>NW_004524596.1:7506983-7508599 GCF_000260255.1 Octodon degus | reverse complement strand
GCAGAAATTCCTACTCAGCGGGAGGGGTGGGGGAGGTATGGCGGAGTGGTGGTGGGCGGCCCGAGGGGGTGGGAGAGGGTCCGGCCCATGCTGCACCTGGGCTGGGACTGGTCCCGCCGGCGCAGGGTAGCAGGAAGCTCTCCACACACTCACCAGACCTGGGCTAGTACTGGGTCTAGTGATCAACTATTTGTAGGAGATAGAAGTAACTTTAGGTGGAACAGGAACTCTCACCTGGGCAACTAAGAAACCGAAGTATACTGGTATACGTGGAGGTGTGTTTTCTGTTACACTCTCCATACTGTGGGCCTCAGGAATCCCGGCCCATCAGGCTCCCTGGTTCACAGATGGAGCTCACTGCACTGGAGGATTTTGCTACGGTTTGAATGTGTCCCCCAAAAGTTTGTGTTGGAAACTTAATCCCCAAATTCATGTTACTGGTGTATGGCGGTGGTACTCTTGGCAGGTGATCAGGATGGCATAAGGTCTTGAGGGTTTCCCCTCCCAAGATGGCATTCATGCCTTTTTTTTTTTTTTTAACATTTATTTATTTATTGTGTGTGTGTGTGTGGCCAGCTCAGCCCACCAGGGGGCGGGGCTGGCTGGCATGTGGTGCTGGGGGATTGAACTGCGGTTCCTGTGCTTTGCCAAGCTTGTTCCAAGTAGGTGCTTTAGACCACTGAGCCATCTCACTAGCCCCATTCATGCCTTTGTAAGACAGACTCAGACCCGCACACCTGCCCCAGCCCGCCACCTGCAGACGTCCTCTCCATGTTCTAATGCAGCAAGATGGCCCTGTCCGAGGCTGCACCCTGCTCTTGGACTTTCTAGCCTTCACTGTGAGCTGCATGTCTTTATAAATTAGCCAGTTTGTCTGTTAGTTGCAGCACCTGAAAACAGAAAAGACTATTTTTCTGTATTCATTCATGGAGTAGCTTTGAAGCAATACCACAGAAGGAACAGGAACAAGCCAGAACAAAGTGGTGCTCAGAGATAACTTTGAAGATCTTCTTGCCAACCAGAGCTGGGCCCAGCTTCCACTGGTTGGGCATTGCCACGGGCCTGGCATATTTTAGAGACTGTGCTCTACCCTTGGCCTGCTCTCCCAGGATGAAGAGCCCATCAGGGAGGAAAAGAGAAGCAAAGGAGCAGTGCAGTTCTAGGTCACAGCTAGCGAGCTGGTGGGAGAGGGAACAACGGCAGCCAACTTCCTTCCCCACAGGAGAGGTGACGTCCAGAAACAGAAAAGAAGAAATGCGGTCACTAGCTGCTGTATCTGTTCCTGTCTTCTCTGGCGCTACTCTAGCAAATAACCTGGTGGGGGTGTGAAGGGTGGGATATACTTTAGTATTCTCTCCCAGCACCAGCAGTGAGGCCAGCAGGAGTCACCGAGGCCAACACATAGACTCCATGGGCCTGGGAGCAGGCAGGCAGGCATTTCTACATCAGGGAGAAGCTGGTGGACCCATTTGCTTTTTTGACCCATTTTGCAGGGATTCACTCAGGGAATTGGAGTTTTTATTCAAAAGAGGAAGGTGAGGGGCTGTTGAGATGGCTCAGTGGTCTAAAGCACCTACTTGGAACAAGTTTGGCAAAGCACAGGGACCGCGGTTTGA
>NW_004524596.1:7473961-7505213 GCF_000260255.1 Octodon degus | reverse complement strand
TTAGTTAGTCCTTGAGATCCTGCTTTCCCTTTCCTTGTATTATATCTTTCTATTTGTATTTCTTCTTTGGAGTTCTTATACTAGGGAGACTATACAATAATAAATAAATGTTTAAAAAAAAAAAAGCGGAAAGTGAGGAGGAGCAGAGGTAATCTTGAGGCCCGAAACTCCTTGGCAGAAGGGGAAGAACGGGCTGGGGCTACAAGAGATATTCACATCACAGCAGTTGTAGCACAGGGATGTGGGCTTGGGGCCAGGCCTGCCTACTTGTCTCCCTCAGGAGCTGTGGGGCCTTTCAGAAATTCAGGCATCTCATTTCCTCCTAACAGAGCTGTGGTAAATCTCAGAGGGAACAGATGCAGATGCCTGAGCAGTAAGCACTAGGTATTATTTCTACTCCATGTTTTGTCAGCCTGACTCTGGACACCAAGCCATGAGAAGTCGTTTTCTGTCTTTTTCTCAGAGCTCCCAGCCAGTGACAGCAGAAGGAGAAGGTTGGGCCCTGGATGTGGCCCTGGGTCAGGCCCAGGGTTATGAAAGCAGAAGGCAAGCGTGAGGGGACCCCATGAGCTGGGCCAAGAGGGCCCCCTTCCAGGCCCCTGTCTTACCTTGTCAAACCCTCTGAGGCCACCGTGCAGACTGTTGGGCTCCCGGTTGATGGACAGCTGGTACTTCTTCCCATCCAAAGTAAATGTCCCCTTGGCAATTCGGTTGGCCACTCTCCCAACCACGGCTCCAAAATAGGGCTGCTTTTGGAGGTACCCTGCGAGGATAGAAGGGTCAGGTTTTATTGCTGCCCACCACTGTCTTCTGAGGAAAACTACTTTACCACAAGTTGAGCCTATCAAAATCCTCACAGGAGAACAGGATGATGGGAGTTTTTTACACATGACCTTTTCCTTTCCCTAAGTACTTCATGTTCATTATGAAAACTTTAAAGAATTTTGATAATGTACACAGAAATTTAAACCCTTCTTAATCCCAGCACCAGAGAGATCTTTTGTTCATACTCTTACTTGTATCTTCCCCTCTTCTAATGTAGGCATGTCTGTGCTTTTTTTTCTGTTCATAAAACTGGGATCTTAGTATAATGCTGCTTAATAATTTGCTTTTTTCCCTAAGGCCAATCAATGTTCTTAACTAAAAATCACACTTTTCTGTAGTCCTGGGAGAAAACTATTTTATTTATTTTTTGGTACTAGGAATCAAACTCATGACCTTGTGCTTGCCAGGCAGGCACTATGCCACTGAGCTGTATCCCCAGCCCTTAATCTTTTTTTTTTTAATCATACAATTAGTATATGAAAAGATCCTGTAATACAAAAGGAGACTGGGTGTGATAGCACATGCCTGTAATCCCAGCAGTCAGGAGGCTGAGACAGGAGGATTGCCTCAAGTCCGAGGCTAGCCTGGGCTACATAGTTCAAGCTCAGCCTGAACTATGTAATGAGACTGTCTCAAAAATAAATAAATAAATAAATAAATAAATAAATAAAAATAGAGGTAGGTTTGCCCGAGGACATATAGGATATCCAGTTAAACTTGAATTTTAGACAAGGATTTTGAGTATAAGTATGCTCACAGTACTATTACACACGTCAGTTGCCTACCTGAAATCTAAACTACACACTCTGTATTTTTACCGTCTTTGCTCATCCAGAAACCTTAGCACAGGGTAAAACACAAACCCTTCTTCATCTCTCAACTTCCTTCTCAGCAGTAACCACTGTAAGGAGTTCAGCACGCATGGGTTTTTTGTTTTTTTTTTGTTTGCAGTAACTACATATAAGTATATATACAAACATACATATACTCTGTAGAAACAGAATCAAACCAGACACACAATTTGCAACTTCTCATTTGCCCAGTGTCTTAAGATCTCTCTGTGAGGCACCGTATCTTTCTACCTCATTCCTTTTCCTGGCTGAAGGGCCTACCGATGAGCCTAACAGTGACAGGCCGGCCCTTCTGTGGGGAGGGTCACTCGAGGAAGCGATGTCGCACGGCTGCAGTTACAGCTTCGTGCCCGGGCACATCCTGGTACTTTTCCTTTCTTTAAACTCTTCCATGCTTGGTTTACAATGGAAGAGTTTAAGGCCCGGCTATAGCCTTTCTTTGTGTGTTCCCGCCAAGATGTTCATTCAGATCACTCAGAATCCCACTGCTCTTTGCTGAGGTCCTCCACATCCAGTCTGGTTTTGGATTCGCAGGGAACGCAGTTGAAGATTATACGTTATCTTTTTTTACTGCCGAGGGGTTCTCAGGATACAGACTCCGAATCTGGTAGGCCAGCGCAGGTCACAGGCTCCCGCCCCTCCGCAGGCCGTGCACGAGTTGAACACCGATCGCTCTCTTCTCGTCCAGGCTCACTGTCCTGGTTCTTCCCTTGCTAGTCTGGGGTGCCCTGGAGTCGTGCCCACGGACTGCCACTCAACTACCAGAGCCTGAGCCCTTTCTAGCTCCGAGTCACTTCCCTGAGGCACTCCGAGTACACTGAACTCATTTCACCCCAGGATATTTTTACAGATGTGACAACTGAACCCAAAAGGATAGGAAAATTACTTGCTCTGGCTGGATGTGGTGGCACACGCCTGTAATGCCAGCTCTTAGGAGGCTGAGGCAGGAGGACTGCCAGGAGTCTGAGACCAGTCTGGGCTATGTAATAAGTTCAAGGTCACCCTGAACTATATAGCAAGACCCTGTTTAAAAAAAAAGAAAAGTAATATATGGGAGGATATGTGTAGGTTCTATACACATGGTACCATTGTTCAAAGGACTTGCGCATCTGCAGATTTTGGTATCTGCGTGTCACCCTGCCCAGGCCTCCCATATATTTTAAATCATCTCTAGATTACACATGATACTTAACACAAATTGTTTTTATACTACAGTGTTAGTATAGAGGAAGGATAAGAAGAAAACCTAAATATGTTTAGTACAAATGCAGTTTTCTTTTTTGGTACTGGAGATCAAACTCAGGGTTTCCCTCATGGTAGGCCAGTGCACTGCCACGGAACTACAGCCTTCAGCCCTGGCTTTATTATTATTTTCTGAGTCAGGGTCTTGCTAACTTGCTCGGGTTGGCCTTGTGATCTTCCTGCCTCAGCCTCCTGAATAGCAGAGATTATACACATGTACCACCACAGCTGGCATAAATGTAATTCTTTCCCTCAAAGATTTTCTGTCTGTGGTTGGATGGATCCACGCTTACAGAATCCACAGACATAGCGCAGACTGTACCTGAAAGCACAAACCATTCTGTTGCCCAGCTCTAGGGCCATCGGTGGGCACGGGCGGAGCTGGTCTCTCTACCAGCTTCCATCTCTCTCTCTGGATCCTCCTGTTTCTAGCTGTAGCTTTAAAGCTACTTACACGAGTGTCTTAGTTATTTTTCTTGTTGCTAAAACAAAACACCTGACACTCAAAGTTAAATGAGGAAGGTTTACCATAGTTCAGTTTTTAGAGGCTTCAGTTCAGCTTTGGCTGCCTCCCAGGCAGGGTGGCACAACAGCGGGGCATCACGGAACAGGCAGGCAGAAGGCAGCAGGCAGCAAGCGACAAGCAGGGACCCTCACATCTTATTCACACATGCACACACATGCACGCGTACACACACACATACACACACTCACACTGGGTGGGCACCCTTATTCCTGGCACGTACCATGAATCAATCCCAGCATCACATTCTTGATCCCAGCATCACACGCTCTAGATCCAGCCATCTCTAAAAAGCCCCACCTATGACCCCAGGAGGCTTAAGGGGGTTGTCTGGCTATAAGCCATCACAACTGGTTAACCAAAAGGAGTCGGTCCCAAAGGGCCTGTTTTCATAGCGAGAAGGCGATGCTCCCTTTGCTAACCATCAGCAAGGATCAGAGCAGAAGACAGGTTACCAGAAGAACAGCTCCACATACTTCTTTGATTGTAGTTTATGGGACACCGGCACTCTTGGGTTGGAGACTTGACGATCTCAGGGGCAACTATCTATCTTTGTGCTTGGGTGTGATCAAATGTGGACAGCTGGAAAGAAATATGAGGCAGGGACATAGCTCAGTGGCATAAACACCTGCCTGGCAAGCACAAGGTCCCAAGTTTGATCCCTAGTACCACTAAATAAATAAAATAAAATAAATAAAAAATAAATGTGTGGACAAATAAGGTCTGATAAAATAATAGTAATCGAAGGAGAAACCCAGCAAGGGCTGCCAGTCCAGATCCTTTCTGACCCAGCTGGGCAGCTTTCCTTCTTCGTAAATGTGGGGCAGGGCTCTCTCTAGCATGGTGATTCCTGTGACTACGATCATCCAAGGCAAGTGAGAGAATTTTCTCTTTCTTTCTTTCTTTTTTTTTTTTGCCATTTTGGGATTTGGAACCAAGGGTGGTCCGCTATTGAGTGACATCCCAGCCCTTTCAGCTTTTTTATTTTGAGACAAGGTCTTCCTTAAGTCCCTTAAATGGCCTTGAGTTTGTGGTCTTCCTGCCTTAGCCTCCCAAGCAGCAGGGATTATAGGAAAGTGCCTCTGTGCTCAGCAGAGAATTTTTTTTTAAATTAATTAATTTTTTTTTATGACCGACTCTTTAACAGAAAGAGCAGGAGTGGATAGAGTAATGTTTCTGGATTTTATGCTTGGTTTTGGGGAAAGAGTTTTTGGCTCCTATGATCTGCCCTAGTGAAGAAGTTCAGGACAGGAAGTCAGAAGCTATTTCTAAAGTCTTCACTTTGGGGTATTGTTTTCTGAATCCCCAAAAGCTAAAAAAAAAAAGTTTAAAAAAAGGAGAAATTTTGTCTCAGTGACTGTTAGGCTGTAGCCGATTTTCAGTCCTACCTTGGTTTATTCCACAAATGTACACAGAGCCACCACTTTCACTGGAGGTACCCTGGGCACTGACACAACACACCCCGGACAGCATGACCCTGGCCACAGACTGTCACGGAGCCCCTTGGAGTGGCCACTCACTGGCCACAGCTCATCAGTCCACGGAGATCAAAAGCACTGGCTGGTTTGGATGAACAGTCGTGTAGGATTACAGCACAGGACAGAGAAACCACATCCCCAGCTGTCTCTGAAAAACCTTCACAGAAGAGCATTCACACTATCTTCAAACGTTACTAACATTTCACCTCAGATCAGGATTACAAAAAGTGACAACCTCCAAATTGTGAATTGGGCAGGACTAAAAAGTTGTTTTGAATTGTAGAAAATATTGTTTTCCATGAAAAGTTCAAAGTGCCTAGGTCAATCCACACGAATGCCTACCGGATCAAGTCAACTGCTGAGGGGAAACTTTACTAAGGAAAACACTGGCCAGAATAAACAAATGTGCTCAGCCTTGAGATATGATCATTCCACTCTGCTAACTTCCACAGGCCCCCATTTTTATATCCACTTCAGAGAGAAATAAATTATTCACTATTCTTCTTCCAAAACTTTCACCCCCAAATGACGAAGCTTTGGCTTTATGAAGAAAGTAACTAAAAACTGACAATCACTTTGATTATCCCAGATTGGTGGATTGATTGATCTATCAGTCCATCACTTTTTTCTTTGAGACAGGGCCTCAATTTGTACTTTAGTTGGCCTTGAACTCACTATGCAGCCTAGCTGGCCTTGAACCTGCAGCAATCCTCCTGCCTCAGGCTCCTGAGTGCTGAGATTACAGAGAAGTGTCACCATGCTTGGCATCGGTATTTTTTGCAGGCTAACAAAATGAAGCAAAAAATTCTAGTAGAGTGAGGGGAGGTACTTGGGGCAAAGGAAGGGAAAGGGACGGAAAGGATGGACTGCTCATTCTGATTAGAGACATATCATAGTCCACAGTGTATTTAATCATCCTGCTCTGTTTCAGGAGAGAGACAGATTTGGTGAAGTTCCATCACTTGCCTAATACCACACAGCTCTAAGGGACAAGAGAGAGATGTTAACGGGGCCCCCTCAAGGCTCCCACAAAGGCACCTTGGGCCTTTGCAACATTCAACCTTCTACCCCGATGCCTTTGGTTCCCACCTCGTCCTCCTTCTGAACTCACATTTTCTAAAAGCATTAGGTTTATTTATTGTGACACTGGGGATCAAACCCAGTGTCATGTGCATCTCAGGCAAGTGCTCTACCACTGGGTCATGTCCCTAGCCCTAAAATCAGAGTTGGTTCTTCTATCCTCCCCCACCCCCCCAACACACACACAAAAAGTTCTCAATGCCCTAGTAGGGTGTTGGTGGTAAGGAGAGGAACACTCAAGGTAAGAAGTCTCATTGATTGGTTGGCCAGGTTGTTTACATCTGTGACTTAGAAGCAAATAGTCTCACTACAGGCTTTGAAGGACATCTAACACTCAAATGAAAAACAATTTTAAAGACAAGAATTGGTAGGAAAAGCTCATAGAAGGTATGACTGATTTTTTCCCCCAGAATGTAACTAAAAGATTGCATAATTTACCTCTTCAGAATTGTATAGAGAAAATATCTCATTTTCCTTGGGAGAAATTGAGAAATTGAACCATTCTGACCTTCGGGCCTGGCTGTGAGCCAAGCAGTTTATGTAACCTCTCTGGGAAACTAAAGGTTGTTCACAGCCAGTCTGGTGATTACAAAAGGTCCATGTCTCATAGAATTACCCATGCTTGGCCCTTCCTCATGGATCAAAACACTTTTGGGACATGGTAATGCCAAGATAATCCTGCATTGTGTTGTTTTATTACTTTATTTACCTCAGCCTGTTCATATGTACTTGCATCATCAGACACTTAAAGAGGACATCCAGTGAAAATTGTGTCCACCCTACACTCTGCGTCCCACACCCAGATTCCTTTCTTAAGAATAACCATTGCTGGACATAGTGTCACACAACTAGAATCCCAGCACTCGGGAGGCCGAGGCAGGACTGCCATGAGTTCAAGGCCAACCTGGCCTACAGTGAGCTCAAGGCCCACCTGAGCTACAAAGCAAGATCTTGCCTCAAACAGTCAAAAAATTAATAAAATAAAAAATAGCCACCAACACTTGTTTCTTAATATGTATTTTAAAATGCTAGAATTAACCAATAGTTGCAGAGTACTATTTCATACTTTTATGACCGAGACAGCCTGCTTCCTGTTATAGCATGTGAAATCCATGGCAACGCTAAAAGGATCTCTGAAAAACTGAAGGTCAGGGCCTTAAAAGCGGAACTGGGGCACATTTAGGATAACCTCAACAACCGCTGAACACACTGGAAAGCACTACTGTATATTCTAAGGATATTCTCCTTCAACTTGTTTTTAAAACAGCATTCATTCCTTTTAGAATAATTATCTAAAGTATAACACAGGAATGAAAGTGTCCATTTTGATCCAGTACCAAGAAGAGTATTGAAAGGATTTGATTCAACTTGTTACTTGGCAAAGCTGCATGCATCCTGGTAAGACAATCCTAGCAAACACTCTCAAGATGTGTTGATGCGCAGGAACACAGGAAAACACCCAGCTAGATCTTTGAAATCTCCGAGGAATTGTCTTTTCTCACCTTTTTTTTTTTTTTTGATGGGGGGGGGCAGGGCAGTGTCTTGCTATGTAGTCTAGGCTGGCCTTGAACTTGTGGCAATCCTCCTGCCTCTGCCTCCCAGTGCTAGGAGCTCCATGCCCCGCTTGTCTCTTCTCACTTTAAAGAATATTCTTTTACTGAGAGCTTCACAAGGGGGCCACAGAGGCACAGATGTGAATGGCCTCCCACAACAAATACTTCCACACAGCGGGCATTTCCATGCAGTTGCCACTTCAGTACAGTTGGCAATCCCATGCCCACAAGAAACTGATACTTCCTGGGTGCCATGTCATTGCGGCCCACACTTTCATGGGCATTTGATTCATATAAAATCAAAAGAATTCTGCTGAAGAAGCACCCCTTTCTCCAAGCCACATGTGGAAGCTCAGGGTACACAGACAACCAGAGGTGAAGAACAGGATCCTCACAACATTCTTATCATAAACTGTACCAATTAGATGAAATATTTCTCTATGGTCCAAACAATACAAAGAAACAAAAGTGTCTGTTGACCCCCAAATCATGAGCCAATTTCAACACTTAAAAAATCAAACAGAATTACGTGCTGTCATGGTTTGGGGTTTTCACAAGGTGAACAATACGGACACATGTAATAATACTATTTTATACCAAATCACCCAAGAATCATATACAAGAAGTGCAGGAAAGACCCATAGGTCAGTGGTGGAAGCTGGGAAGTCTATGCCAGCAGGATGAAGGCTGTGTGCCAGCAGGCTGAGGGATCTGAACTGGAGCTAGGAAGCAACACTCAAGGTAAGCACCAGAGCTCCCCCAAAAGTACCACAGCCCTCCTCAGCAACCAGGAGCTCCCAAGCTTCTCCAGCAATGAGGAAAGCCAATTTCCCATCAGGAAAGCCAACGTGACAAGTTTTTCCTTGAGGCTGAGTAGTGCACCATTTTCCCCTCTGGAGCCAGGAAGTGACACTCAAGATGAGGGCCAGAGCTCCTCCAAAGTTCACTGGGAAAGCCAACATGACAAGGTCCTCCAGCAGAGCAGCCCAAGAGAACCAGCAGCTTCCAACAGCTCCAACGGCTTCTTGGAACAGCATTCCCAACAGGGTTCCAGCAGCTTCTCCTGTTCTGGCTTTATGCTGCTTGCAACAGGTGGGCCTCCTGCACCCAGTACCAAGCTAGCTCAATTCAGCTGGGTGTAATAAACTGACCACCAGCTAGCTCTCCACTACACACACTGAAAGGAAAAACCTCAGACCTCCTCTCAAGCACAATTTGTCTATTTAACCCACCCCAGACCAGAGGGGTAGAGATTGTTTCCCTTTGCTAGTTCTATTTCACATCTCTTTTTCTGTCTAGTTACACTATAATGCAGAGATAGCACAATTTACCCTTTTCCTTGCTGCCTCAAACTTCAATTATAATTATTTCTTTATGCAACTGGTGGGTTGAAATCTGTGTCTTCCGCTACACTGCAAGCTCCTTGAAGGTGGGGACCTCGTTTTTCTTGCTGAATTTGGCTTACTAAACTGATTTCACTGAATTAAGTTTTAGAGTCCACAAATTGATACATGATCCTAATTGCTCCTGGATTCTGATGAGGAAAAAAGTCCATCTAGTTAGGAGGCCGAATTTCTAGATGGAGCTGGGCTTCTTAACTACTTGCTTACTGATCAGAAGAGGGAGTGGGGGTGGGGGGCTAGGCGGTAGATCTCCACGGACCCAAACAGGCAACTTCTGCACTTATACAATCTGCGGCACTATGATGAATTTCGGGGCCAGCCAGGCCTCGAAGAAAAGCGTCTGGCAAAGAAGGAAGCAGAAGGCGCCAGCTGTGATTTTCCTGCTTCGTAAGCACAAGGCAAGACCTGGGAGCCACACCCCCCTATGACCAACAGTTCAAAGATTGCCCCGGGATTGCCAAAACTTTCACTTAACCACAATCGACTTTTTGGTTAACCAGAGGCCAAGACCGAATGGACAAGCAGTCCCAAGTCTTAGAGCTATGTGCATTCATTCCGGGTTTCTGTCTTTTTCCAAGCACCGAGCGCAGCCCAATCTTGCTAGCAAGATTCGCGCACTTCCGAGTTAGACGGTCCCAGGCTGGCGGGCTTTGCTCGCTGTCCCCGGTGCGGGGGCGGCCTGAGCGGCCCGGAGTGTGCCCGGGATGGGGCTGGGGTCCGCCGGCGGCCCGGGGCAGGACGCGACCCACCTTCCAACTCGGCAAAGCCGAGCACCACGTCTGAGGCTTCCCCCTGCCTGTCTTTGACCTCCAGGGCTGTAATGGTGCAGCCCCAGGAGATGATGTCCACCCCCAGCTGGTCGGACTGCAGCCGGAACTTCTCCACCGTCCCTCCCCCCGAGGGCAGCTCTCCAAACACGTTTCTGGTCACCGAAACCATCGCGAAAGTTTTGGGATGTGCGGCTGCTCCCAGCTCCTCGAGCGCGGGCGGCCAAGCTAGGAGTGAGTCGAGTCCACCGGAGGGGGCGGGGCTCTGCCTAGGCTCCTCCCCCTTGCCTGGATTTAGGGAGTGACCCGACCCGCAAAAAATACCCTCTGGGGCTCCTCTAACTCTTTGGCCCGGGGTGACACACGGAAATTTTCCAGCCAGGCTTGCAGTTCTTTTCCTTGACTAACTTGGCCGCACTGCATGTTGGGAATGGGAATCTTTGGGACGTGAAATTGCATTCTGGGGCCTGTAGTCTTTCTGAACCCCAAACTCAAGTTGTAGGCCCTCCACCGGCTGGTCCAGCTGACCTTCTTCTCCACACGTAATTAGCCGGTGTGCCAGGACCGAGCGCCCGTCCTTTTTCCTGAAGTCCAAATTCCTTGAAGAAGAGATCAAGGGAACAACTATCTTGGGGTCCCTGTAACTGCCAGCTCCCACACCCACAAGTCAAAACAAGTCCAGGGGCCCGGGAGATGGCTCAGTGGAATAAGCGCTTCCCTGGCCTGAGTTCAGTCCCCAGTTCTGCCAAAAAAGAAAAAAAGAAAAGAAAGAAGTGCAGAGGTGGGGTTGAGAGAGGAAAGTCCTGAGGGCATCCACTATTGCAGTGCCTAAGTGTGCCCTTGGAATGATCTCAGGAAGTTTTAAATTTTCTTTTTCTTTTTTTCTTCCCGGAACCAGGGATTGAACTCAGGCCCTTGTGCTTGCCAGGGAAGCACTTATTCCACTGAGCCATCTCCCTGGCCCCATCTCAGGAGCTCTTAAAGGCTCAGTCCAAGTCCCTCTCCTGCAATTCCTGATCTTGGCAGCCTAAGGCGATAATTCGGGATCTGCATATTTCACATCCCTGAGGTGGTTCTAATGCATATTTATCTCCAACCAAACTTCAAGTAAGATTGATGGCTAACTGTAAGATTTGATGGCTGAGATTTCCCTTCCCCGCCGCCCCCGCAACTAGGCTCTGATGGAGGACTATGAAAATCTATTATAGAATCTTAATAAGACCCAAGATAAAATACAAGCATCTCTTGGCAACTCTGGAAGGGTTACCAGCCCTAGGGAAGGGGTGGCACTAGGTTCGACTTCAGGTTGTCTTCCCACTCAGTCCACCCCCATATTCAGGCGTCGCTGAGGCCCTGGTTTGGCTTGGTTCCTGGATGTTTCAGACAGCATCCAGCCACACTGTGGCGTGCTCGGAAATGTGTCCGTGATTAGGAAATTAGGAGAACTGGGCTGATGTTCCTGTAATCAGACGCTAATAAGACATAATAAATGTCTCTCGCTCAGCCTTTTCTGTCCATGTGGTTGGAAAGAGTATGTAGCATTTTCCCCTCAAAGCCTCAAGCCTGCACTGCGAAACCTGGGGAGGAATTCTGATAGCAAAGGAAAAATGGGCTTGCGGCAGGCTTCAGGGCCGCACACAGTGTATAATAGCAAAAAGACGCAAACAAGTCAAGGTACAGACTGCATTGCATGCACACAGTAACCCACCGGCACTCCTGACTGCCGCTTCATCAGAAATTCTCGTAAGCTCTGCACGTCCCTTCCGCCCCCTTAACAGTTGTGCCTAACTCCTGCGCAAGCCCTTTCAGCGATGCTGCTAGCAAGGATGCCTTTGAGCTTCTTCTGTGAGCAGGAAGACCACTTTTTTTTTTTTTTTTTTGCTTTTTCAGCCGCCAGTTCTCAGTGTTCTGCCAGGCTCTTGTCACGACAGAAGAAATAAATGCATCTGTGTGGCCGGCACTGAGTGTTGCTAGGGGAGGTGGCGGTGCCCAGCTTGGCAGAAAATGGAACACATCATGATGTCCCCCTAACGTGAGGAGGATACTTCCTGATTTCATTTTCCTTTCACTTCAAGAGTTTAACCAATTGTTCCAGACGGGACTACCTTGAGCTCAAAACAGCTGTGAGGTGCAAACTGATCTTTTAAAAATCTGAGTATCTCACTTTTTTCATCTCACAGTGATATGCTGAAGGAGTAGCCGGGGTCCCCCACCTAGTCTGGTGGAACAGTCTGCATCTGTCAGGAGGTCAGAAGCAAGGAGAAAATATGCAAAATGAATCGCTGCCAAATTCTGGGAAGTATTTAATTTCATTTTGAGTTAAGCCTGAAGGCAAATTTATGAGGCAAAGCGAATAGGTAAGTTTAGTGACATTTTTTCCTTCAACTGGAGGCGGGGAGGCATGAGGGTGTACAAGTAAGGAACAAGGCCTGTTTCTCCTCAGCTGGTGGTTTTAGTCCCCAAAACACTATGCGGAGCAAGGCCAGAGGAATCAAGAGCCCTTAGGCCCTGACTCCTCCTTGAGGCTCTTTCTCATTCTACACAGACACTGCAGAATTTGCTGTTTCTGGGACCCCTCAGCCCCTGGATTCAGAGAAACGACTTTGAAGCCTTAAGCTGCTGACAGACTGCTGCACTGAGGAGACTTGCTGAGAGATAATTACAAAGCCAACTCACAGTTGGTTCATAAAGAGGTCTGCAGTGGATTTGCTTCCATCCGGTTGATAATGTTACTGCAGACCCATTGTCTCATTCCTCGCTGGTTCTTCTTGGGATTCCCTTATCTTCCCGTGAGAATTTTGTTGTTGTTGTTGTTGTTGTTGTTGTTTATTCTACCGTTGGTTCCTTGATTCAGTATTTTGACTTAGGCATTTTTTTTTTTTTTTTTGTAACCCAGATTCAGTAGACTTGATTTCAGATTTAAAACAACAACAGCCACAACATTAACAAGAACAAGAACAAGAACAACAAAAGTGTATTAGGAAGCCAGGCATACCAGGGAGAATCCTATCAAGTTTAGGAGTCGTAGAATTCCTCACAGTTCAATTCAATTACAATTTCATCAGTAATTCTGGGGGTGGAAGGCATCATTGGGTGGGGGTGAGAAGTTATTTCGGAAGATGGACCAAATTTGCCTACACGACATGTTGTCCAGTTGTGAAAACATTAAAGGAGGCTTTGCAAAGCACTGAGCTAAATGCTGGTTATATATTAATAAGTCAAATATGATCTTCATTGAGGAGATTTTAGATTAGCATGATATAATCCCAATCTCTCTATCTGCTATTAAAACTGCAGTTAAATCTTCAGAATTCGTTATCAGCCAGTGTGCTTAAGGTATTTGTAATTTCAGGATTGCTCAAAGACAACCAGCTATATGGGGATTATTATAAAATGTCTAGGACCAGGCACAGCTACTTCCACATATTAGTTGTTCAGTAAATAATTGTCAAATGAGTCCATGGTGCATTCTTATGAGCAGATAGTACGACTGTGGAGAATTATATCTCCAGGGTCTCACTGCTAGATCAGACTCACAATGGTCCGCCTGCTTACCGCCTCCCAAGAGCTGGGACTACCGGCGTGCGCCACCATGCCCAGTCTCAATTGCTGTCTCAGTGCATGGGGGCAGGGGGGACACAGCAGGCCCGGGGATTGAACCCCCAGCTCCTGTGCCTTCTTGCAGGTGCTTTAATCCGCTGAGTTATGTGACTGGCCCTTCTGTTCCGGTTTTTATAGATCCCCTCAGTCCTTATGATAACTGCAGTGTATCCCACTGTGTAAATGTACCACAACTCATCTTTTATTCAGGCTGTTGCCAGTGTTCAAGATTATAAGAAATGTAGTCATGTATTCACAGGTGTATATTGCTTTAGGGAGTTAGGCAGGAATAAAGGTAGAGTAGCTTATTACCAGTAGAACTGCTGAATCAAAGGATGAATCTGAGATGTATGTATTTTTAATTTAAAGTTCATTTTCAACTTTTTTTTAAGAATTTCAAATTTACAGAAAATTGGAAGAATAGTACAGTGAACACCATACATTATTTGAATGAGTTCAATAATTTTAAAATGCATCTGCATGATTTTTCTCTAATTCTACTCTTCCTCCTCCCCTTTCCTTCCTCATCTTTGAGAGTAAGTTGTAGGTGTCATAACATGCTCACTCCTAAATATGTCAGCAGATAGTGTCTAAGAATAAGGTCAAGAATGTTCTCTCTTCCCATCCTGACACAGTTATCAAATTCAAGAAGTCTAATATTGGGGTGGTGCTGTGTGGTGCCCTGACTTGTAAAGCTCAGCATTTGGGAGGCAGAGGCAGGAAGATCACTGTGAGTTTGAGGCCAGCCTGGGCTGCATAAGGAGACCCTATCTCAAAAAACCACAAAACTAACATTAATATAGTTATTTAATGTATAGTACAAAAGCTCCAGTGGCACGGTTGATTAGCGCACTGTACTTATATAACATATAAAACATATTTGAATTGAGCAATCTTGTCAGTAATGCCCTTCATAGTAACTTATTTTTTTTTTGGTCAAGGATCTAATTTGTGATTATACACTCCATTTAACTGTCTTGCTATTTCTTTTGATTGCTTTTAATTCTAGAACAGTTCCACAGTAAATATTGCTTTCTCCTGTCTCATTTTCCTCTAGTGGTTTGACATCTGCTGCTGATTTGTGCCTGAATCAATTCTTGCTATAACGGAAGATCAGTTTTTCATACATAAAAAGAATAAGCCATGAGATTTGTATATTTTACATTTAATCCTTGTGATGGCTGTGAAAGTACTCAACATTATGTAACTGAAAGTATTATATCTTTCTGAATTTAAGCCCCTAATCTGAGATCATTTTGCTTTGCAAATTAGTGACCTGGGGTTTGAACCTACAGCACTGTTCACTGTATAAGCCTGCTTGTGGTAGGCACTGATAGCCAGATATATATTGGGCCCTTTTAGTGTTCTGGAAATGGTGGAGCCCAGTCTGGTCTTGAACCCTCAGCAGTCCTCCTGGCTCAGCCTCCTGATTTATAGTCTACTGCAATGGTAAGCTCAGTATAAAGAGAGCTTTTCATTCCCAATAATGGGGAGTGGAATGAAAATGTCTGAATCGAATCTCACTGGGCAGGCTTGGGTCAGGCGCCTTCTAAACTGACTACCTGATCACTGGTAGGGCAGGCTGGGAGCAGGAATGGGGGGGTTTCCCAAGGGAAGATCTGAGTGCTGTTTCTACAGCGAGAATGGATGCTGGATGCACAGAACCAATATGCACCCAGAACAGAGCAATGGGTCTACATTAAAACATTAAGAACACTTAGCTACATCACACACAACCTGCATCTCACAGAGGCGCTTGTGTCGTTTCGTTGGTGGTTCTTGGCAGCTGCGGCCCCACCCTCACTTCTGTTCTCATTTTATCTCTGTGGGTTTAGTCTTCTGATTGATGTGATAGTGGTGCAAACTTGTTGGAGCCTTTCTCAATATTTTCAATGACTCTGCTGTTTTACAAAAGATAAGAGCCGCTAAGCACACTAGAAGCGACTCAGGGGAAGAAGTGGATTAAGGAATTCGTACTGAAATTCACCTGGACTGCATTCCACAAAAGATACAGCTCCACACTAAAAACCATAGGTGAATGAACATAACTCTCAGAAGAAAATAATATTTAGACAACTTTACAAAACTGTCTTACTCTGTAGGGAAGATGGTGGCCCTGTGTAAGGGTGACTGGTGACCAAGACCCTGCAGCCCAAGTTGGCTGCAACAGACAAGGAAGCCAGGCAGGAGGACCCAGCAAAAGAGGGGGGAAAAAGGAGAAGGAGGAAAAGGAGGAAGAGGAGGGGGAGGAGGAGGAGGAAGAGATGGAAGTGGTGGAGGAGGAGGAGGCGGCAAAGCAGTTTGTGCTGGTGGAATTGTCAGGAATTATTGATTCAGACTTTCTCTCCAAATGTGAAAATAAATGCAAGATTTTCGGATGACCCTGAGAGGCCCATTCTGCAGTTGGATAGCTAAGTCTTCACTGGGAGTGTGAAGGTATTCTTGGAACCTGGGTCTATTTGAAGAAAACGCTGAACATGTGGCTATAGAAGGCAAGAATGAAACAGTGCCGCAATATAAATCCACACAGTGAAGCCGCTCAGCATGACCAGAACTCTCCTGACAGACAAGGAAGAAGAAAGCCTAGGAGAGCTAGAATGGCTGCGGGTGAAGGATAACGATTTCACCTACAGACCCAGCATAGTTCTCTACAAGAAAATGAATTTGAAGTTGTAGCTCCAGCCTCAAAAGAATTGGAAGGTAGAAGAGAAAGAGATTAGTGGCAGTTCAAACCTCATATGTAAACAGGAAGAAAGCACCAGAAACAGACGGTTCTGGTTTTCCCGTTGACATCTCTTCTCCCGAGAGGGAAGGTTCTATTCTTATGGAACCCAACTCACTTTCTTAAAAACCACCTGGAGACAAAATGTTCCTCATAATAACTAATCATGAACTTGTAAAAAAAAAAAAGCATTTTCATGTAAAATAATTGGCCATGTAGCATTCAGTTGCTTCACTGTTTTTACTGATATAATGTAGCACAGAAGTAGCACAATTTAATATACTGGAATTATTTAGAATTCCCAACAGGTACTCAATTTTTTGGGTTTTTTTTTTTTTGTTGTTGTTGTTTGTTTGTTTTGACACAGGGTCTCACTCTGTAGTCCACCCTGAGCTTGAATTGACTATGTTGTCTGGGCTGCCCTTGACCTCCTAATGTTGCTGCCTCAACCTCCTGAGTACAATTAAAACTCTAAACAGGCGCGGCGGCCCACACCTGAGATCCCAGCTGCTTGGGAGGCTGAAGCAGGAGTTCAAGATTACCTGGGTAATTTAGTAAGATCCTGTCTCAAAAAAGGGAGGTTGGGGACAGGGATGGAGCTCCGGAGGAGAGTACTCTGGGGTTTGTTCCCCACAAAACAATGAAGCTTACATGACCTTGGTTCCCCTGGAAAACTGTCTTATGCATGTAAATGTGCAGAATTCACTTTCATAATTTTGACAGCTTGATCCTTGTCTACAGAGCCTTCCATGTCTGCTACACCATGGGAATCATGCATGGTGTAGTTTCCCTAGTTCCCACACGACACTAGCTCAAGAGGTCCCAAGTAGCACACACTTCCTACTTTTGAATGGGTTATATTTGGCTTATTTTGAATGAACAATAGCCAACAAGGTACAATGAGTATAATTTTTTGCCAAAATCAAACTTGGAAGTTACTCCTTGATAAGTGAAGATTGACTGCCCATAATAGAAATCCAAAATATCAGTGGCCAAAGAGAGATTCAGCTTGATTCTGCTCCGAAAACCAGTGCAGAAGTATGTCAGGTGCTGAGATTTCCCCTACTTCAAGCTAATAGGTTACTGTTTCATGGATACTGGTGAAAGTATAAGACTCCTGGGTCAGATAAAATATTTTTTTTTAACTACTCATTGCATTATGACAAGTGTTCTCATTGTGTTGGTGCTGATTCTCCAAGTCTTCTGAAACCCATGGAGGCATCAAGGAGAGACCAAAGTAGATACTGCACACAGAGGTCAGCACTGCAGGAGGGACGCTTCCCTTTGTTTGCAGCACGGGAGATTGCACTCAGGTCCTTGTGCATGCTAGACCAGCACGGTCCCACGGAGCTAAGCCCCCTGCTTTTCATACTAAGTGGTAAGCGACTCTATTCTCTGTCTCGGTGAAGATGTTACCTCATCCCTCACAGCTGCTTGTTATGCACTCGACCTTAAGAAATAGCTGACTGAAGAGTGATCAGGGTGTGCATATTTGGTGTGCCCCAAAATACGTTCAGGGGTAGCCAGGGTCCTGGCAGATTGCTTGTCTCAGCGAGTGGTTCAAGACTGGCATGGCAGCGCTGGTATGTGGTCAGCTGGGACACACACTCCTGCTAACTTCCTGTTTCACCATCCCCCAGGTGTAGTCTGAAGTCCACTTGGCTTATGAGGCTTAACTCCACGCACGTATTAAGAGCAGCAGTACGGGAGAGCAGACAGAGGCGATTCTGAACAAAGGCCTGGGCTCGCCTTTCAAGATTCACCCTGAAAGTTCCACGTGTCATACTTATCGATCGGAGCTTATTCAAATAATCATATTGAGCTGCAGGGAAGTTTAGAAACGTATCATCTTTCTTCTAGGCATTCTATTCATGTAGTCTAAAAGAAGAGGGCT
Source organism: Octodon degus (assembly GCF_000260255.1). Lineage (NCBI taxonomy): Eukaryota > Metazoa > Chordata > Mammalia > Rodentia > Octodontidae > Octodon > Octodon degus. The sequence goes on along the minus strand of NW_004524596.1, from coordinate 7,487,275 downwards.
TTGAGGAATAAGTAGCATTCTGCCACCGCTTATAATGGCTTAGAGTTCACAGATATATAATTTCCTAGGACCTTGAAGGGTTGGCAGCTGTGTCTGAGCACATACCTGGGACGTCAGACACATTTTAGGCATGACCCAAGGTGAGACCATGAAGGAGTCAGATGATTTCCAGGGACCTGGAAGAGGACAGGTGATGGGTGACTCACAAGCAATGAGTTTGGGGCTCAGAAGATCAAAATGGGAAGCTTTAAAAGAGTTCTGGCTCGGGGCCGGGGAGGTGGCTCAGTAAGATAAGCACTTGGCTGGCAAATGCAAGGATCTGAGTTCAATCCCCAGTTCCGCTAAATAAATAAATAAATAAATAAATAAATAAATAAAAAATAAAAGAGTTTTGGCTCGAGGGATTCTCTGTACCAGAGTGGGGTGGTGCAGATGGGAGACCACTTGGACAGTGGTGAGCTTGTCAACAGACCATCTTCAGCTGCATGAATTTCCCCCAACCCTGTATGAATATGGAGAACATCAAGTCAATCAGCTCAGGACTTAGGCTGTTTGTGTCTTGGAAGAGGTGCCTGAGACAGGGATGAAGGAAGAGATTCCCAGGTCACACACTCAGCTGTCTCTTGCGACCACATACAACTCTAACCACACATTCAGCTGTGACTCCTTCAGTGGATTAATTTACAATGAGTACAGTCCTCCACAAGCCAGTCACCTTCCAAAAGACCCACCTTCAAACACATGAAGTTTTGGGATAACATTCTAGATCTAAACCATAGCATTAGACTGGGCGTGGTGGCATGCACCCATAGTCCCAGCTCTTGGGAGACTAAATAGGTGGATCACTATGAGTCCGACCTAGTAGTGAGACTCTGAACACCCTGAAGACCCTTCCCTGAAACACACCCCCCCCAAAAAGCATAACATTGATCTTAGATTTGCCAGTTTCCAGAAGTGTAAGAAATTAATTTCTCTTATTTATACAGGACCAAGTCTCAGGATTTCTTTCTTTCTTTCTTTCTTTCTTTCTTTCTTTCTTTCTTTCAGACAGTGTCTTGTTATGTACTTCAGACTGACTTTGAACTTAACTATGTAGCCCAGGCTGGCCTTGAATTCATGGTGATCCTCCTGACTGCTGGGATTACAGGTGGACCCTCATGCCCAGCTTCAGGAACTTTTGTTATAGCAATGCTAATGGACTAAGACAGGTGAAATTGATTTAAGAAACCATGTCTCTTCTTTAGAAGAAGCAGAGAAGGTGAGGAGGGAGCTAGGATTTAAGAACAAGTGCTGAGAATGAGCACAGTTGGGACCTCAAACACAAGGATCAGGATAGGAGCCTTTTTCACAGCCTTTCTTGGTCTTCTTGGGCCTTTTTGTGTGAAAATGGCCAAGTGGGTTTATTACAGCAACTTTGGTGCCCTAGGAAAGGCTTGATTACTGATAAACAGCCAAGAGAAACCATAGTAATCTAGAATCTAGATAGGAAGGTTCTGGTAGACATCATGAGTCTAGGCTCAAAGGTTAACACACAGTTCAGAGAGGGTCATCCAGAAGCAAGGCAATCAATCAGTGGGTCTGGGGTGACAATGGGCAGCTCCCTCTTCTCCAGTCAAGGCCTTTGCTCCCTGGCCTCTTGGAACTGTCCACCAGGTGTAGGGTAGACAGTAACCAGAAGCCAGGTCAGAGGCCTGCAGGTCTGGCCCCCTCTGGTTTAGGCTTGCAGAGAGAAGAAATGTAAGCTCCGCTTCTCAACTTCAAAAGGTTAGCCATGAATGTAGGTCAGAGAATTGCAGCAGAACTGCCATTTCTTCTGGCTTAACCACATTTTATAAAGAAACATATTTGTACAAGGGCCAGGTAAGATCAGGAGGAGACAAAATGTGACAGAAAAACCCTGTGCAGTGGTTTTTCTGTGACACTAATTATGTGTCATTTCCTCTCGTGCCAACCAATTCTGCGACACTGTCTTATAATTTGTTGTGACTCAGAAAAAAATGACATGCGAAGTACAGCTCTTCAGGCCTCAGAAGCAGGCAGCACAAACTAAGTCCCTCTTTGACCTCTGTCCCCCTCTCCCTTGCTCTCCTTTCTTCCCCTAGACACGTCATAGAAACTAGAATTTGTCTTCCTCAAGGTGGTTCATGGGAACCAGAATTTTGTTCCTCCAAAGTAAATCTGTAAGCCTAAAAATAGTATTCATCTGTATTAGAGCTTGCCATAGTGATTCCCTGACTTATCTTGTCTGATAGTAGATCATAAGAACTTGATTCTGCAAAGGGCCCTGTCCAAACCCAGGAAGAGGGAATGCTGCCCCGAAGAATCTAGACAGACAGATCTTATTGGGTTTCTGTACTCAGAACCTTCTCTCCAGGCACCTTCCCACACCACTGTCCTTGCTTCATTTCTTCTAAGCATAAAAATAAGATTACTCTGTCCTTAGATCTTCATTCTGCAGATCCACATAAAACTTTGATTAAGGAATGGGCATGATGGTGCACCCCTATAATCCCAGCACTCAGGAGGCTGAGGCAGGAGGATCACCCTTTGTCCAAGGCCACTGAGGTCAAAGCCAGCCAAATGAAAAACTATTTTGATAAAAAATGTTATTTTTTTTCTCTCTTGTCTTTTTTAGAGAGACATGTGCCATGACCTTTATGACAGATGAGGAAAGGTGTCACTCCTTTTAAATTCTGATCCTATCTGCCTGGGCTCAGGGACAGTTCCCAAAAGCTCATGGCTCAGGCTCACCAACTACTGCCCCACTTTGTAGACCAGCCACAAAGGGGAGGCCCAAGCTATCCACGTTTCTGTCCACTTGACTACAAATTCTGGAGTTCCCAGAACCTCCACTTATGTTTGCTAAGTTGCTAGAAGGACTCACAGAAATTAGGAAAAGACTTGATTTATGTTCATTGCTGTATTACAAAGAATACAACTGAGGAACAACCAAATGGAAAAGGTTCACTGGACAGGGTAGACGGAGCTTCCATGCCTTCCCAGTGCATAAATGTGTTCACCAATTTGGAAGCTGTCTTAGTCACATTCCTCATTGCTGAGACAAAAATACCAGATGCCTAAAGTTAAAGAAGAAAAGGTTTATTTTAGCTCATAATCAGTAGGAATTCCAGTCCATAGTCAGCTGGTTCCGAGTAGGGTACCATGGCAGAGGGCCATCGTAGAGGAGAAATAGTCCGTGGCGTGGTCTGTGGGAGACAGCAGCAGCAAGCAGCTGCAGCCAACCTTCCTCTCCCTTTTATCCCACCCAGGCAACAAGCCTTTTGGCTGGTGCCATCCGGAACTATGCTAATTTTAATTCCAATCATGGATTAATTTAGTACCACACACCCTTCATCACACATCCTAATCTACCCAGCTGTGAAAAGCTCCACCTCTGTGCCCATGAGGCTGGATACAAGCCATACAGAACCACGAACCTGTATTGCTTGGGGGTTTGCTGCTGTTGAGGTTTTATTAGGTAGGTAGGGTTGATTCAAGCGTTCGCTGCTGGAGGCTGAACCCAACCTCCTGCCTTGTCCTTATCCCCCTTTCTGGCCATCAGATCCCATCCTGAAGCTACTGAGTGCCCTCCCACTTCATAAAATCATCTTATTAGCGTAATGGTTGATACACTGTGTCAAACTGAGAAATTTAGAAGTTTAACGAAGTGACTCAGCAGGGGCCCAGGTCCTCACTTTGTAAACATCCTGAGTCTGGGCAAGAGGAGGGCAGGTGATGGTGGGAGTGATGATATTCCCTACAATATAAGGCAGGAAAGGAGGCTCGCTTTCCCTCATCTTGCTCTTGTTCCTTTTGCTGTCTTCTACTGCCGTGACCTGTTGCCCCCACGCCATGCCACCCTGCCTCGGAGCAGCCAGCTGAGTATGGACTGAAACCTCCGCGCAAGCTGTGAACTAATTTATAAACCTTTCCTTTCTTAATTTGAGTGTTGGGTATTTTGCCTCAGCAATGAAAGAAAAGTAACCAAGACAACTAACGTATAAACTTTTTACCTCTCAGGAGATTCCAAGGGTTTTAGGGTTCTGTGCCAGCTACCAGGGACAAAGACCAAATATTTTAAATTAAAATATGGGTCCCATCTAGGATGTAGTGGCTACTCTGTCTTCTGTGGTAACTAGGTCACAGAACAGGAAGGAGAAACTTCCAGATAGGTCAGTGATTCTCAGACTTCAGGATACAGCAGAATACTCGGGGACGCCCCTGGGCCTGACTCAGTGACTCTTCGCAGTAAATCTGGGGACGGGCCTGCACATCTGTTTTTAAACTACTGACCTCTGGGAATCACAGAGGTGCTTCTCTCACCCCCTGCCCACCCAGCATGACTCCTTCCTGGAATGCTGCTCACTCAGGCTCTGGAGGAAGAGCCCCATGTCTGTCTGCAGGTCTGATTTCTCCTACTTAAGGATTAGCAGTGGTCTCCAGCTAGCCTTTCTAGCTACAGCCTCTCATAGTGGCCAAAATACCCCTATGGTCATGTGACTCCCTTCACGGAAACCCTCTACAAGCTTCTTGCTTTTTTTTTGCAGAACCGGGGATTGAACTCAGGCCCCCTGTGCTTGCCAGGGAAGCGCATATTCTACTGAGCCATCTCCCCGGCCCCAAGCTTCCTGTTTTTCATGTCACAAGATTTGTTATATAAAACTTTAAACAATTTGGCCCCAATTTCCAGTGTTATCTCTATTTCTTCTGCTGCAAATGCTTTGGAATACACATATTCTTGTTGGATTTTTGCTTGTTTTGTTTGCTTGTTTTGAGACAGGGTTTCACTGAGTAGTTCAGGCTAGCCTTGAACTCACTATGTAGCTCAGGCTGGTTTTGAACTTACAGCGATCCTCCTGCCTCAGCCTCCTGAGTGTTGGGATTAAAAGTGAACTCACATATTCTTGATGCCTCTGAGTCTCTGTGCTGTTCTTCCTGCTTCAATTTTTTTTCTTTCTTTATTCTTTAAGGCCTAACGCTGTGAAAGGCTTCTCTGAGAAGGGATGGCACCAATTATAAGGAAGACGTTTAAAAGTTAACTTAAAAAGTTGTTTAACAAAGTGCATGGCAATTTAAAGCCCGGCTACTTACAGGCGGTCTCTTCTGTGTGCGGGAAGCAGCCCCTGGACGTCAAAATAAATCTCTTGGAAAAAATAAATAACTAAATAAATAAATAAATCTCTTGGGCCGGCGAGATAGCTTGGTGGACTAAGTGCCTCCTTAGGCAAGCACAGGGACCAGGGTTGGACCATAACCCATGTTGGCACCACCCTGGCGTGCTGAGCCGGCCACCAAGTCCAGGTGTGGTGGCGCACACCTATAATCCCAGTGCTGGGGAGGCTGAAAGCAGGAGGATCACTACAAGTCCGAGCTGCGTAGTGAGACCCTGGACCAAATATGGGAAAGAATACATAAATCTCTTTGAACATTGACATATTTTAATAATTTCAAGATATAGGGCCAGCCAGATAGCTGAGCAGACTAATGTACCTGCTTAGATAGAGCACAGGGACTGGGGTTCGATCCCTGGCACCACAAGCCTTGCCAGCCCCACCCCTGGGGTGCGCTGAGATGGTGATTGAGATTGGGTGTGGTGGCATGCACCTGTGATCCCAGAGCTTGGGAGGCTGAAAACAGGATGATCACCATGAGTCTGATCTGTGTAGTGAGACCCTGTAGACCCTGTACTAAATACATTAAAAAAATAATTTCAAGATATGAAAGTCTTATAATTGGCTTGTTTAGAGTACTCATGGTCACAAGTAACAAGATACTTGTTTACAACAGCAAATAATAGTAGGTTAACAAAAGATAGTCTTATTTTTCTTTCTTTTGCAGTAGGAGTTATTGAGCCTTAGACTTCATCCATACTAGGCAAGTACTTCACCACTCAGCTTTCATTCATTCATTCATTCATTCATTCATTCGCGGGCACCATTTTGCCAAATTGCTCAGGCTGGCCTCCAATTTGCCACCCTGCTTCTTACCCTCCCAAGAAACTGGGAGTACAGGTACATACCCCCAAGCTGATTGTCTTGGTTACTTTCCTTGTTGCTGAGACAGAGCATGCTACACCCAAAGTTAAAGGGAGACAGGCTGGTTTGGCCCAGAGCTTGTGGAGGTTTCAGTCCATAATCAGCTGGCTCCAATGCAGGGTTGTAAGGCAGAGAGGCATCAAAAAGCAGGCAGGAGAAAGGCGGCAGCAAGCAGCGCCACAGGGGACAACCGGCAAGTATCTTTCTGTCCTCTCTCTCTTTCTCTCTGTCTCTCTCTTGTTTAGTACAGTCTACAGGGTCTCACTCCACAGATCAGACTTGTAGTGATCCTCTTGTTTTCAGCCCCCCTAGAGCTAGGATTATAGGTGCATGCCACCATCTCAGCGTGCCCTGGAGGCGGGGCCTGCATGGCAGGCCAGGAATGGAACCCTAGTCCCTGGGTGTGCCTAAGCAGGTGCTTTAGTCTGCTGAGCTATCTGGCTGGCCCTGTCCCTTGTCTCTTATCCAGGCCACCCATGTCTGGGGCAGGTAGCCCTCACATCCTTTATCCTAGCATTACATACCCTAGATCCAGCTGCCTCTGAAAAAGCCCCACCTGTGACTTCATGAGGCTTTGGGGACATCAGCTTTATTTTTCTTACATAATGAGAGTCCAAAGGTGAATAATCCAACACTGGCACAGTTGCTAAAACGTTAAAACAAGGACCAAAGGTCTTTCAAATCTTTTTCCACTCTGCCTTGGCTCTGGGCTTTTTATCCTCATTCTGTTACTGATGTAACCAACTCCCTGGTGCCTCTCTAGGCCACCCATCTGCTTCCACACACATCTGTAGAGACACAGAGTTACAAACATTCAACATCAAATCCCAGGTCTGATTAGAGGGAGGATTTAAAATAAAAAAAGAAAGCAATTATCCAGGACTGCTAAAAGACAGTCCCTGGGGCAGGGGACTTCTCCCCTGTACCTGTGTGGCCAGTCCTGGTGTAAGTGTTACTTGCAAGATCCAATCTGCTGGATCAAAAATGAGCAAGTAGGTGTAATACTGAGTGATCATTTTCATTGTTGTACCATTCCCTCGAGCTGTCACATCCTGCTCTTTGTAACCTTCTTGTCTGTAGATAAGAAAAAGAAAACAGGAAATGAGGCAGCTATTTAGCGATGAAAACAACTGTAACTGAGGGGCTTCTGGGACAGAAGTTAGAGGACCTGGGGAGCAAAACAGAGAATTTGTGCTTAGTCACTAGAAAAGAAAGCCGTGGCTAACGGAAGTGAGGGCACATTGCAACAAGCTGTTTTTGAGTTCCATGCCACTCTAAGTAGAGCTCTCACCTTGGAAGATTGCAGGTTTGGTTGTTGTTTATTTGCTTAAATTATAAACTACTGAATCTTATTGGGGACAGTTCAGGCTGGTCTTGGACTCACTATGTAGCTCAGGCTGGCCTTGAACTCACAGCCATCCTCCATCTTCCTGCTCAGCCTCCTGAGTGCTGAGAATACAGGCGTGCACCAACCTGCCTGCTCTCCCTGCTTTTAATTATAGTCAATGCAATAGAAAAACTTGTACCATATTTCCATTAAACATATTTAAATGAATCAATTTTTTTTTCTTTTTTCTTTTTTTTTTTTTTTTTTTTTTTTTTTTTTTTTTTTAGGGTAGGGTCTACAGAGTGTTCAGGGTTTCCCTACTGGATTGGACTCGTAGTGATCTGCCTGTTTACAGCTTCCCAAGAGCTAGAATTACAGGATGAATCAATTCCCTAGTGGATACTTTAATAACTAATTTCTTCATCTCCTAAGAAAAGATACATCTCTATTATAAAATTTTTTCCAATTTTATTTTATGTATTTATTTTTGGTTTGATTTGTTTATTTTGTTTTTTGAAACAAGGGTCTCACTATAAGGGCTGGTGAGACAGCTCAGTGGACTAAGTGCAGGGACCAGGGTTCGATCCCCAGCACCACATGCCATGCTGGCCTCACCCCTGGGCACACTGAGCCAGCCACTGAGACCAGGCATGGTGGCGCACAACTGTAATCCCAGTGCTAGGGAGCCTAAAAACAGGAGGATTACAAGTCCAAGCTGCACAGGTAAACCCTACACCGAATACCTAAATTAAAACAATGACAAAAGCCTCACTATATATTTCAGGCTGGCCTTGAACTTGCTGTCTAGCCCAAGCTGGCCTCACGCTTGTGACAATCCTCCTGCCTTGACCTCCCAAGTGCTCCAATTTTATTTTTTTATTTTTTATTTTTTTTCCATAATTTTATTGAGAAGCAAATAGCAATGAGACAGTTTCAAACCAAATTGGTAGGACAGTTTCAATAATTAACACATTGCATACATTCTTCCTAGTGGTTAATTGCTGTACAAGATGCGGACTTGATATCCTATTTACAAACACCATTAGAACAAATCACTCTATTCATTAAGAGAATGTAACTATATATCTATCTTAACCACTTTGAATACACAGATACAAAATGGACATTCATCTGTATCCCATTTTTTTGTTAAGTTCCATCATTTAAATATTATAGATGTGTATCCAATTTTGAAAGTTAATAAATGTGAAAGTTATATTTCTGGTTTCTATATGTGTAGATAGGATTTTTAAATGATAATAATAGTTTTTTTTCTGATATTATTCTTATTCTTTGTTACTGTTATTGCTATTATTAATATTATTGGTACTAAAAAAAAAAAAAAAAAAAAATTGGTACTGGTAATTGAACCCAGGGCCTTCACACAGAGTTACATCCATCAGTTTTATTATTATTTTTTATTTTGAGCCAGGGTGTTGTAAGAGGCTAAATTGCTTCCTGCCAAGGTCCAGCCTCAGCTTCGAGGGAACAACAACCTGAGGAGAGGAAGGCAGGCGGTGAAGAAGAAAGACTCAGCAACGCATAGTGGGGTTAGAAGGGAAGAGCAGTGTGTTTCTTCAACCCAGAGCAAAATCAGTAGCCTTTATTTATACATGAGTGATTACATAAGCTTTCTTCATGCAAGATTAACAGATGTGATTTTTCACCTATAAGTGAAAAACAAGTTAAACTTTGATTTATATGAGAACACAGTATTGACTAGGAGTAGGCACAGGAACTTAATCAACCATTGTTCTTTCTGTCCTGACTATTTCTGCCCCACTGAAGCTCTGAGCTCTCGGGGGTGCTTTCTCACTGCCCAAGATCTTGACTCTAAACTTCCTTGCTATTATTAAATATTCTTGGTTTACCTGGTAGGAGGCAAGCAGTCAACTTCTGAAAGAACTTTATGCACTTAATTTAGGTTATGCCTAAACCCTAGGTGGGGAATTGTGCGCTCTCTTTCGTGATGAATTGTGTGCTCTCTTTCGCGTGACTCATCAGCCTCACAACCCTCAGGGGTTCTACATCCACACGAAACTCTGCTTTGCAGATTCTCTGAATGCAACGTGGCTTTGTCAGAGGTCAAGTGTTGGACGGCTCTCCACAGCTTCCTGCCTCAGCCCGCCAGAGTTCTGGGATTACAGGCACGTGCTGCTGAGCCCAGGTTGTTGTTATTAATATTTTAGACAAGAAAAAAATAGGAGAGAGAAGAATAAGACTGTCACTCAAGTTCCAAATCTTGCTTAAGAAATAAAACGTCATGAGTACAATTGGTCCTTCTCCCTCTCTTTCCGCTGGCGCCTCCCCACCGTTCCCGCTGGACAACCTAAAGCACAGGCGGGGGTCACTCCGGTCCTCAGAGATGCCTTTGTGGCTGTGATGCACATTTATATGGGTCCGAAGCAAAATCAGTTGTGTGCATATCTTCAACTTTTCCGAGTAAGTGAAGTCCTCTAACTTCTGCCTCAGCTTGGGTTTTGGAAGGCCAGATAGCTGAGTGTTTATCTCTGTACCATTTCTGGCACCTGGTTCGGGGCTCGAGGTGCCCTCGAGGACCGTGTCATCAAGCAGGCAAATCACTGCTGCTCTGTCTCATGGCATCAGTCATAAGAACAAAGTGTGTTATTCGGATTTGCTGTTAATATCCAGCAAGTCATTTTCTAAGGTAGGTAAGCTTTCTGGTTGTACCAGGTAGTAAACATCTCTGCCTTTGTATGTGGAAATTTTAGTAGGTTGAAGTGAAAACGTGTGTTTTTGCTAGAGAAATATGCCATAATACTCACAAAAGCTGTTAATTGTAATATAAAATGAAGAACTTTAAAGGTAACCAGGTGGACAGTAAATACAATATTAATAGCGCACGAAGCTGGGTGTTGTAGTGAATACTTGTAACCCCGACACATGGGGGCTGAGGCAGGAGGGTCGCCTTCCGTTCAAGGCCAGAGAGTTCAAGACAACCCGAGCTACCCAGTGAAATCCTGTCTTAAAAAAGAATTCATGAGCTAGATGGTTTTAGGAAGAACAGTAGACTTTTAGTGAGTCAGTATATCCTTATGGCACATTTTTAGTCATTACGTAACTGTGTATTCCTATTCCAAACAAATAATCTTTAAGGACTCTAAGTTTTAGTTTCTATCTCCAGCAATACCATGAATTATTCAAGAGGAAGTGCCGTATTAGACTTCTTTCCTTTCTATGGGGATAAATTTAAAGGAGAATGTCAATGTCTTAGTGAAAATTTAACCAAGAGGAGAATCCCTCAGAGCATTGGCTTGTATCATCACTCCTTTATTGAATAAAAATAATCTATGAAGACGAGAAAAAGGTATTGGAGAAAAATTAGATAATCCTCAAATAGCTTCAGCCTTTAGTGATTTCAAGGTGACAGCTGTGGCGGCGATCTGACCCCCCCATCGCCCCACTGATTGGCTGGGTTGATTCTGCCGCTCTGGCTGGCTTGGCAGGCATCCCTTTCCTCCTTCACAGCTCCATACATGGCCCTCTCAAGCTGCAAAGCTGGCCAGGGAGATAGCTCAGTAGAATAAGCATTTGCCTGGCAGGCGCAAGGTCCTGAGTTCAATCACTGGTACCGCAAAAACAAAACAAAACAAAACAACCCTGCAAAACTGCGAGAGGAAGACGTCCCCATTGAGGACCGTTGAGTGGCTACTAAAACTAATGGCGAAATATCAATAATATTTAAAATACAATATCAGATTTTTTCTTGTATTCTAGAAGCCATTCTTTGACACTGGTATTAATTTTTACTCTTAAATAAATATTAACTAGGGGCTTTTAAAAACAAATTTGAGACAGGGTCTCATTATGTAGTCCAGGCTGGCCTTAATTCAAGGAAATCCTCCTGCTTCATCCTCCTGAGTGCTGGGATTACAAGAAAGTGCTGCCGTGTTTGGTGTGAAATACTGATTTTGGCTTTGGTGCACTCGTGTTAGTGCTGTATACTTTCTATTCCTTTCTTTCTTTCCTTCCTTCCTTTTTTTTTGGTGGGGAGACAGGATTTTGCTATGTACTTCAGGCTAGCTTTGAACTTATTATATAGTCCACTTTGGCCTTGAACTTGTGGAGATCCTCCAGCCTCAGCCTCTTGAATGCTGGAATTAAAGGTGTACACCACCATGCTCAGCTATTCTGTGTACTTTACTTTTTGTTTGTGATGCCAAGGACCAAACCCAGGGCTTCCAGCTCATTAAGCAAGGGTTCAACCACTAAGCTAAATCCCCACACCCAGTTCTGTGTACTTTAAATTGCCTTCTTCAACCTGATTCTCTGCTTCACTTTATATGTAGTTTTTGACTTTATATTTGTGAGATTAACTCATGCTGGTACATATAGTTCCAATCACTCAACTTCACCAGTGCTATGGAGCTTAGTGCGAATTGCCCGTACAATTCATTTGTCCATCTTCTTGTTGATGTAAATATAGCAGATCTTCATGTTTTTGGAATGACAATGTTACTATGTCCTTTTCATATATTTCAATTTGTGAGTGTTTCTCTAGTGTTCTTGTACGTGGGAAGTCAAAGGGTACTTCTGAAAATTTGTAATTATGCTTCCCTACAAGTACGCTGGGGGAGCGTGGCTTAGACAGGCTGGGAAGAGAGGTGTGGCAGGATCCTGGAATCTACTCCGCACCGCCTCTCAGGACCCCGTATGTAGACGTTCTCTCGGAGGTGTGGATAGCATAGAAGGACACAGATGTTATTGAGATAGCAAAAGTAATTGTTCTTTTTAAAATCTTTGTTTTTTTGGGCCGGCCAAATAGCTCAGCAGATTAAAGTGCCTGCATGCGTACTAAGGGGCATGACCATTACCCTAGCCTTATAACCTATGATCTCACCCTGCTAGCTAAACAGAAGAATTGCCCAGCTGTCCTGTCTCCCTTTGTACCTCCTGCTTGTGCATCATATAATAGTCCTCGGCCACCGGAGATTGGGGCCTGATATCCTGGTAATGATCCTGATGAGTGCCTGTTGTAGTAAATAAATCTGCTTCCAAGTCCTTGGTGTTGTTTTGGCATTTCTGTTTGCTACAGCGCTGCGGGGAACTTGCTCTGGTGGCTTTCCTCGTGGCACCCCCACCCGTGTTCTTGCGGCTGTACTTTTTTTTGATTCAGCCCAAGTCCACTCTGCAGAGCCAGTTTCTCCCTTACCCTTCAGTTTCAGTTTTTTAAACAAACTTTGTCACCATTTTTGCTTGTCTTATTCAGTTCATTGTTCTAAAAAAGAACCTGGAAGCCAAGAGGTGAGCACCCCAAAATCCAGGAATGCAAGGATTCACCCACTTTTAAGAATGCAAAAGGTAGGATTTGACTGATGACTCCCTGATCTATACATAACTCCTGTCTCCCAGGCAGACTTCTATCTCCATCTGGCTTGCATGAAATAGAAACCTAGAAATGCCACTGTCACTGTAGTCTCACCCACCCAAGCCTTTTCCATAGAAAGTGCATATCTGTGTTATTGGTATAAAAATCTTGGACATACAAAACCATTCTTACAAAAATGAGTGTCGTCTGTTTTAGAATTTATTTTTAACTCAGACATGCTTTCTTCTTATAAAAACCTATATGTCCCTATGTAGACATCATACACAAATACATGACTGTAGTGTCTTGTGAATATGGCATAGTCTGGCCTTCCCAGCATTGTTGTAGAGCGAGGGTTGATAGACATTTTTTATAACAGGCCAGACAATAGGCTTTATAGGTTTCATTGTGTTTGTTGAAGCTACTCTCCTCTGCTATTGTAGTATAAACACGGGCACATAAAATACCTAAACAAAATTTGACTCATACATCATAATTTGCTGGCCTTTTTTTTTTCTTTTTTTAAAATTATTTATTTTTATTTATTACATTTATTTATTGTGTGTGTGGCCAGCTCAGCCCACAAGGGGGCGGGGCTGGCTGGCATGTGGTGCTGGGGGATC
>NW_004524596.1:7472632-7473861 GCF_000260255.1 Octodon degus | reverse complement strand
GCATGTGGTGCTGGGGGATCGAACCGCGGTCCCTGTGCTTTGCCAAGCTTGTTTCAAGTAGGTGCTTTAGACCACTGAGCCATCTCTCCAGCCCCCCCTTTTTTTTTTCTAGAGACTCAATTGTTATCATTTAATCAAAGATTATTTTCTGAAGAATGCTGCATGGAGTGGGCCTGTAAGCAGCAGCAATGTTGAAGTTCTTTTTTTGTTGTTGTTGTTTTATTTTTTGGTCTTTTTAAGACAGTGTCTCGCAGTGCAGTTCAGGCTGGCCCTGAGCTCACGTTGTAGCCCTGCCTAGTCTCAAATTTGCAAAAACTCCTTCCGCCTCAGCCTCCCCAGTGCTGAGATTATAGCATGCACTAGCCCACCCAGCTAAGGTGTAGTTCTGCACCGTAACAGTGAAATCTGCTGCACCTGCCCTTGTGATTTCTCATTCGGGTTTCATAATTTGGAATAGCTCTGTGTTTTCTCTGCCTTGAGGTGGTTGTATGTGCTGTGTGTTTCTCCCTGTGAGAGCCCAAAGTGGCCTCTCAGCAGCTCTGGGGACCTCTCTGGGGCCCATCTGTGCCGTGTGAACCCTGGATCCCTCACCAAGTCTCCCAGCTCCTCCCCACACTTAGAATCAGATCCTCTGGATAAAAAATCCCTAGTCCTCCCCCAAATAAATATTTTGTAAGCCACATATCCTATTTTTAAGCCAGATATTTTTTCTTTGTAAATATTCTATCTGTTAAAAATTAGTTGTGAATTAATTAGAAGAAGGGCAGCCCTAGAGCTTTAAGTTCCTAGGGGAGCAAACTGACACCCCAAAGTAAACAGTGAAACAAAACCAGATACTTTACTAAGCAAAGATCACTGACTTTCAACTAGGGTCTTTCCACAGAATCCAGTATATTTTCTGAAGTCTTCCTTATACACTCAGCCTATATGTCTCGCTGCCCATGCTGCTGCCAAGCGCCTCTCTTGCTTCTGCGGGTTGCCAGATTCACAAAATGTTCTTTGCTCCAACAGTCTCTCTTGGCAACTGGGCATTTGTAGTGCCGCCTACTTGGGAGGAAGAGGCAGGAGGATCACTGGAGTCCCAGAGGTCAAGGCCATCCTAGGTGACATAGAAAGACCCTTGTATATAAGAAATTTAAAAATAGTAATTTTTATCTAAATTCTTTTTCTTTAAACACATGTAGATTTAGGAGAGCTGGCCTGGAATCTTAAAATTATCTATGTGATTA
>NW_004524596.1:7459220-7468446 GCF_000260255.1 Octodon degus | reverse complement strand
AACACGTAAACCAATCAGGGCAAGGCAGATTCAGACAGGGGATAGGTTGGCGTCACCAGTAGCTGGGCAAGGTTGATAACAAGGAAGGCTGTTTACAAAGTATGGCAGTCAGGAAGCAGGAAATGGGCGCCATCTTAATAACATGGCTTGGGCGCGGCCCCCAACAGTGGGCCATACCAATTGCATCATTTGGGCGCTTTATGGGATTTTTCTGGGTGTAGTTTCCATTTGTAAAGTGGGCTTTACAGTAAGTCCCATATCAAGTGTCTACAATAGTGAGATGAGCCAACTTACTGTATATCAAATATCTTTTAGTCAGGTACAATAGCACGTGCTCCCATTAATGACAACGACAATCACATTGAGCTTGTTATGCTGCTAATGGTTTGACTGTGTCTCCTAAGAGTTCATGTGGCTGGGAACTCATCTACACATTCACAGATTGATGATATTTGGGGTTACGTGAGGTCATGAGGGTGGGCTTTTCATAACAGGATTAGTGGCTTCACAAGAAGAAGATGAAAGGGTTGGGGAGATAGCTTGGCGGTCTAAGCGCCTGCAAGGCAAGTGTGAGGACCTGGGGTTAGATCCTCAGTGTGGCATGCATATATGGAAATACCACACCCCTGGGTGCGCTGAGCCGGCCTCTGAAACCGAGCGTGGTGGAGCACACCTATAATCGCTGAGCTAGGGAGACTGAGACAAGAGGATCACTACAAGTCTGAGCTTTGAAGCAAGACCCTGTACCAAAGAAAGAAAGAAAGAAAGAAAGAAAGAAAGAAAGAAAGAAAGAAAAAAAGAAAGAGGAAAGACCTGAAGATTTGGGTTTTTTTGACACCAGAAATTGAACTCAGGACCTTGCGCTTACCAGGCAGGTTCTTATGCCGCTGAGCTATTTCCCTGGCGAGAGACCTGAGCTGTAGGCTCCCACGTTCACATAGGCTTTCTCGCCAGGTGATGCCCTCTATAGTGACATGGCACTACAAGAGGGTCCTTGTCAGACACCATCATCTTGATGTTGGACTTCCCAGTCTCCAGAAGTATGAGGAATATATTTTTAAAATAAATCACCTAGTTGCATGTGCTGTATTCTCCTGTAGCCTCACCAAACAGACCAAGACATATATGCTTCATTATCTGTATATCCTTTGCAAGTATGAACTTAAGGAAAATCTTACATATAATATTGCTATTATCCCAACTTTATAGATAAGAAATTGACAGAGAAAAAGTCACATACTTAGGTCCCGAGTCTAGACTTTTGCTCCTTTGTTCTGGTTATGGTTTTTATTTTATTTTATTTTATTTTATTTTATTTTTACTGGGGATTGAACTCAGGACCTTGAGCTTTGCCAGGCAGGCACTTATGCCACTGAGCTATCTTCCCAGCCTGGTTATCGTTATGTTGTTGGAATAAGAATAAAAGAGTATTCTTGGAACATGCTTTAAGTTTTTGGCTATTGGACTTTTGTACTGTATATCTTTGTCTACACATAAGACTATTTCCTTAAGGCCTTTACACATTTTCATTTACAAATAAAATCAAAGCATGGGAGGAAACTTGTGGTGTGGAAGGGACTTCAAGAAAGTAACAGTATTTGCCCTGGAGATAAATGAATAAGGGAGACGCAGCATCCACACAATGCAGCGTTATACAACCACAAAGAATGGAATCTGCACATTTGTTGCAAAATGGAGACCATTATGTTAAGTGGAATAAGCCAGACGCAGAAAGACACGGACCACATGTTTTCTCAGGTGTGGAGGCTAAAATAAAATTGCCCTGAAAGTAGAATAGTGATTACTAGAGATGGAGGAGGGAGGAGAAGGGAAAAACTGTGGCTGATTTTACTTTTTGAAATTTCACGCTGGGCGTTAAATCCCGGGCCTCGTACGGATACAGGCACTCAGCACTGAGCCGCATCTCCAGTCCTGGGTGGCTGAATTTGATCCGTGTATGCTGTCTGCATTCATGGAAAGAGCACACCTCACGGTTATGGTTCACATGGAAAATGGTCCCCTCAAATTCTCATGCTCAGAGATAGGCTTTCGAAAGATAATTGGGTCACAGGGGTCCCTACTTGACCCTGGAAGAGTTCATAAGCTGAATTCATTGTTAGGAGGCGGCGCCTGGTTGGAAGAGGTCACGGGACGTAACCTACAAGGGTGTATTCCTGTCCCTGGCTCCTCCCTCGCACACCTGGCTTCCTGGCAGCCGCGACCTTAGCATCCTTCTTCAGCATGCCCTCCTACTGTGCCGTTTCTGCCTCGGAAGTCAGTTTCAAATATCAGATACATCCATTAACATCTACAATTAATATGCCTCCATAAAGAATTTTTTTAAATGCAGCTGTCTTTCAGAAATCCATGAGAAGCGGGGTCCGGCAGACTCTTGGGTGAAGACTGCCTATTTCCCGGTTAAACACTATGGGAATAATTTCTGAAATGTCAGGGAGGAGAGCAAGAGATTAGACTGGGTGCACCATCGCGAACACGTCGACGCATTGTACGGATGAGGTGCGGTGGACAGGGCCAGTGAGGTGCGTGTGGATCGTGTGCTGTTGACCACCCCGTTGTCTACAGGCTGAACTAACATGGATTTAGGAAATAAGTTTTCTTTTCCTTCTTCTTCTTCTTTTTTTTTTAGTATGGTTGGGATTTGTTGAAGAACAATTTGATGGCATGGTTGCTATGGTAAATACTTTTCCAAGAACAAAATTTCTGGCAGCTTGTTACAAGCCGTTACCATTTACTATTATTTAGTTTCAGAATGGTTTGACTGTTTTCATTTCCTCCTTCCATTTCGACATTTTATCTGCAGCAGAATTGCCTTTTTTAATTTTCCCTGGAAAAAAAATGTACCTCACCAAGGACTGACATCTAATAATGATAGTGAAGATATATGCATTTTTTTCCTCCTAAGAAAGTGGTTGATGTGGTTTTATATATATTTTTGGCCTATGCTACCTAAAGTGCCTGACTCTGATGTTTTAGGTTTTGAATCATACAACAGCCCTAGTCTAAAAAAAAAAAAAAAAAAGTGGGAGGACTGAGCCAGCTTATCAGGTACAGCGTGTTCCCTCTTTCTTTGAAAATAAGACCTAACTGAAAAATAATTGGCCTTGAAAACTGGAGATGAGAAATGCCAGCCCCAATCGGCCTGTCCTTCTCGCTTTACCTGCTGCCACTGCTGTCTCGCGTGTGGCCACCCTATAAGGCAGGTATGGCGAGGATGGGTTGATTGGGGCTGGTATTTTTTACTTTTCAAGGCTGATTATTTTCCAGCTAAGTCTTACTTTGGGGTAAAAGCAGCGTGTGCGAATGCTCACACCGCAGACGTGTTCCGGAGGTCACAGTGGAGCTGTGCGTCATGTAAAGCCTAAAAGACAGAATTCAGGGAAGTTTTACAGAATCAGTGTACTCTACAGCAGAGGTGGTAGCATCTACTGCCCCACACCCTGCTTTATGCTGCGAATTAATTAGTGGTACCCCGGAATCTCAGATAATGAGTTTGTTTGTTTCCATTTATGTATTTGGTACAGGGACTCATTATGCAGCTCGGACTTATAGTGATCCTCCTGTTTTCAGCCTCCCCAGTGCTGGGATTAGAGGCGTGTGCCACCATGCCCAGACTCATTTGCCCACTCAACATGCCCCCGGGGCGGGGCTGGCACAGCATGTGGGACCAGAAATCTAACCTTGGTTGCTGTGCTTGCCAAAGCAGGTAGTTCACCGAGCTATCTCACCAGCCCTAAAGAACTCTGAGAAAACTGACATCAAGAACTGGGTGTGGCCAAAGAAGAATTGTGTATCAAAGCACACACTTATAATCCTAGAATTCTGGGTTTGGATGATTCCAAGTTCAAGCTCAGCCTGGTCAGTTTTATGAGACCAGGTCTCAAAAAATAAAATAAAATAGAATAAAATAGGCTGGGATGTAGCTCAGCAGGATTGTCTTGAGTTCTATGCTTATCCCCTTAGTTACTTTCTCCCTTACTGGGACACAATACCCAATACCCATAAGTTAAAGGGGGAAAAGGTTTATTTAGCTCCCAGCCTGTGGAGGTTTCAGTCTATAACCAGCTGGCACCAAGGCAGGGTGGTGGCAGACGGGCACTGCAGAGGAACAGGTCACGGTGGGCAGAAAGTAGCAGAGCTGGCAAGCAAGGTACCTTAGTGGCTTCTTTCTGACCCCTGTACACCCTGTCCAGGCTACTGGGATTAGGGCTTTTCCAAACCGATCAGTGGACTGATTTAGTAACCCTCTGCCCTCAAGCCCAGCATCACACATTTTAGATTCAGCCACCTCTGAAAAAGCCCCACTTATGACTGAACGCAGCTTCAGGGAAACAGCTAGACACCAACAATGTCCAATACTGCAAAACAAAAGGAAACCTTAAGAAATTTAAGTGAACACTCAAGAGGCTGAGCCATGAGCATTGCTGTGAGTTCAAGGCCAGCCTGGGCTACATAGTGAGTTCAAGGCCAGCCTGCAACCAACCAACCAACCAACCAGCCAAACAAAAGACAACTTAAGTGGATGACAAGAAGGGAAGATTGTTGCTGAAGCCATACGCACATGAAAATAGCCAACCCAACAGAGCAGAAATGTTCAAGTATATTTTAATCACATGGCCAGAGAATTGTCATGTATTCTAGAGAAATCTTGGTTTTTAACATAAATTGGTTAAAAAAAAATTAGAATTCTGTTCTCTTCCTGTCTTAGATCTGCCCTTTAACAGGTTTTTGTTTGTTTTTTTCCAGGAACCAAGCTTAAGACCTTGCGCTTGCCAGGCAGACACTTATACCACTGAGCTATATTCCTAGCCCTCTGTCTTAGTTCTAGATAATTCCAAAGAAATCAAAATTCCTTTCCTAAAGCATTTTGAAGATCTGGAGCTCACCTTCAACGATTTCCTATGTGACCAAACCATGCATTGAGTGAGGGATGCTCCTGAGGACCCTAGATCTTTGCCCACCAACCCCACCCCCCAGTCTCTAAAACACCAGTATTAGAGTCATGTTCCTTTGTGATCTTTAGAAATTTTAATATTCCATAGAAAGGTAACACTTTTATTTTTATATTGGGGATTGTACTAAGCTACACTACCAGCCCTTTAAAAAGGTTTTATTCCTGCTAAGTCATTAAACTGCCCAGGCTGAGTTTGAACCTCTGAGACTCCTGCCTCAGCCTGCAGAGTGTGGAATCACAGACATGTGTCACCACACACAGTTCAAAAGGCGTGGCTCGGTTCCTTTTCTCTCGTTGCTGGGACAAATACCTGACTCAAAATTAGGGAATAAAAGGTTTATTTAGCTCACAGTTAGTGGAGGTTTCAGTCCCTACTCAGTTGGCTCCCAGGCACAGTGGCACATGGCAGAGGGCAGCAGCTCATGGTGGTGGGTGACAAAAGAGCAAAAAGGGAGGGGCAGCAGTGACAGCTGCAGAGGCACAGGCAGAAAACAAGCCTCTTCCCCTTTCTCATACTGAGTTCAGGCTACCTGCCCTAGGGCGGGTGGAGCACTCACAGCCATAATCCCAGCATTGGATTATGAATTATTCACAACCTCTAGAAGTCTGCCCCATGACTGCACGAGGCCTTTGGGGAGGGGAGATCAACTAGACACAAATCACAACAAAAGGTAAACCATTTTAATGAAGATATGTTTACTTGATAACTTTGAGTGTTTGATATTTGGCTGGAAATAAGGGCTTTAAATATTGCAAAATAGATAAATTGGAAAGGGTACTAGGAGGAATGATGGCAGAAGAGAAGAAAATGTCCTTGAAAATTTGCCTAGGGTGAGCCTCTGGTATGTATAATAAAAAGTAGTTCTTAAGCGCCTCTCCCTCAAGCCCTCAAATTTTAAGATTTTCCTTCATTTTCTTTCTTTTTCCATCCTCACAAAATATGAAGCTCAAAAAGTTTGAGTTTAAGAAGAAATGATTGTAAGAACTGATAAAAAAAAAGATGATTATAAGAGCTGACTAACGAGGAGGAAAGTCATTTCCACTACACAGGAAATCCTCCCCTGTGAAGTTTTTCAGTTTTCCTTCATTGAGTTTCTAGCGTCAGAAATTGTTTCAGTGTCCTACAAAAATCAAATTACACATCTTTAAACGGTGGTGGCACCCTAAAAATGAAGGTTCCGAAAATGAGATTCCACATCAGGAACAGTGGTAGCGACTTGACAGAATCTTCCATGGAATTGTCATCATTGTTGATAGGTGCAGAACAAAACTTGGGCCAAATTTTACAAGACACAATCAAGTGCAGCCTGACCTTGTAGCTCCTTTCTTATTTTAGCAAAACCACATTCTATTCGAGAGAGGTCAACCTCAGAGCAAGGATATGTCCTTTTTTTTTTTTTTACTGGTCTTTCATGAGCTTGTCACTCAAATCAGAACGTATTAAGGTCAAGAGAAATTCACCTTATCTAGACCCTGCAATTTCAAGTCAAAGTAACTAATCCTCTGGACAATTGTTCCATGAATTACGTTACTTTATTACTGATGAGTAGATGTTTCATCTTTTTACCTTGAAAAATGAATGGCTATTCTGAGATTAAACTTTTAAAAATATTTTCTTTATATAACTTCAAACTTGTGCTTCCTTTTTAGGGCTTTTTAGAAGCCTATGAGTTCCTGTTTCTCCTGCTTCCTGTCTTCCAGTAGGCTCTACTTTCTCTGTCACACAGTAACTTTCCTGTAGGTGTAGAATTGCTCTTGTATTTATTTATTTCTCTTGTATTTATTGTTTCAGGCTTCTTGGCCAAAACAGGGAGCCAGATTTTGCCAAAGTCTTAAAAACTTTTATTTTGTTATACAAACTAAATTTAGATATTAGTTGTGAGATTCCAAATATAATTTGGGCAGCTCAGGTGTAAAAGGAAAGTTTGGCCTTTGGATTAAAGTGCATTCAATTCAGGGTTCAGAAAAGAGTAGCAATGTATGGGACTTCTCAGGAGACACTTATGGGGCTCCTCAGGAGACATGATCCTTGGAGTCTACATTTTTAAATAGACTAAAACTTCTTCAAGCTTATTACTAAATCAAGCTTGGACTAAAAGCACCATTGTTATCAAATAAAGCAGTGAGGTATGGGAAATTGTGACTAAGCAGGAGAACCCACATCAGGAGTCAGGAAATGTGTGTCACCCAGTCCAGATGAATAGTTTAAATTTAAAATTTTATAAATAGCTTAGCAGATTAAAGCACCTGCAAGCAGGCACAGGGGCCAGGGGTTCAATCCCTGGGCCTGCTGTGCTGGCACCACCCCCAGGGTGCACTGAGACAGTAATTGAGACTGGGCATGGTGGCGTGCGCCTGTAATCCCAGCTCTTGGGAGGCTGTAAACAGGCGGATCACTACGAGTCTGATCTAGCAGTGAGACCCTATACACCCTGTAGGCCTGTCCCTAAAAATACAAATAAATAACAAGTAAATCTAAAATTTTAAGCTACTAATTGATGGATGCTCTTTAAATTTTTTTATTTTATTTATTTGTTTTTTTGGCAGTACCAGGGTTCAAATTTAAGACATTGCACTTGCTAGGCAGGCACTTATGCCACTGAGCTATGTCCCCAGTACCCCCCTTTTTATAAATCCATATATTTACATGCTACTTACATCCCCTTTTTTTTGAACCTATCTATTCATGCATTCTGTACCTTTTTTTTTTTTTTTTTTTTTTTTTTTTGGTATGTTTGTTTTGTAAGACAAGGTCCCACTATGTATTCCAAGCTGGTGAACTTCCTAGGCAGACCAGGCTGGCCTCAAATTTGGGGCAGTCCTTCAGCCTCAGCCTTCCAAGAGTTGGGATTAAAAATGTGTACCACTATGTCTGGCTGACTTCTGTATCATTTTTAACACATTCAGTATTTGTTGGATCAGTTTACATGAGCTGAGTACAATACTCTTATATATAGTATTCCAATTTGCTTTTTTTTTTTTAGTGTATTTAGTACAGGGTGTACAGGGTCTCACTACACAGATTGGACTCATAGTGATCCTCCTGTTTTCAGGCTCCCAAACACTGGGATTATAGGCGTGCACCACGACGCCCAGTCTCAATTGCAGTCTCAGCACGCCCCCAGGGCGGGGCCAGAACTGCACACTGGCAGTCAAACCCTGGTCCCTGCATCTGCCTAAGCAGGCGCTTTAATCTGCTATCTGGCTAGCCCCAAATTGCTTTTAAACTGTGTGTGTGTGTGTGTGTGTGTGTGTGTGTGTGTGTGTGACCACAGGCATGGCCTGTGGTGCCAGGGTTCCAACCGTCTTCCCTGTGCTTGCCTAAGCTTGCCTAAGCAGGCAATTTAGACCACTGAAAGAAGTGGCCAGCCCCTCAAAGAAGTTTTAAAATAAACTCAGGTCATCCTTTAAATTAAAAAAAATATAGACATTTCCACCTTTTCAAGCCTTTCCACCTTTCCACCTTTCTTGAAGGTCCCAAGGTAAGTACTATAGTGATCACTCTGGTAACAGTCTTTGTCCTGGAATCCCAGGGACCCATGTCAAGGTCTGAACTGTTGATGCTGGATTTACCAATGCCTCCAAAGCCAGGAATTAGTTCCCAGTTCTTACCTAAATTTATGCTTGTTACTACATGTGTGCAGCATGTAATGTCATATTACATACATTCCTTTTGTGGAGCAGCTAGCACAGGTGCATAATACATCTTAAATCCTTTTTAAAACCTCTCTCCGCCCCCTCCATATCTCTTGATCCATTTCCCATTTGAGAAAGATCTATCTTCCAGCTTCCTAATATCTATCTTTTATTTTGATTTTTATTTATGATTTGTCTTTCTGATATAAGAGAAACCGTGGGCTATTTAAGTTTTTGTGTCTGGTTTATCTCATGTAACATTATGGTCTTAAGGTATAACCATTTTCCTACAAATGACTCAAGTTTATTTTTCCTTATGGCAGAACAGTATTCTATTGTGTTAAAGTCCACGTTTTCTGTGTCCATTCATTTGTTGATGGATTTACGGCCTGCTTCCAAGATTTATAAATTGTGCTGGGTGTGCATCATGTAACACGATGTCTTTAACTTTTCAGGAAGATACTCATTAGGATGGAATTTCTCATTAGAGTGTTTTGAGGAGTCTCTATACTTGAATTCCATAGTAGTTTTAGTAGTTTATATTCCCACCAGGCAATGTGGAAGGGTTCCTTTCCTTCCACAGCCTTGCCAGCATTCGTTATTATTTAACTTACTGAT
>NW_004524596.1:7422964-7459120 GCF_000260255.1 Octodon degus | reverse complement strand
AAACTTGTGACCCTGCACTTGCCAGACAGGTGCTTAGACTGCTGAGCTAGCTCCCCAGCCCCTATTTGATTTCTTGATGATAGCATTCTTTCTGTGGTAAAATGGAATCTCACTGATTTAATTTACATTTATCTAGTGGCTAGCAATTTTGAGCATTTTTTCATGTACTTATTGGTCATTTGTACTTCTTTTGTGAAGTATCTATTCATTTCACTTGCTCATTCTTTTTTTTTTTTTTTTTTCACTCGTGATTGTTTTCTTTTGTGGTGCAGAAACGTCTATCCTGTCCAATGATCTTCGTGGCTGTTCTCGTGCCAGTATTATGCTGTTTTTAATCACTGTAGCTTTGTAATGTAACTTCAAGCCTAGAAATGTAATGCCTCTGGCTTTGCTCTTGTTATCCAGAATTATTTTGCTGTTCTTGGCCCTTTCTGGTTTCCCATGAATATTAGGGTTGTTTTTTTCCACTTCTGTGAAGAATGCTGTTGGCATTTTGATTGGGATTGCATTAAACCTGGGAGTTTTGGAAATACGGCCATTTTATTTTATTTTATTATCTTTTGTTTGTGTGTGTGGCCAGCTCAGCCCACACTGGGGGCAGGGCTGGTGAGGCATGTGGTGCTGGGAATCCAACTACGGTCCCTGTGCTTCGCCTAAGCTTGCTTAAGCACACACTTTAGACTGCTGAGCTGTTTTGCCGGCTCTGATATTGTCATTTTAACTATATTGGTTCTGCCTCGCCAGGGATAGGAGATATTTTCTTATTTTGTGACGTCACCTTTGATATCCTTTTTCTGTAATTTTCATTTTAGAGGTCATTTACTTCCTTAGCTAGGTTGGATCCTAAGTATTTAATTTTTCTTTGTGTTATTGTGAATGATATGTTTTCCTAACTTCTTTCTTAATGAGTTCATTATTAGGGTACAGGAACGCTATTGATTTTTCTGTGTTGATTTTGTATCCTGCTATATTATTGAATTTCATTATTAATTCTGAGAGTTCTTTCGTGGATTTTTGTGGGTTCTCAATGTAGAGATTCACGTCATCTGCAAATAATGGTCATTTGGCTTGTTTCTTTCCTATACGTATCTCTTTTCTTTTTCTTGCCTAATTGTTCTTACTGTTTTTATTTATTTGGGGGTGGGGCTGGCTGGCATGTGGTGCTGGGGGATTGAACCGCGGTCCCTGTGCTTTGCTTAGCTTAGCTTGTTCTAAGTAGATGCTTTAGACCCCTGAGCCATCTCACCAGCCCCATTCTTGCTGTTTTGAGTACAATATTGAACATGAGCGGTGATAGTAGACATCTTTGTCTTGTTCCTGATTTCAGAGACAAATATGATGCTGGCGATAGGTTTGTCATGAAATGGCTTTTTATTATATCGAGATACGGTCTTTCCATAATTATTTCTTCAATATTTTTTTTCTTTACTATGAAAGGATGTTGGATTTTGTCAAAGACTTTTTGCATCTATTGAGACAATCATATGATTTTTGTACTTCCTGTGACAGTCCATGCTTAAGTATATACAAATAACTCAGCATTGAACACTATAAATAAAATAATTGAATTGGTGATGAGGCTTCATAGTCATCATGAGAAGGTGGGTGCATTTCATGAAGGGAAGCTAAAACTGCACCTACTGAGACACCAAGAGTATAATAACATTGTGAATTATGGTCTTTAAATTTAGATAGTATTTAATAATTTAGTTATTTTTGTTTGTATATGTCCTGTGGTGGATTGTCAGTTTTCACTATTTTAAAACCATAAAAAGAGGGCTGGCCAGATAGCTCAGCAGATTAAAATTCCTGCACAGGCAGAGTGTAGGGGCTGGGGTTCGATCCCCAGTACCACAAGCCATGCTGGCCCTGCCCCTGGAGTGTGATGAGACAGTGATTAAGACTGGGCGTGATGGCACAAGCCTGTAATCCTAGCGCTTGGGAGGCTGAAAATAAGATTGCTGTGAGTCTAATTTACATAGTGAGATCCTATAGACCTTGTGAGAAATACATAAATAAATAAAAATAAACCCAAAATATTTGAAAAAACCTACTACCTGAGCATGGTGGCACATGCCTGTAATCCTAGCACTTGTGAGGCTGAGGCAGGAGAATTACCATGAGTTTGAGACTACTCTGGGTTACATAGTAATTTCAAAGCCAGTTGTCTTAGTTACTTTTGTTGTGGTGGAGACAAAATACCTGATCCAAATTTAAAGGAGGAAAGGTTTATAGTTTGTAGAGGTTTCAGTGCATAATCAGCTGCCTCCAAGGCACAGCAGCATGGAAGATGGGCATCTCAGAGGAGAGACAGTTGGTGGCAGGTAGGAGAAGGTAGCAAAGGGGTGAAGGAGCAAGTGACAAGCAGCAAGCAACCACAGCAGCCCTCTTTCTGTCCCTTATATTCTACTCAGGCTACCTGCCTTTAGGGTGGGTAACACTCATCCCCAGCTTGGGTGTATCAGTCACTTTTCTCTTGTTGCTGGGACAAAATATCTGACACCCAAAGTTAAAGGGGAAAAGGCTTATGTAGCTCATACTTTGTAGAGTTTTCAGTCCATAATTGGTGGGGCCCAAAGCAAGGTAGCTTGGCAGAGGGGCATCCCAGCGGAGAAACTGTTCCTGGAAGCAGAAGACAGCAACAACCAGCAAGGGAAGGCAAGGGGCAAGACGCCTTCTGCTCCTTTTATCTTATCCAGACTGCTGGGATTAGGGCAGTGACAATCCAGTCAGTGTACCAATCACCTAGCTTTAATCCAAGCAGTGCACTATGGATCAATCACAAACTCTGTACTAAACTACCTCTGAAAAAACCTGCCCGTGGGCTGGTGAGATGGCTCAGTGGTCTAAAGCACCTACTTAGAACAAGCTAAGCAAAGCACAGGGACCGTGGTTCAATCCCCCAGCACCACATGCCAGCCAGCCCCGCCCTCTGGTGGGCTGAGTTGGCCACACACACACACACAATAAATAAATAAATAAATAAATAAATAAATAAATAAATACCTGCCCCTCATGACCACATGAGACTTTGGGGGGTCCTCTAGATGAAAACCATAACATTCTTCCCTTGCCCCGCTAAAGACTTGTGCATATCCCTTGGTGAGAAAGGCATTTAGTTCATCTCTGAGTGTTGCCGTGGTCCTACCAGATTCAGCGTTGCTGAAAAATCCAAGTCCCAAGTTTCTTCTGAGAGTTAATGCAAATTATTACCAAATAGGGGGATACAACGGTACCTAAGCAAGACAAATCCAGCATGCCAAGCAGCATCTGAGGCCATCTGTGAATTCCAGAGGGCTCAAATGGCTCCACCCCTAAGGCACTTTAGCTCCATGGCTTCTCTCTGAGGCCTGCTTTGCTCCCTCTTTGCAGTTCTCCTCAGAGGATCCATGTTCCTGGCTTCTCCACACTGGCCCTTTGGCTTCCCACTCACAGCCCCCTCAGGGGCTCACTGCCTGCCTGCCCAGGCCTTCTTCTAAAATCTGGGTGGAAGCTTTCAGAAATCTACAACTTTTCCATGCCAGCTGGAGCAGGAGCCAGGCTTCTTCCTCTCTTGACATAGTGTTCAAGATCCTGGATTGCTGGACACTGAATCCAATTCTAAGAGACAAATTCTCTGAGCTGCCACCGTTCTGGCACATAGTGATCCACAGCTTTCTTGTTAAAGCACAATCTTTCACTGTTACACTTTTGAGACTGCGAAGAGTGGAGTCCTTTGATTCTTGCGATGGCCTCAGGCCACCTTTTCTCTTCTGTTCATTCTCAGCAGTCAGGATCGCCTCTGCTCTGTCTTTGCAGTCCATGTTTTACTGGTGCTTCTCTTCTAATCAAACTCCATTCTTCTGCCTCCTTGCTTTTTTTTTTTGTGTGTGTGTATCAGGGATCAAACTCAGGCCCTTGCACTTGCCAGACAGGCGCTTAAGCCACTGAGTTAGCTCCCCAGCCCTGGCCACTTTGCTCTTAATTCTCAACATAAATCTGGCTGACAGCCCCCAACAGTCACCATGCCAACATTTCAACATTAGACTGTCTTGCAATTTCTTTTGCCGGGTTAATTAGTCCACTGTCTTTAATATCAGTCTCCAGCAAAGTCTCTGGACATGAGCAAAATGCAGACAAAGTTTCTGCCAAGCAATAACACGTCTGGAGTCCACACCCACCACAGTCCTTCTTCGCAACAGAAACCTCCCAAGCCTGGTCTTTATCATCAGGATTTCTATCAGCCTCCTGATCTCCCGAGCTCTGACCACGATCTCCCATACAGAACAGCTTATGGCATTCCAGCTCCACTTTTTCAACTGGCTCTCTAAACCTTTCCAGACACTTCCCACAAGCCACTCTCAAAGACTCTTAAACCACACTGGCAGTTATAGTCACAACCACCCTACGTCTCTGGTACCAAAGTCTGGTTTAGTTTACTTTCCTCTTATTGCTGAGATAAAATACCCACTGCCCAAAGTTAAAGGCAGGAAAGGTTTATTTAGTTCACAGGTTTCAGTCTATAATCAGCTAGTTCCAAGGCAGGGTGGCATATGGCAGAGGGCAGCCATTCATGAAGGCACAAGACAGAAAAGGCTGTATGAGAGGAGGAGGAGCAGACCTCTTTTCTTTTCTTGCGTTGTTTGCAGGCTATCTGCCCTAGGGTGGAAGTAACACTCCACAACCCAGATTCCAGCACTAGACAATGAACTAACCACAAACTCTAGATTCAGCTCTCTCCAAAAAGCCTGCCCCCCATAACTGCATCAGGTTTAGGGGAGACATCCAGACACAAACCATAACAGTGGACACTCTCAATCCTAGCATTGCACCATGAATTAATCTCAACATCACATCCTTAATCCCAGCATCACACGCTTTAGATCCATCCAGCTCTTACCCATAAGTCTTTGGGGGACATCCAGACACAAGGCATTATGTCAGCCTCAAGTATGTATCAAGGCTTTGTTTCAAAAAAAAAATCTACTATTTCTTGGTAATAGGCCTTGCCAAATACACATACACACACACATACACACACACACACACACACATTTGTAACTATGGAAACAAAAGTACATACATAGCATATTACGTGTTTAAGGACTAACAATAAATTTAATGGTTTTATACCCCTCAGCTTGAGAAATAGAACATTCCTAGTATTTCTGAAAGGACCTATTTGTAACTCACAAACCTAATTTTCTCCAGCCCTGGGGATACTAAAGTCTTGAATTTACTTCTTTCTTTTCTTCATAATTTCACTATACAAATATGTATCCCCTGCTTGGTTTTTCAAGGTCAGGTGTATTCTATACCTGTGGTAGTGAGGGTGGAGTTTCAAACAGACTGATTTTGGGATCTGGCCGAGAGAATCTCACCTCTAAGTGTGGGTGGTTTGTGGGAGTTAGCATTAGGGTTATATTTGGTCCCTTGTCCCTTACCGTCTCTGGCATTCTTCCCCTTTTTCCCAGGTTCTATGAACTAGGCAGCTTTGCTCCATGACCCTGTGCTGCAACAGGTCCTCCACTTTGGAGCCAGCCAATGTGGACTCAACCCCCTGAAACTGAGCAAATTAAACCTCTTCCCCTCTACGTTATGGTGCTGGGTATTGCGTCTCAGTGATGAGAAAGCTAATAAAGTTTACACCAAGGAAGTCATTGCTGTGGCTGTGCCTGACCAATGTGTTTTAGAAGCCTTAGAAACTGGGTTGTGGAAGGAGTTTGGAAAGGCTTCAGAATATATGCTAGAGAAACTTTAGAATGATGTAAGCAGGGCCTGATGGGTGATTCTGGTAATATTGTCAAAGGGCAGAATGCTGACAAGAATGCAGGCAGTAAAGACCAGGCCCAGGTGGTTTAAACCAGGAACAAGGACACCATTGGTAGTTGAATTAGAAGTCATGTGTTATTCTTTTTTGTTTGTCTGTTTACTCTTATTTATTTATTTATTTGGTACAGGATCTCACTACACAGCTCAGACTTATAGTGATCCTCCTGTCTCAGCCTCC
Organism: Octodon degus; assembly: GCF_000260255.1. Lineage (NCBI taxonomy): Eukaryota > Metazoa > Chordata > Mammalia > Rodentia > Octodontidae > Octodon > Octodon degus. Next base: position 7,453,131 of record NW_004524596.1, on the reverse strand, counting down.
CCATTGCTGGGATTACAGGTGTGCACTGCCCTGCACAGTTTCATTGGCCAGAATGATGCACCCTGGGTTCTGGGGCTGGCATGGCATGCAGTACTGGGATTGAACTCGGGTCCTTGTGCTTACCAGGTAGATGCTTAGACTGCCAAGCTATCTCTGGAGCCCCATCTGTTATTCTTTAACAGAAAATTTGTCTTCATTTTGCTATGTCCTTAAAATTTGCTGGAGGCTGAGATTAAGGGAGATAGACTAATGAATCTGGTGGAAAAAATTTCAAGGTAGCCCAACACTCATGTTTATGCTGGTAGTTTTTAGCTAAATCTACTTTGACAATCAGGATCAAACAGTTGAACTGAATGATTTAAAAAGTATGGGGCGCAGGGCTGGTGAGATGGCTCAGTGGTCTAAAGCACCTAATTAGAACAAGCTTAGCAAAGCACAGGGACCGCGGTTCAATCCCCCAGCACTACATGCTAGCCAGCCCCGCCCCCTGGTGGGCTAAGCTGGCCACACACACACACACACACACACACACACACACACACACAAAGAAAACAAATTTTTTTAAAAAAGTATGGGGAAAAGGAAAGCATGACTTCTGAAAAGAATGGCATTAAAGAGAAGCCAAGAACAACAACCAAAAAATCCAATTATTTTGTATGGAGACAGGAGAACGATTCCCTGCGGGCATCGTAGGAATCACCAAGACCCCATGCACTGCAGGATCACAGGTGTAAAAGTATGAGCCTTTTGAGAAGAGAGTTTCTAGTGAGCTGTGAGTTGGTGTTTCATCATAGTTTGGATTTTCACTTCTCTAATAAGTATTACTGAGCACCTTTTTGTGTGTTGATTGGCCTGCTCTATGTCCTCATTGGGGAAGTGTCTGTTCAGGTACTTTGCCCATTTTTGAATCAGCTTGAGTTTTCAGAATCCTTTCTATAGTTTGGATATAAATCCCTTCTCAGATATGATTTGTAGCCATTTTCTGATTCCATGGGTTGCTTTGCTGATCAATAGATCATGCCTTTGATACACAAAGTTCTTGATTATCAAGAAGGTCTATATTTCTTGTGTTCCCTCCACCTTTGGTGTCATCCAAGAAATCTGCCAATTGAAGTGCCACGAGGTGTTTATCTTTTGCTTTCCTCCAAAGGAGTCTTAGAGTGTTAGGTCTTATTTTTTAGGTCTCAAGTGTATTTTGAGTTGGCTTTTTTGCCTTGTGAAGAGGAGTACCAATTTTGTATGTGGACATCCAGTTTTCCCAGGCCCCTTTGTTTAAAATAGACTTGGCTTGGCCACTGCTCAAGAAGAACCTCCTAGAGAACTGGTTTTCCAGGATCCACTTGACTATGTCCAGCCATCAAAAAAATCATACCTACTACAGCCATTATTTATGGGATCCTGGTTACTGTTTCCACTGACAACAGACACTAGTATTGATTTTTGTGATGTTGATCTTGCCAAAATGCAGTATGCAAGAGTTGTGGGGTTAGAGAGGCTTCTGCCCAGATTTCAAAGGAAGGCCTGGTAGGCCAAGGCGATGTGTCACTGGGAAGGCAGTATATGAAGCCAAAGGTGTAGCAGAGACCCCAGGAAGCCAGAGACACCAGAAAGCCTTCCTAGTGCTGGGATTACAGGCAGGAACAAGTGATTCTAATTGTTCCAATCTGTCTTGTCAGTTTTTCTGTTCTTCATACCATCATTGTCAAATGCATTTTATATACTTATTAAGGCAGCTCAGAGAGATCACTCAATGGCATAAGTGTCTGCCTGGAAAGTGCAAGGTCCTGAGTTTGATCCCCAGTTCCAAATATATATATTATAATTTACAAGAGTTTTTGCAAGTCTGATTTTATTGTTTCTGATGATGATTTGTTTCCTCATGTGTTTTGTTATCTTGGGATAAGAGGTCACAGTTCTTGGAACATTATAGGAACTCTTTGAAGCCTGAGCTTAAAGTGTGTCCCTCCAGAGTTTGTTTGTGCTTTCCAGGTGCTTGGGAGCCACCAATCTAGAACCACTTATGCTAAATTTCCCGATTGAGGGATTGCAGGCCACATGAACAGTATGACTATACAGAAATCATGTGCCAGCACATGATTTGTGCTTAGCATTTTTCAGGCTTGAAATAGGCCTAGCTCTCCCCATGTCACTCTGCTGGGTGACTTTTTTTCCTCACACCACCCACTTAGTGGGCCATCTTTAGAGTAGTCTAGCTTTATGTGAGAATCTGTGTGTGTGTGTGTGTGTGTGTGTGTGTGTGTGTGTGTGTTGTAAGGATTGAACCAAAGTCACAAGCATGCTAACAGTGGACTTGACCACTGGGCCACATCTACCATGTTCTTAAAGGGCACTATGATGGACCCTGAGGGTCTCTGCTTTGATTTCTCATCTTGGGAAGGCTTTGGGCTTTTCTCCGCTACGCTCAAGATGAAGGCTGATTAAAGCTCAAGTGGTATGTCATAAGGGATCAGTAGATGCTCTTGGGGCAACATTCGCCACTTACCTCTCTGGTTGTTTACTCCCTCATCTCCTCAGAGGTTTCCTTTACATTCTAGGCAAGCTAACAATCCATTTAAACAACTCTTTCTTTTTTAAAATATGGTCATCCAGCATTATTAAGTGTTCTTTTGTGGGAGAGCTACACTGGGCAATGAGGGCACCATATTGTTAAATATGAATATTCTCCTAAAATCTCAATGTTTTATGATTCTTTTGTTTTATAGTTATGAAATATTTAATGTATACAAAGTATAGAATATTGTAATAAATCTCCATCCAACTTAACAAGTAAGACAGTACAAATACATTCCTTGCACAATTTAAGCAATGTAGAAATCCACTAAGTGTTAGATTTCTTTTTCCACAGAGCTCTGGCCCCAAGGCAGAAAGACCAGGTTAAAATGTCGTAGTAAGTTCTGGAATAGACACCATTTGGGAATCTGTCCAGACAGCAGGTCTTTTCTCTGAAAATTGGCTCCAGGAAGGAATCCTAGAGTCTTGGTGATATGATGTACCTGATGACAGGACATATTTGATTAGAAGAGCAAAAAATATGAATAATTTATTTCCTCCTAATATTTGGAATTATGACCTCTTAGGTTTACAAGTAAATATTCAGGCTTGGGGGCAACTATGTTTGGGCCTTGTTAGGTTTGTGTCTAGGTGTCCCTCCCAAAACTTCATGCAGTCATGAGGGGGTTGCTAGAGGGTGTGGTGCTGGGATCAAGGGTGTGTGCTTGCTAAATCAACCCACTGATTGGCTTGGCATAGTTCTGGCTAGGGTTGATGGGAGTGTAAGACTAATTTTGTCATCAATGTGCATAAACAGGTCTGTTAGATCTGTATTTATTTTTTTATTTTATTATTATCATTTTTTATACAGGGTCTCACTATGCAGTTTGGACTTGTAGTGGTCCTCCTGCCTCAGCCTTCCTAGTGCTGGGATTATAGGCATGTGCCACCACACCTGGCCCTGCGGTTGGCTCAGTGAGCCCGGGGTTTTGGGGCCGGCACAGCATGAAGTACCAGGGATCCAACTTGGGACCTGGCTTGCCAGGCAGGTGCTTAGACCACTGAGCTATCTCCCTGGCCCCACAGTGATTCTTTAGAGTATTTCTATTGATGAAATATTAATTTTATTTTCATGAGTTTTGTTATATTAAACAATGAGTGCTTAACAGAAGAAAAAAACCCCACAAAAATATAATATTGAGTTTTTAATATTTATTTAGAGGTTTAAAAAAATCAACATTTTCAACATTGATTTTTGATGTACAAAATCTAAAAAAGAACATCAGAAATAAATTCTCATATTAACAACAATAAAAATACCAACAATGCTCTGCAAAAAAAAAAAACAACAACAACAAAAAACATTACTTGATGATCACACCTAAGGCCGTCTGCACGCATGACAGCGGCACGTTCCACACACAGGCATCTCTTACACTGACAGCACATGGTTTTGCTTTCCTAGTCTTTTTGTAGGAGATTCTCAAAATCTTGGTGGTTTTGCTGTTTTGTCATAAGATTCTTATATAGTCTGTAGTCAACAGGAACATAAAATATCAATAAAATAAATTGTTAAATTTTGAATATGTATCGTGCACTTAGAATAGGCATCTTTCATGTCAGCTGTGGGCTTTCGCGTGAAACCTAATGATGACATCAAAATAAATTCCTATATGAACGACAATGAAAATACCAATGGAACTCTACCACAAAAATAAGCTTTGCTTCAACTGTCACGCCCAGGGCAGTCTTCACGTATGACAACTGTGTGTCCCATGCACACGTCTTGCTTACATTGGCAGCACGTGTGCTTCGCTCTCCTTTCCTGTGTGGCAGTCTTGTCACCTCTCTTCCCTTCCTATTTTGTCAAGAACTTCCTACTATCCTGTACAACATGCACTTAGCAGAGACATAAGATGTGAATAAAATATCAAATCTGTAGTGTTTAAAGTAGACATCAACATTTTCACATAAGTTGTTTACTTGCTTACAGAACCTAAAATATAACATCCAAAATAAAAACCTATGTGAACTATGATGTAAACACAAACAGAGGTCTATCACAGAAATAAGCTTGGCTTCAACTCACACCCAAGCAAGTCTTCACGCATGACAACATGTTCCATACACAAATATCACTTACATTGATAGCACATGTGTTTCATTTCTGGGCTTTCTTACAGGGCACAGGTGACCCCTTTCATGTGTTCCTGCTGTCCCGGTAGGTCTTTGTGATTCTGCACCTGCCTGTTCACCTGTCCGCTCACCGGCGTGCTCCACAATTTTTTTTTCAAAGTTCTCTGGGCAGAAACATTTTGTTCTCCCTCTGCTGTGAATGATCTTTTATGAGCTCCAGACCCAATTGTCAGAGAAAATTTCTCTGTGATATTTTGCACCTGTTATTTTCTTTATAAACTATTAAAAATATTTATGCCATACATGTTTAGGATTGAGTAAGACAGCCATTGGTCAATGCTTTGTGTCTCAAGTGACATCATAGCTGCTGTGTCTAACTCATTGACAACATCTACTGCACCTTTGGTTTTGTTGTTGAAAGGTTCCATCTTAGGCTTCTGTTTTGTAGAGGTTTCCGTATCAATATTTCTGTTAGGGTGAAATGTTGACATCAGCAGTACCAGTTTACATTTCTTTGCCACGCATGTGATCAATGTTATATCTTTTTGCAATTCAGAGATTGTATTATACAATTTCTGTTTTGAAATTGCAACATTTTTTTTGAAATTTCGGCATTGTGCCTGGTTACAGTTCTTGCAGTGGTCAACTTGTGCTTTATTAGCAAATGTAACATCAACTGGAGAAGCGTAAAGCAATGGTCCAGTGTCACATGCGGATTAGTGTGGGAGTAACAAGTCTTATTCACAACATTACTTACTTTATTGCTATACAAATAAGGACCCAGTGACTGAGTTCTGGGATAAATGTCCAAACTGAAAGAATAATATATCTTTACATGTACAAGTATAAGGATCTGTTGGTCTGCTGGTAGTTCCAGAGAGAAAATGCATGAGAGGATTGAGAAAATAAAGAGATAATAGCTGAGGTCAGGTGGTGGAGCAAGCCTGATAGGCAACCCCCCCCCAACTACAGTAAGGGCCTTTATTTATACCTTTACACAGTTGCAAGACTCAAGGTTGCCTAGCAACTAATAGCCCACAAAGTCCAGGCAGGATGTTTTGGTCAAGACATTGCTTTAGGCCATGAGGTCTCATCCTGCCCTCCCACATGATCAATTTCAGCTTCAGCACCTCCCAACATATAAGCACATAAATTGTTATCCCATATTTGGACCCATTGCTTTTCTATCTTTTCCATTCCTGCAGTCACCATAAGAAATCTGTGCTAGCTACAGCAGACCTAACAATGCTTTCGGTTCAGCTAGTGAGGAGTCATAATAAATACATTTTTGAATATGGCTACTGGTACATACAGAGCGTTTTATTTGCATTTCAGCCTTGGTCTATTTCACAGCATCTTGCAGCATTTTGTCTGTTACAACTTCCAGCACTGAATGGCAGCGCAGGCAATGTGTCCTACAGGCTTCACCTTTGCCAAGACCCTCACTATATTTTCAGACCTACTTCTAACATTGGATCATTCCATTTGATTACGTGGCCACTTCACAACATTTCAAATAGCCAAATATGTACTTATGTTGCTATTTTCTTTGTCCTCCAAATTGAGGAGGTCTGCCTTCCCTGCACTGTATCAGTCAGTTCTTGCTCCATTTCACTGTCACAGGAACTTTGGCTCCCAAAGCCAAGGTCAAAGTCATCATCGTTATTGTAATCATCCTCATTCACCCACACTGCTCCTCTGTTATGAAAGCATAGATTTTACCATAATGGATGCTCTCTATTCGTGCATGAGTAATCTGATGATTCACTTTTGACCTCCTACAAAACTTGCAAATTTGTTTTTTCATGTGCCGTTGTACTGAACTGGGTTACATTTTCCAGAAAAATCTTTTAAAAGACAAATTCTGCAGCAGTGTGGGTCTATTGGACCCTCTGTGATGCTTGGGTAAACATACGCAAAAGCGGTTAGATGAGGCAGAAAGGTGGATCCAAATCTTGTTTTGTCACTTGTGCGCATGTGTATACTCTCTGCCGTTCATCACACCACGTGGGTAAACAGACTGCCTCCTGTATCCCTCAGGGAAAGGCTCTGAAATACACGGCTGGCAACTGTAATGATAAAGTGTAAATTGACAATAGAAAAGTACAGGATATGTCCACTGGACTCAGTCTTATGCCCCAAGTTATGGGAATACTACACCTGCTGTAGGGTGGGTAACCTGCATACAGTATAAAGGACAGAGAGAGAGAGCCGGAGTTCTCTCACCTGCCGTGGCCTGTTTCTCCTCTGAAGTGTTCTTCTGCCTTCCACCCTGCCTTGGAGCCCGCCACCAATGGACGGAAACCTCTACAGACTGGGAGCCAAATAAACCTTTCCTCCTTGAACTTTGCGTGTCAGATATTTTGTCTCAGCAGTGAGAAAAGTAACTGAGACAGCAATGCTCATATGAAGAAGCAAAGAGCATGCGTGGTGCATAGAATAGCACAAAACAGAAGGAGGAAAGCATGCAGAAAAAAACAGGAGAGATATTAACTTTTAACCACAAAAGTACCCTCACACATGAGTTCAGGTCGTTCACATCACCCTTCAGATTTCTATTTCCTGATTCTAGTCCCAGATCCCTGGTGTTATTGTCACTGGTTATCTGAGTCCTTGCTTTATTGACTCTAGAAATTAAAAGGGGAAGCATTTAGCATACATTGACCACTTCCCCCAAAAAATCTCTTTAATTTGGAAAGTAAGAGAATTCAAAGGCAGACGCAGCTCTTACAAAGACTGAGTCAGCCCCTCACAAAGGAAAGTAAGAGGCAAATAGGGCGGTGCTTCACACTGAGAAGCTGAAGGAGGCACAGTCCAAAGAGGACTGGACAGGTCCTATAAATCCTGTTCCTCATAAAACTGGGGCACTGTGACTGCCTGGGGTCCAGTTGATCATCATTTTTAAAAAAAATATATATTTTATTTATGTATTTACTTGGTACAGGTTTGAGCTACTCAGCTTGAACTCGTAGTGATCCTTCTGTCTCAGCCTCCCCAGTGTTGGGATTACAGGCCTGCAGCACCACGGGCCCGGTCTCGGTGGCTGGCTTGGTGCGGGGCAGCATGGCATGTGGTACTGGGAACTGAACACAGGTCTCTGCGCTTGCCAGGCAGGCGCTTAGACTGCCAAGTTGTCTCACCAGCCCTGATAGCTCCTTAGTCTTGCTTTCTATTTCCAAAGGAATCCTCTTGGTTCAACAGGAATTTGATTATCGTGAGATCACTGGTCTCCCCTTGGAGCAGTCTCGGCCATGCGAGGTGGTAATTGGTTTGGGGACTTTGGGGTGTTTTTGCAGGAAGGATCTGGAAATGCACATTATAAGAGCTATAATCGAATGTTCCTGTAAATCCTGAAAAGCATTTTAGTTCCTTTTAATCTTGGGGTCCTCAGTCTTGAAGGGGCATAGCATAGATTAGGTAAATTAGGGTTAGTACAACTTATTTTGCCAAAGTTATTAACATATGTATATCTGAAGTTTTAAGGTAGTACATAATATAAAAATGAAGATCTAGATTTGTCCTGGTTCTAGTAACTTATTGGGCAGTGGTAGGGCCAAGTGAGGAGTGGTGGGTTTTAACAAAAACTGCTTTTAAGTCCCAGATTCAGAAGAAAACACAAACCATTCTTATGATGAGTAACAAATTAAAGGTCAGGAATTTGTCCTTTGTCCCTGTGGTGGTCTCTGACTGTGTCATCCCTGCCCCTGCCTGAGATTTTTATCCTTCTAGTCTTAAGGAGAATGGTCAAATGTCTCTTTTTCTTTTTTAAGAAATCAATCAGACCCACAGCCTTCAGTGGGCACTGAAGGCACAGAAAGGCCTAGATTGGTGGTGCCCGAGTTTCTCTTTGGCACACTCTCTCCCTTTTATGTGTTAAGATGTCACAGTTACGCATGGCGATTGCTAGAATGCTTTCTCTTTTTTTGTTTTGTTTTGCTTTTTAAAAATCCTGTTGCCCTTTATTGTCTGTCTTTTTTTTCTTAATCCTGTTCGGTTTTTTGTAGATATTAGAACCCTCTTTAGAAGACGTGCAGCACTCTTATATTATCGTTAATCATCCCCTCTCCTCTCTGGTTATATCTTCTTGCTAAGTGTTTAAGACCAAGGAGAGAATTAAAATTAATAATAAAAGCAATATCTTTATTACTATTGAGGCCACACAAAGGTTCTCCATGAGGGTTACTTTTGGGACCTTGTCGAGATCCTTCAGGTTTTCCTTCCCCAGTCCTGTCATCCGTCAGGCTGGCTGACCATATGGCTCCCCTTGGAAGCCCTGGGGACATGTCCTTCTCCAAGCGTCTTCTTTGCGGAGTGCATCTGTTCTCTGATCCATGCAGACACTCTGCTTGGGAGGCTGGGTGACTCACTAAAGCTGTGGGCCCTTTCAGAGAAGTCCCATCATCCCCTGGGCCTTGGCTGACTTCGGAGGGTGAGGACCAAAATACGAGCCATCTTCATGTAGCACTTTCATCTTCTGTAGCTGTGTCTCCAACACTTGGTTGCTGCCCACTCAGAGTGTCAGTTTTACCAGTTTGAAGTGTGAGCAGCAGGTCCTACTACTAAATAGTGCCCTTTCTTCTGAGTACTGGGGACATTTTGCAATATAAAATGAGACTAGAGGGAGTTACCCCTTTTACTTAATAGGGGTTAGTATTAATGATAAGAGTCAGTGTCATATCCTATCTGTCCTGTAAGTTATGGATATCTCAAAGTATGACTTAGGTTGCTTATTAGAAACTATATTTTGAAATAATATTAGTAGATAATAATTATAAGTTTTTAAAAATATTTATTTGGTACAAGATCTCACTATGCAGCTTGAACTCATAGTGTGCATGGTTTTGGTGGCCCTGTTTCAGTGCACCACAGCATGCCCAGGGTTCCAGGGTGAGCATGGCATGAACTACTAAGGATCAGACCTGGGTCCCTCTGTTTGTCAGGCAAGCTCTTAGACTGCGGAGCTATCTCTCCAGCCCTACAAAGCTTTTTTTTTGGTGGCTGGCTCAGCCTACCCTGGGGGCTGGGCTGGCGCAGCATGTGGTACCCAGGATCAAACCACGGTCCCTGCACTTGCCTAAGCAGGCACTTTAGTCTGCTGAGCTATCTCGCTGGCTCCAAAGTTTTTTTTTTTTTTTAAAGAAAAATACAAAACAGAAATAACAGGAGAAAAGCAAATAATATAATTGTCTGAAACCAAAAGTATAAGTTTAGTTTTGTCATAAAACTATTCAATTGTATGTGTTAGTCTTTAGAGACATATTTATTTCTGGTCCCAGATATATAAGATGTTAAATAATCAAAACTTTTAGTGATGAAAGAGTTAAAGTGGGGCCGGGGAGATGGCTCAGTGGAATAAGCGCTTCCCTGGAAAGCGCAAGGACCTGAGTTCAATCCCTGGTTCTGCCTAAAAAAGTTAAAGTGAAGGAATCTAGTTAATTAATGACTGACATCATTATACAGGACCATTAGACTATTATTTTGCTAAAATATTTATATTTTTAAAATATATCTATTTATCTTTCGTTTCAGATTCTGAGGGTCTCTCTATACAGTTCAGGGCCAGGGAGATAGCTCAGTGGCAGAAGCACTTGCCTGACAAGTGCAAGGTCCTGAGTTCAATCCCTGATACTCCTCCCCCTCCTCCCCAAACATAGAACATACAGTTCAGGAAGGCCTTGAGCTCCCTATGTAGCCCAGGCTGGCCTTCAATTTGCTGTGGTCCTCTTGCCTCAGTCTCCCAGGTGCTGGGGTTACAGGTATGTACCAACATGCCTGGCTTAGCTTTCCATTTTAGTGAGATATAACATCAATAATCAGTTACCTTTATCTAAATACTAAATTTACCAACACCTTATTGGTAGAGCTAGATAGTCAAAGCATCTGTTTGCCAGAGTTTCTGTATTATGTGAGTTAATACAAGTAAATAGTGTGGCCATATACAGTGGTACACATCTGGAGTCTCAACTCGTGGCGAGGCTAAATGTTACAGATATGACAGGGGCCCTTGTGGCGCCCAACGCCTGATCTTTTAGGTATTAGAGTGGCACTGTCTAGAGTGCAGTCTTCAGGCTTGCCTACTTATTAGAATCCAATTAAGAACACATACACGTAAATGTGAAGAAGTCTGTCGTTATAAACTTCCAGTTTGGAGGGCTCCGAGACAGTAAGGTGTTCACCTAGTACTTGAGGAACATAAATGCATTTAACACGCAAGTCAGCAACAGTCAGTAGGTGTTGGGAAAGTCCCCATCCCTGGGGGCATACAGGCAAGCAGGAATACTTGTCAGGCTTTTAATGGGTAGCAGGCCCTGAGTTAAGGCTCTTGCATGCACCTAGCCTTTGTCCCCATGGTGTCATCTAACTGTCGCATTACTTCTGTGGCTTGGGTTCTTTATACCATCCCTGTGCTCCTAAATTCTTTTTATGTATATAGGAAGTGGAGCATAACAGCTTGAGTGGGTTTCTATTACTTGCACTGGAAGAAAATCTGATTCTAACCACTTACTAGTATGAAAACTTAGGCAAACATGCGCTTTAGTCCGCTGAGCTATCAGGCCGGCCCTTGAGTTGCTGTATTATGTCAGTTAATAACAAGTAAAGAGTATAGCCAGATACAGCAGTACACATCTGGAATCTCAACTCCTGGAGAGGCTAAGGCAGGAGGATTGCTAACTTGAGGAAGCCTGGAAAACTTCATGAGAGTCTGTCTCAAAGAAAAAAGTTAAAAGGGATGGAGACATATAGCCTGGTAATAGGATGCCTACCTAGCATGCACAGGCCTCTGAGTTTAATGCCCGGCACTGAAAATAAAAAGTTTAATAATGTGCTGGCCATGTAGTATGCTCTCAGTGTGGTAAATGCTATTGTTAGCACTGGTTTTTTTTTTTTTTTTTTTCCTATTTAATCTTCCGCTAAGCTGAGTATAGGACACATACTAAGCGATGTTCCCAGTAATTATAAAGCACCACTTTAATATAACTTGCCACATAGATTCAGAGACACTCCTGGCTACATCATCCTCTAAGACAGAGATCCATATCCCCTAAATACTTTCTGAAAATCTCAGATCACTGAAGAGGAACTGTAGATGGGATGTTGAGGCGAAGGGGTGGAAATGGCCCTCCAGAGAGGCTGCTGCTGGCCCGTCACCCTCTTCTGGGTGAGGGAACCCTGCAGGGCCTGAAGAGAGGTAGTGATAAAGAGTGGCTTTTGGACTCCCAAAGGCTCAGTGGCAGGATTCCTGGTCTTAATAGAGTCCCACTCGTGGAGGACTCTTGGCTCAGATTAGTTCATGTTAAGTGCACGCAATCAGGTAAGGATCACCAGCAAATTAGGAGCTGGTGCTGTGGCTAACACTTGTTTCCATAATAGCTTCCTATCTGGTCAACTGCCAGTGGGCCCTTGTGGGAGTCTTATGACCAACATCAAAGGGTGGAGACAAGAGAATTCTCTAGTCTTCAGAACACAATTCTACAAAAGCATCACTTTTTGAAGGTTTAATACTTGCCACTTAAAACTTTTTTTTTCAAGTTGGGAGAAATACCCTGAAATTTATAATCCCAGCTACTTGGAAATTTGAGTCAGGAGAATTTTTTTAATTTAGACACATCCTATATATATTTTTCATTTTTAAAAATCTTTTATTTATTTGGTACAGAGTCTTGCTGCACAGCTTGGACTCGTAGTGATCCTCCTGTCTCAGCCACACCAGGACTGGGATCACAGACATGCACAAACATGCCTGGTTTCAGTTTCCAGCTCAGTGTGGGTCAACATGGCATGTGGTACTGGGGATTGAACTTGGGTCCATGAGCTTGCCAGGCAGGTGCTTAGACCATCAAGCTATCTCCCCAGTCCTGAGTCAGGAGAATTGAAAGTTTAAGGCCAGCCTATGTAATATAGTGAGATCCCCCCAACTCGAACAGATAATATAAAACAACTGCCTTTCATGCTCTATAGGATATATAAAACATCCTCAAATGGTATAAAAATATGATCATGTAAAGATCACAGAGTTCTGTGGGACTCCAGAGAGCTTTCAGAGCCTCAGGAGATTCAGAGATGAAGGCTAACTTGGGAGTCAGTCCCAGGAGCTAGGCTGTGTATGACAACAACTTTACCCTTTTCCTTTAAACATAAAAGGAAAAAAAAAAAAAAAAAACACAAAAAACCCTCAGACACCGTTGTATAATGACTATGTAAACCAAAATCACTGGGGAAGATTTCCCATAATTCCACCACCCTAACAAACCTTTTCCTTTTTTTCTTACAGTATTGTATCTGTTGAACTTTCATGGTAATTAACATATCCCTTTAAATGATAATCTTCAGACCAAATGCAAACCAGGGCGAGAAATGCTTTACCTGTGAGGGTTTGTAACCACTGTGGTATGCTCTTCTTGATGCTGTTGGGGAGCCGATGTTCAGTTCATCCATGAAGGCGTGTGGACACTCAAAACTTAAGTCAGAGTAGGGAAATAGGGTGTGAAGTCATTCTATGAATGTATTGTGTTAGCCTTATATTTCTGTGGCACTGTGGATTCTTCCTTGGTGTCGTTACTGAAAAGACAGTTAAATGATGTTATAAGAAAAACTAAATTCAGGCTAGGGAGAGAGCTCAGGGGAAAAAACTGCTTGGCAAGCGTAAGGTCCTGAGTATGATCCCTAGTATAAAAGAAACCCAGAAAAACAACTAAACCCTCGTAGTCTGGAAAATCAGATAAAGACACCAGAATTTCCACTGTCAGATTCATGAACACTTTCCAAGGTCTTTCATCTGATACACTGCTGCCTAAAAATCTTTTATGATCTTATGAGTTGCTACATAACACGCTCCATAAAGCATGCATACATTCCAGAGAAGCACAATTTGAAGACTATGGTAGACACTACAGTTACCCATGTAGAGACCATTTCTTTCTTCTTTCTTGAAGAAACCATAGTTCTGTTGTGACAGCAATGGTTTACTGTCTGAGAGATTTCCTAGCCAAATGTGGGGATCATGTGACATGATTCTAGTCAGCAGAGAACGGGGACCCAGCTGACACCAGTGTTGCTTCCTTCTTTCCCTCACAGCCTGGAACAGGATATGATTCCTGAAACTGCCATCTTGGGCCAAAAGAGAAAGAAGTTCACGGGATAGCACGCTGTCTCTGGTGTAATGGAAACACTGAATTAACTTCTGCAATCACTACTTTTAACTTCTTATTGTATGACAAAAACAAACTGCTAGTTATTTAAAACATCGTAGTCTGGTTTTCTGTTACTAGGATATAGTCCAAACCGATTGAAAACTATAGGAATGGTAGGGCTAACTCTACTGATCAAACAGCTTCATAAGCAACAATGATAGGGCTGGAGAGATAGCTCAGTAGAGTAAGCGCTTGCCTGGCAAGCACAGGGTCCTGAGGTCAATCCCTGGTACAGCAAAAAAAAAAAAAAAAAAAAAAAAAAAAAAAAAAGCAACAATGAAAATTGGACTTTGTTCTTTCTGGAGTCAAGATTATGAGACTTGAATGAAATTTGTCCTTTCTGGGGACCTGTTTTTCCTATTGCAGAATTTCTTTAACTGTCTGTCTGTAAGATCCTTAACTGGTAATTAATTTCTAAAATTCATGCTTATGGAAGCTCTTTGGAAGCTGTAGGCTAATTGCTGAAGAGTGTTGCCATGAGGGCTTTTCAGTAGATTGATTGGGAAGTGAACCAGTTCTTATTGGGGGAACCTGCAATGTCAGAATCTAGTGGTCTTTTTTTCTGGGACTATCTAGTTTCTCCAGAGGAAAATCTTGATTGATGGGGTGAGGAAGGTGCAGGTAAATGGTTGGTTGCTGGCTTTCTGGACACCAGAATGGGATGCGCCTGCAGCCTCTATTGTTCATCATGTAGCCTCTCCCAAACGACTCTAGTTTTCAGCTCTGTGAATTGTTCTTGTTGTTGTAGATTAGGATCCAAGTCCAGAGACTACTGGATTGATTTCTTCAGGATATGAGTGAATAATGAAGGGCCAACCAAATGGCTCAGTGGATTAAAGCGTCTGCAAGCAGGTGCAGGGGCCGGGGGATCAATCCCAGGTGGGGCCTGCGGGGATGGACCCTCCCCCACCCCTCGGGAACCCTGAGACAACAACTGAGGCTGGGTGTGGTGGTGCGTGCCTATAATCCCAGCTCTTGGGAGGCTGTAAACAGGCAGATCACTACAAGTCTGATCTAATAGTGAGACCCTGAACACCCTGTAGACCCTTTCCTAAAACACACACACACACACACACACAAAAAGAATGTGAATTAATAGTGAACAGAGAAGGGACTATTTGTCTGGCTGCTTAAAAGTTGATGAGGAGCCCTCGCCAGGACATGCAGCCATACACAGCCCAGAAATCCTATTCATTTTAGCGTCACGTCTTCATCTCTATCTTTTGTGGTTCTTGCTTCCTGCAGGTTCTAAGATTTTCAGTTTCTACCTCATTACTCATTAAAATCTCCCACTGAGATGCTTAGCATTCAACTTCCTTTGTTCTATTAAGTCAGTTGTTACTTCTCCATTAATTTTCCATATGTTTGCGAAATGTCCTTTGTTCCTGTTTCTTCTTTAACTTGTTAGTGGGTGTTAATATGTCTTTCATGTATTTTTTTTTAACTGTTATTTTAACTGCTGTTGTGGGAGCACAGAAGCATAGTCACCCACCAGGTTTCCCTTTCTTTTTCTAATTAACCTGATTTTGAATCCTAGGATTTCCAGTGGTGAGCAGCTCAGTAATTGGCTGTACGAATGAACACCTCGGAAAAGGGTTGAATAGCTCAGCAGATTGTGGCAGGAGCTCAGGTCATTTATTAGCGAAACATACCCTACCCAAACAGGCTTAACCAAAGAGGAATTTGTTGGCCCATGACAGTGGGAGGTTCAGTGGGTTGAATGGAA
The DNA here is from genome assembly GCF_000260255.1 of Octodon degus. Lineage (NCBI taxonomy): Eukaryota > Metazoa > Chordata > Mammalia > Rodentia > Octodontidae > Octodon > Octodon degus. The sequence goes on along the minus strand of NW_004524596.1, from coordinate 7,437,567 downwards.
ATTTTGATTTAAAGGGGAAATTCAGAGAGGAAATCTATTATGTATAAGGAAGAAAAGCTATCTATATTAGTGAAATAAATTGAGTTAGGAAATTAGGGCAAATTGATTATGTCACCCAGAAGTTTTAGAAATAGAGACGAAAGAAGGAGAGAAATGAGCAGGAATGGCAAAATGCCCGTGTTTATGTAAGCAGGAAAGCTGAGACTACCATAGGCAGTTAGCCTGAGTTGGTTTGTGTTACATTCAAGCTGTGGTGAGCCGGTTTGTTCCCCTTTCAACAACACCCTCTTTAGGACAACAACATGATAAGGAAAAGACCACCGCTGAGAAAGGGAACCACAACTAGGGCAAAGAAATAGATGGTGTAGTTCCCTCAACTGCCTGGGAGAAGTTGCGCAAGGGATTTGTACCATAGAATAGTACTATCTTGAGAAAAAGAATTTCTGTTATGCAGAACTGAGCAGAAGATCTTGCCACCTTGAGAGTGATCGTAGGCACTGCCGACCGGCCGTCCTGCTCGCTGACTTTGGTCACAGCTAGCAAGGACGGTGGGACCTGGTCTTGCATATTCCCATCATCTCGCCACTTGCTTTAATGATGCAGAAGAAACCCCAGGAACTCAGAACAGGAAGTGGTGAGAGAATTTTATTCCTAAAAAGTTGAGTCATTTGGTATAGATTAGAGCAAGTAAGCTGACTGCTCCTGAGTGGATAGAAGGAGGAAAAAGTAAAGCAGAGCCAGTACTGACCAAGCTGGTTCAGACACAGCAGGACCCCGGGGATCGAAAAACAGCACCAGGTCTATTTGCATATCTACAGCTCAGATACCCTCTTGCATCTTCCTTCTGGACTTTTCCAGCCCCAAAGTATTAGGTGCCCAGCTTAGCAAACCTCATAAAAGCTGTACCTTTTCTATACTTGCTCTGACAAGAAACTTCTTAGGTAATACCTATATATTCTGTTTGGTCACATGTATCTCTCTGAAGCAACAAATGGGACTTCGGAAATGGGGAACTCTGGCTAGTTTGGTTGGGTTGCTTATCTAGTCTTGTGATTGACTGTCTTGCAGCTGTCAGGGAAGAATTCAGCCTTAAGGGCTGGCCAGATAGCTCAGTGGATTAAAGCGCCTGCTTAGGCAGACACAGGGACTGGGGTTTGACCCCCAGCGTGCCGTGCCGGCCCCACCTCCAGGGCGCACTGAGACAGTCACTGAGGCTGGGTGTGATGGCATGCCTGTAATCCCAGCACTTGGGAGGCTAAAGACAGGAGGATCACTATGAGTCAGAGCTGTGTAGTGAGACCCTGTATTACATACACTTAAAAAAAAAAAAATTTCAGCCTCACCTGAGAAATGAGGGAATGGGTTCCTCATAGGAGAAAAGAGTTCTGTTATAAGAGAGAGGACCCACTCTGCTAAGAAATGTTGAAAACCTATTTATTGTAAGTTCCTTTATCATGGAGGGACCAGAATCTTGCTCTTGGAGCGGGCCAGCATGGTCCCTAACAGAGACTGCCCAGACTGTGACACTCGATACACAGTATTCCTAGCTTTCAGAATGAGCGCAGAATTATTTGTTGCAAGTGATTCCAAGTGACATTTGACTTAGAAGGATAATCAGACTACCTGCAGAAGCGCCCTGCTTCACAGCCTGGCGGCTGGGGGGCTGGGGGTGTTGCTCTGTGGTACGGCACTTGCCAAACACATACAAGGCCCTGGGTCTGCTCCCCAGCGCTGGGAAAGGAAAAAACGAGCTGGTAGTTATGTAGTCGGCAGTGGCTGATGGTGAAAGAATAACTTTACAACAGGGAACAGGTTGGCTTTCCCATCTTGGTGCTCATACTACTCTGAACTAGCCTTCATCCCAAAACCCTCCATTATGAAAGGATTTTATTGCACTTTACTGGAAGTTTTTGTATACCAGAATTTATGGCGGTTGCTTCAGTGTATTATGCCTCAATAATGGTTATTTATGAGAAAAATCAGTATTTGTTTTACATTGTACTTCTGATAGTTTTTTCCTGCTAACTTTTCTGAAATACTTAGCAAGTGAGGAGCATTTATGGAATATAAAGCCAGCAATTGGCGGGGCATATTTTTATAAGTCAGGTTTAGTCTGAACGTTCCCACACCTACTCAGTTCACAGCAACAACAAAATCACATGAAAAAGGCATGCCAACCTAAAAAACTTCAATAACATCCCTTCACTAAATCTTCCCCAGGTGATCTGGAGTTGATCTGGCTCTCCCTTTGGAGCAGGTCTGCTCAGCACCTGTGGTGGTCTAATCCCATGCAGGATGCCTTGGTTGGAACTAGTTTTGACAGAGGCCCTGATGTTCTTGCGAGCCTCACCCAATTTGTACAATTTCTGCTTTTCTGCAGTTCCATCCTCCACAGAACTGGCTGTATTTGCTTTCCTCCACCCTCAGGGAAAGGAAGATAACGAGCCCTGGCTCTATCTTCTTCCTACCTGCATCTCAAAGCACGCTCTTGCAATGGGACTGACAACACAGCTTGTGAGTTTCTTCACTTTCTGATTCTGCTTTTCACGGTGACTCAGTGAACCCACAGATCCAAGTCGGTTGCAGTAAAGATGAGCGGTGAGAGACCACATCTTCCTCTCTGTTCTCTCCAGATCCTTACTCGTAACCGTCTCCGCTCCCCTTTCTTCCTTGGCCCGGCTGGGGAGATAGCTCAGTGGCATGAGTCCATTTCTTCCTTGGCCTTCAAATTCTCCAAGCCATCAGGCGTAACTCAACTGAAGCATCAAAACTCCTTGGCTTGTGTCTTGATTCAAATACATGTTCCAGAACTGGAAAGAGGGTGTGTCAACCATTATGACTTGCTTCTGCCCAGTTTTAGGTCACCTGCTTCTCAGAGGAATCTTATTAAGGCTTTCAAAACAATCTGTTAATCATTTGTTTGAATGGAGCAGGAAACACAATACCTACTTGAAGGTATGTTGATGGTGGTTTTATACTTTCCCATTCCGACAGCATTAGAGTAGCCTACGCTCTTTTTTTTCTTCCGTATTATGTACTCATCATATTACTCAGCACATGTTTATAATTAAGGTTCTGTTTCTTGGACTCACACCCACCAAATGAGAGAATGAACCCTCTGTTCTGCATATTTTACTTGCTATAATCTTTAATGCTTTCTTTTTTCTTTTTTGGTATTGAGGATTGAACCTAAGACTTCCTCACTGAGCTACATCCTCAGCCCTTTTTAAAGCACTGTCAGGGTCTCCTTAAATTGCTAAATTGGCCATGCTGGGCTGGGACCTTCCATCCTCTTGCTTTGGCCTGTCACAGTGCTGGAACTGGAAGTGTGCGACACCATATCGAGCAATGCTTTTTAATAAATTGTCAAAATGTCTTCAGTAACTTTTGTATTGATGCCAAACATAAAGTTCTTATTCAAATCTATTATTGGCTATCAGTGAAAACAATTCTGAACGAATTTCTTATACAAAATTGCCTTCAAAATCATTTGAAATTCTTAAGTTGGGCAAAATCCAGGAAAAGTTCTGCAGAATGAGAATCATGTTCAATACAAATGAGTCCCCCTATCCTCCAGTTGAATCATATATCACTTCTGCCTTTATGTTTTTTGTTCTATCTTGGTCTGTTTTTTTTTTTTTGTTTTGTTTTGTTTCTTTTGAGAGTGTCTTGCTATGTAATTCAGGCTGACCTTGAACTCTCTATGTATCCCAGACTGACCTTGAACTTGTGGTGATCCTTCTGCCTCTGCTTGCCAGAGTGCTAGAATTATATACAGGCATGAGTCACCATTCCTGGCCCTCAAACTTTAACTTTTTTTATTGCCAAAAATGTTACAGAGAATGCTCATCATTTTATTAAAATGCCCTTTTCTCCCTTTTCAACTGAGTATAATTGACAAAAGCATGCATATTTAAGGTGTACAACACAATGTTTTGAGATTCGTGTTAGGAAGTGATTACTACAATCAAGCCAATTAATATGCCCGTCACCTCACATACTTACAGCAACTCTAAATATCCTCTGCCTAGGATATTTTATAATAATACAAGAGAAATGTGCTTAAAATAAATGTGCTTAGTGTCTTAGTGACTTTTCTTGTTGCTGAGACACAATACTGGAAACCCACAAGTAAAAAGATGAAAAGTTTATTTAGCTCCCAGTTGGTGGAGGTGCCAGTCTGTAATTGGCTGGCTCTCAGGCAGATTGGCACCTGGCAGAGGGGAAACGGCTCATGGTGACAGGAAACAGCAAAAGCAACTATGGAGAACCCTTCCTGGTCCTCATCTCAGTCTGGGAAGTTTATATTTGTAATCCTATGGGTAAATTATTGGAATCCCATTAAGTTAATTCCAATCTACCATACCCAGTGAGAATAAAGACATATTTGTAGACATGGGAGCCAAGGGGGCCTAGGTCCAGCCACGATGATACCCATCTTGAACAAAGGCCTGGCCTCAAGGCTGATCCCAGGTTTTATTCATTTGTGAAGGAAGGAGTGGCTTGAGGATGAGTGACTGTGAGGATGGTAGGAAGTAGGTGAGTGCCGTAAGCTGGGCTGGGGAAGAGGCCTGCATTCACCTGTGCTATCTGCAGAGAGAAGGATATGAAGAAAGAGAAATCTGCGTTAAGCTACTGAGATAGTGTCTAATGTTTTGGGACCAGGTGCTTCAGCTCTGATGTGTAATCTTTCAAGCCCCAGGAAGTCGCAGCCTCTATGTCGAGGCTTGATCTCAGAGGACAGCGTGAAGCATTGGTTCTTCGTCCCATCTCATCCAGGCTTACACAAGAGAGCATTGGGTGGGGGTTCTGGGAAAACACATCTGCTGTCTTCAAAGACTACCACCAGTGCCTCGGCTGGACTGATATGCATTGCTTAGAGTCAACTGAAGGGATGAGGAAAAGTAATAACCAGCTCTGTATATATCAGTACATGGAAATAGGGTCGGGCTCAGCCAAAGTGGAGACAATTGCCCCTCTTTCAAGGAGAGTGGCTCAGGTGGGCCCCCACAAGCAACAAGCAAGGAGAAAGAGAAGGGTCAAGCCTCTTTCCTTCCCTTATACAGCACTTAGGCTACCCGCCCTAGGGTAGGTGTAGCATTCACACCCTTAATCCCAGAATTAGGCGACAAATCAATTACAAACTCTAGATTTAGCTGCCTCTGAAAAAGTCTCCCCCCCCCATGACTGCATGAAGCTTTGGGGGGACATCCAGACACAAACCACAACATTTAGTATCTCACTCCCAAGACAACTGAACCAGTTCAGTGAACACACAGAAAATGTACTTTCAAGTTTTCCAAATTTCCTTCCAGTTTCATCTACCCATGCATATATTTTATGTAGCTGTTTTATGTTTCCAACCAGGGGAGACTTTCTTCCCCTAGTCAGAGTTGGAATTGTCTGGAGACATTTTTGATTGAAATGACTTGGGGCAGGGGGGTGCTACTGGCTTCAAGGGGGTAAAGGTCCCGCTACCTGTGCAGCCCCATCAGCAAGGATTTTCAACCTGAACATCAGCGATGCCGAGGCTGAGAAGCCTTTAGACACAGATCCATACTTACACACACACTCTCTATTACAGAAACACTTACTTTATTTTGTATTAGGTTTCTAAAAACTTTCTATTAAGTAGTCTTTTATTGTCAGAGTCTTTTTTTTTTTTTTGGTACCAGGAATCAAACTCTGGATCTCTGGACTTCACATTGCCAGGCAGGTGCTGTGCTGCTGAGCTGCATTCTGGCCTGTCACAGAGTCTTGTAATTACCCTGTGGTACAACTCATTGACAATTTATCTATTTCTGTCTCTTAGATGTCATGGAAAAAGTTATGAATATATCTATGCTTACAGATTCTATAGCAAGGATTAAATTATAGGTAAAATTCCTTTTTTTTTTTTTGTATTTTTTAGGGAAGAACCTACAGAGTGTTCAGAGTCTCACTACTAGATCGAACTCGTAGTCATCCACCTGTTTACAGCCTCCCAAGAGCTGGGATTCCAGGCGCATACCACCACGCCCAGTTTCAACTGCCATTTCAGCTGCCCCGGGGGTGGGGCTGGCAAGGCAGGGCCCAGGATTAAACCCCCAGCACCTGCACCTGCTTTCAGGTGCTTTAATCTGCTTGTCTGGCCCAGTCAAATTACTTTGGCAAGGGGTATTATTATTTTATGGCTGTTATACTTAGCACAGCATAGATCCAATTAATTTTGGCAAAACAAACTGAAAGGAGCTTCTAAAACAGAATTAAGGTCTGAATTGGACTACAGTCTCTAATGCTATTATTTGAAAGTAGAAAACAATTGTGCTGGGGCAGAAGTACAGCCGAGAGCTGTATCTTTTTTAATAGTGTACTTTCAGGCATAAGGAAACTATCTCTTAATTCTCATTTATTTACTCACTATGTTTAAAATCTCCTATAAATCTGAGAGGAAGAAATGTATAATGATTGCCTTAGCTTTCTTTAAAATATGAGTAGCTAGCCGGGCTTGGTGTTACATGTCTATTATCCCAGCACGTGGGAGGCTGAGGCAGGAGGATCGCCATGAGTAAAGCCAGCTTTGGCTACATAGTGAGTTCAAAGCTAGCCTGAACTACATAGCAAAACTCTGTCTCAAGGGGGAAAAAAAGGAGTAGTTGGCATGGACACATTCAGCACTGTGACTGTGTCTTATTCATCCTTACGTTAGGTCAGGTTGAAAATGCGCATTATAAGTGTTTGTTGAATGGTCAGAGAAGGGCAGGAGTTGAAATGCATGAAGTTACTAACTGAATGTAGCTGACTTTATTGGAGCAGGTGACAGTGTGAAGAGCCTTGTGTTTTCGTAGACTCACCATGCCGCACGGGACTCCTACAGCTCCTGTTCTACTTAGTGGGGTGAAGGTTGTTGCCTCTGCTCTTAGGCTCTTCTAGAAATATCTGTGCAACTTCTAGAGATTGGGGACAAATATGTAACTCTCTAAGCCAATTTGAGAAAGTATTCTTGAAAAAGATAACATCTGGCAGGACACAAAGACATTAACAGATTAACTAATTGATCAATTTTTTTTTTTTTAACAACCAGAGAACATGGTATAAAATTGGAAATGCATAAGGGAATACATAGGCTCCCAACTGTGTTATCCAGCAATCCAGTTCCTTTTCCTAGATGTCTACCATAGATATTCCGGGTACAGGCTAAAAACTGCCATGACCAAGAGATGTCCAAATAAGGTACACAAACCAAATAGGCATTTGTGTGAGATCACACAAGGTGTGGCGCCGTCCCTGAAAAGTCTTCCAGATACCTGCTCCGTTCTTGCATGACAACACTGGGCCGAGATCAGTGTCTACAGCTGTGGAGCCAAGTAGGGGAACTCCGTCCTTTGTGGTCTTGGCTTTCTTCTCGTTGGCTTCCTCTTCAGGTGTCTTATTTCCCCAAGCACGCGGTGCTCAGGGGAAGCCTCAATCATCAGGAGGCCTGCTGTCCTGTACGCTGCTCTCCCACTCAATTCTTTGTCTAAATTGCAAAGGTACACAGTATTCATGCAGGGACATTTCCAAGAATCGTTTTTGTAAGTTATCCCTTTTTTCAAAAAAAAAAAAAAAAAAAAATGCCCACTGCACTATAAAAATAATCAAGTAGATTAACTTCTCCTTCGTATGGTTGGTTTAGTGTCACTGGCAGGACAGCTGAAATTATTTTAGACTTTGGGTCTTTCAGATTGAAATAAAATGATGTATTACTACTTCCTTTTTCTCACTGAAAATCTTTATTATCAAAGTTGATTTGCTGATACATTAGTTATTGCTATCCTTAATTCTCTTAATTTATTGCAAGAATTTAAAAAACTCTGCTACAAATAAATAATTTTAAGTACAGGACATGGGCCTGGGGAGTGAGGGGACACATACCTGTGATTCCAGGAGACTTAAACAGGACTACAAGTTCAAGGCAGGTGGGTGACTTAGCGAGACCCTGTCTCAAAAGCAATGACAGAAGTAGCTCAGTGCTGCGGTGCTTGCCTACCAAGCATGAGGCCTGGGCTTAATCCTCATGACCACAGTGAAAAGAAAAACAAAACTTGCTGGCCGGTACTTGATCAAGATTCAGTAACCGATATATTTTACTTTAAATGTACAATACCTCCCACATCATGGTGCAGGTAGAAAATATTAACATTTGTATGACATGCTGATGCCAGCTGGAGCCTGTACCTGTATCTGATCTCATTCAGATGTTCTGAGGCCAAAGAGAACATTATCTCAACGCCTCTCATCCGTGGGCAGCCTGGACAGAGCAGGCTTACCGCAAACACTGCTATTCAAAATGTGGCTTTGGTGGGTGCAGTGGTGCATGACTAGTCAGGCTGAAGCAGGAGGATCGCTTGAGCCCAGGACTTTGAAATCAGCTTGGACAACGCACACAGATTCTGGTTAAAAAGAAAAACAGAACCAAAAAAGGTGGCCTTCACTTGTTCTACTTCCTGGGCATTAACAAAATAGGGCATCATGAACAAGTTCTTCTCTGCTGTCGGAAGTTGTACTGTAATGGTACTGTCTGGGATCTGAGGTTTGTTCGATCCTCACTATGGAGCTTCTCTAAGCTCCATAAACAGGAACAGTAGTCTCTAAATGTGCAGTGCATGTATGGTCTACTTAAACTAAGCTGCAATGTCTGTAGGGGGTGTGGGGGGAAGGGGGACTCACCCAGTGGCCATCCCAGCTTCTTCAATGTGCTCATCTGCACTGTGCACTGACAAGCCAAGCCTTGCCTCCTCCCCCTCTTGTAGTTACTGATGCATAAATATTTAGTTTCCACCAATCAATACCTCTGTGTAAGAACCGCAAGCATGGTTGTGGGAAGATTTTCTTCTTGTGTGACAGTAGCAGCAGAGGTCCCAGGGGTCAGTGACTGGCTTCTTGAGTATCAGAAAGCGTGAGTGGGACATCTGATTTGCCTGTGCAGTTGGCACGGAGTGATTCCGAAGCTGGCCGTGGAAGCAGCAGCTTCTTGGGGATGGGGGCTTCCAGACTGTGGCCGCGCTGTGATAGTGCTGCAGGGGCTGCCTTCTCAGTGAGGAAAAGATCAGCTCTTTCGGTTTTCCATTTCTTAGTTGTGGCCGAGAGAGTTATACCGTTAGCCTCCTCAATTCTTTAAGTGCTTCAGTACTTCTAGATTGGACTTCTAAACAGTACTTCTGTTTTCTGCAACTGAACCTGAATGATAGAGTCACTGTTGCAGTGTCTGGACCGCTTGCATATTCATTGTTAAATTTGAGTGAATATTTATCAACGGAGAACTTTGTATTAGTAAATGTTGAGATATGATTTTCCAGAAGTATAAAACAATAGTTTCACTTTGAGCAAATTATAGGTTACTTAGAAAATTTTATTCTTAAAGAATATATTTTTGGGAAAGGATTTTGTCCAAATAGGGCAGAAAGTTAAGTCGTCTAATTCCAATGTAATTCCTACAGATAGCTCATATGTCCTTATCAGTTTAGTGAAAAGTAGGTAAGAGTTTAGAGGGAAAAGATTAGTCTTTCCAAACCTCAGCTGTCAAGTAGAGACAGTAAGGACTGCTCTTTCTCAAAAGATAGTGAAAATCAAGGAAGGCAATGGATATGACACTACTTTATGAATAGCAAAGTGCTGCACAATGCTGATTATTTATTTATAATTAGAATAATAGAGCTGGGCGTAGCTCAGTGGCAGGGCACTTGCCTAGCATGTACAAGGCACGGCTCAATCCTCAGTACTGCAGTGTAGAGAAGGCATCATATAATTATGATACCAGGATCTTCATCATACAAACATCAGCTGATTATGCCTAATTCTTCATTTCAGTGTAAATTCTGATTTTCATGTAATCGTGTGCTTCAAGTTTGCTTTGTGAAAGATTCACTTTTTAAATATTCACAATAAGAAATTTGTTGTTCAAATAACTCTTGCATATTTATTACAATTGATTGGCTTACAAATTTAGATCATATACATTTTGGTACATGCAGAGCACAAAAGGAACCATATGTTTAGTCATATGAAAAATGAGACTGTATTTTACAGTTGTCTTATTTTTGTCTTTTTATTGTAATTTTTTTTTTAGTGGAGTTTTAGTTTTTGTCTTTGGTGCCAAGGACTGAACCCAGAACGTTAGGCAAGCATTCTGCTGCTGAGCTAAATCCCTAGACTGAGATTATATTTTTAAAATGGTCTCATTTTAAACATGAGAAATCAAGTTATAGTTCAGTCTGTGAAATTTGATAAAATTTACATTATTTCATATGCTTCTTTTACTTAAGCCAGAGAGAGAGAGCGCCTAACTTTTAAAGTATCTGTATTTTTTGGTCTTAATTACATTAATTTTTACTCTAAATTTTAATTTCTTTTCTTCTATGAGCTTCAGCTTCAGGTTGTTATCGTCTTTCAAGGTCGTTGAGGTTCATCGCTAGCTAATCTGGACTCCCCCAATTCCTTCTATGCGAGCATTTATAGCGGTAACCTTCCCTCCTACCACTGCTTTCCTTGTGTCTCATTGGTTTTGATATATTATGTTTCCATCGTTATTTGAGTCTAGGAGCTTTTTTATTTTTTCTTTTCCATGATTTCTTCTGTGGTCCATTAATTATTCAACAATATATTATTTAACCTCTACATGTTTGTATAGATTCTGTGACTTCTTTTTTCTTATTTTTTTGAGGGAGGGCTTGCTGTGTATTCAAGGTTGGCCTGGAGCTCACCATGTGGCCCAGGCTGGCTTCAGACTTTTAGTGAACTTGCGGCCTCAGCCCGAGTGTTGCTATAATGTGCCACTATGTTCACTTCTCTGGCTTCTTTTGCAATTGATTTCTATGTGGTGGTTGCAATGACCTAATAGTATGCAATAACTTCTTTCAATCCATTGTATTTATTCAAGCATGGTTTATAACTTGCAATGTGGTCTAATTTGGAAAAAGTTCCATGTACTCTTCAGAAAAATGCATATTTTGTTGTTGTCAAATAAAATACTCTGCAGATAAGAGAAACATAAATTAGATCAATAAGCCTCTAGTCAGTGCTCCTTCTATACCAGGCAATGTCACAGATGTGGAAGGTACAAAAATGAATGACACGTAGCTACTCCCTGCGCTACACTCTAGTGGCCTTGTCTGACGTGGTGTCCAATACAATATCTATTTTTATGTGTGGGCTCTCGATCACTTAAAAGCGTGGCAAGCAGGATTCATTTTATTTACATTTTGTTTAATTGTCATTGGTCTAAATTTAAATGGCTACATGTGATGAGTGACCACTATACTGGACAATATAGGTTAAGGACAAACACAAAAACTGACTTGCAGTTAACCAAAAAATGATGTATGGGCAAAATTCTTTTTTTTTTTTTTGCGGAACCGGGGATTGAACTCAGACCCTTGCGCTTGCTAGGGAAGTGCTTATTCCACTGAGCCATCTCCCTGGCCCCAAAATTCTTTTGTTTTAATACAAAAGTGGCCTACTAATGTTCTGGTTTTAGGGGAGGAAAGTGCTGCAGTGGTTTAAGGAAATAAATAGTAATAAGGGAAACCATGAGACACTTTGGTTCTATTTGATTCAAATGTTCCCTGAAATATTCTGAATGCAAAGACATTTCCTTAGCTGAAGACAGCAAGGATAAAAACAAAACGAAACAACAAAAGCCCTCTGAGGTCTAAAAAACCTAGCTTATATGTTATCTGTACAATTCTTTGTCCTTTCGTGTAGTAGCCTCAGCATCAAAGACCAAGAAAGAAGGGTGAGTTGAGTTATTAACTTGCTTGCCACAGTAATTTCCTTAATGGGGAAAATATTTAGTTTTGTTCAAATTTAATAGGATCAGGATATTAAAACTTCGGATTCTTTTTGTGCGAAACAAAACAGTAGACTATTGTGTGAAATAAAATCAATCGTATAGTTTTTTTGTTAAGTTTCAACAATTTGTTAATTTGAGCTGCATTTTCAAATGCAATGCAAGTTGTTTCACAAATTCTATTCATTTCCAATTGTGGACAGGAATACTTTACCATTTTACTCTTTTAAATTAATAAGTTATAGATTTTTAATAAAATTGTTATGCATCTAAAATACTAACAACAATTTATAAAGGAGAGGGAAAAAATGAAAATAATGGAAATATGGGCCAGGGAAATAGCTTGGCGGCCTAAGTGCCTGCCTGGCAAGTGCAAGGACCCGGGTTTGTTTCCAGACGCAACATGCCATGCGGGCCCCACGCGGTGCTGCCACCAGGACAGGTGTGGTGGTGCATGCCTGTACTCCCAGCGCTGGCAGGACTGAGATAGGAGGATCATTACAAGACTGAGCCTCGCAGTGAGACTCTGTACCAAAGAAATAAATAAAAGATCGAAAAAATAACAGATATTACTTTGAAGGGTGATGATCGTGCATAACAAGAATTGAATTCTACCTGTCCTTGCCTGGTGAATGAATGAGCGTTTTGTTTTTGCAGATTTGCCACTTTTTTTTTTTTTTGGGGGGGGCAGACTTTGTAGAAGCTGAAGCCCCCAAACAGCTGTGGCCAAGCGCGCTTGAAAGAGCACAGGGCTGTGGTTGTTACACTTGAGTACCCCAGGAGCTAATCGCGCAGGAGGCGCTTCCTGCAGAGGGCATCCTCCCGGAACTGTGGCTTTTCACCATAGCTAACCAAAAGTGGGTCAGATAAAAGGGGCAACAGAGCCACCTGGCTCCCTCAACAGCAGGACCACGGGGCCCTTTTTCAATTCTGCCAAATCAAAGTGGTATCAGAAAGAGCCCACAGGAACAACCGCTTGTCTCCCAAGAGTAGACTTTCACATGCAACACATGGTTCTTCGTCGTGACGCACTTCTTAGGCTCAGTCTTTTGGAAACGTGGCTCATGGAATGGTGTGCATCAAGGTTTTATTTCATTTTTACACGAGCTGAGGTGGGAAACAAAAGTGCTGCGTTTTCAATGAAACTGCAGCAGCGTTGGCAACTCAGTTTGGGTATGAAAACCTCATAATTTGCATCCTAGTTCAAATGATGTATTCATCAGAAAATGGAGATACATTATACATAATTTTGGGGTCTTTTTAGTAGAAATTAAAGAATACGAAACTAGTGTATTGTGTTTGCATTCCTTGTGTTAAAGTTGGCATATGTACACAGCACATCTTGATTCCTTTTTAAATCCCCTTTCCCTCCCCCTCTTTCCTTCCTCCATTTAAAAAAAAAAAAAAAGAAATCCTTTTTATTGATACAGGGTCTTGCTGTGCAGTTGAGACTTGTGATCCTCCTGTCCCGGGTGGCACGGCATCCGGTATGGGGCATCAACCCGGGTCCTTGCGCTTGCTAGGCAGGCGCTTAGATTGCCTAGCTATCTCAGCTCCCCTCCTGCACGTCTTGATCTCATTCTCATTTGAGAAAGCTCTCCCTGCTTCTTATGCTCTCTATAATTTCTCATATAAAAGGGTCTCAAGGTGCGCCCAGAAGCGGCTTGTGCGTCTATCAACATGAATGGACAATGAAAACGTAGTTGCTATACAGTGGAGTACTACTCTGCCATAAGCTGTCATTAAAAATTCCTATTAGTACATATTTGCATAATAGGTTACATAATGATTACATTCATTGTGGCTCTTAGTTTCAAAAAACCAGCACATCCTACGAGGTAGGTATAACAACCCTGCGGCAACCGGGAAAGGAAGCCACTGGAGCCAGGAGGAGTCCTGAGCGCTCCAGAGGGAGTGAGCTGTGGGCGAAAGGCCAAACAGCGCAGTGAAACGCAGCAGGGGCGAGAACTGGCTGCACGTGGCTAGAGGTGGACGCTCAAAGGCGTCCTTCTCGAGGCCAGGCTCGGCCGGGTGCAGGCAGCCTCTCTGCCCGATTTTGCTCGCCCCGGGGAAGGCAGGCCGCCCAGCCCTCCTCGCCCGCAGCGCTGGAGCCGCGCGGGGCACAGCTGTGCGGATTTCAAAGGTCTTCCTCCTCCTTTGGAAGACAGGCATTCAAATCAGGGGGAGGGCGGTTAACACCCGCAAGCCAGCGGCCGCTGCACGCCTCGCCGCGGGTCCCTCAGCGCCTCCAACGGTCGCGGGGCCACAACCGCTCCAGAGCGGCGCGCGACGGCCGTTATGCCACCGGGACAATCCGGCTGGCGCTCCGTTCCCTCCGCGGAGATCGAGTCCAGGCCAGGCCGCGGGCGGACTTTGACGGACACCCCGCCCAGCCAATCGGAAGCCTGGTCGAATTTCCCGCTCTGCCAATAGGGAGCGGGACCCGAGTTTGGGAGGGGCGCTTCCCGCGGGCTGCGGCTGGATTCAATCCTGCGCGGCGGCCGCGAAGGCGGGCGGAGGCTTGGCTGGGGCGGTGGGGAGCGGATCAGGGAGGAGGGAAGACCGGAAGCCACGGTCGCGTCCCCATCCTTATATTCGCTCCCCCGGGGGGACCGAGGCTGAGTGCTGGCTGGGCGGCGCAGGGAGCTGTGGCCGCTGATCCTGTCTCGGGGCTCCCCGCTCAGCCCGCCGGCTCTCCCCGGCCGCCGGCTGCCGGCTGCGTGAGCCCCGCGGCGGGCACTGGCCGGCGGCGCCTGAGGCCCGCGTCCCTCCGCCACCCCCACCGCCGGCCGGCGGG
>NW_004524596.1:7348167-7422552 GCF_000260255.1 Octodon degus | reverse complement strand
CGCGGGCGTCGGGCGGCGGCGGCGGCGCTTCCGCTCCGGGGGGCGGCGGGCGCGAGGCCCTTTGTTACTTGAACTCCCCGGGCGCGGGGCCGGCGTGGGGACCCCGCGGCGTAGCATCCCGCGCTGGGCTCGGTCGCCCGGGTCCTGAGCTCGGCGCCGGCTGAGTGGCACTTGATCGCCCTCGCGCTCACCCCGGAGGTGCCTTCGAGCCCCCCCCCCCCATATCGCCTGTGCAGATCTGGCTTGCATAGTTGGATGCTGAGTTTTCTGAGGCTGGCTCTATACAGGTTTTACCACTTATGTTCAAAAAATGTGTTGGCAGGTGTTAGCGCACCCGTGCTTCTAGCTGAAGCACTTCTTAAAATTACTTCCGTGGCAGTTTTCTCCAAATGCACGCCGTGAAGGGATTTCCTGAACTCAGCCCTGTGTTAACACACATTCCTGGAGTCCTCTTTGGAAACGTCGGCTGAAGGAATGTGGAACCGTTTCAGCATCCGCATCAAGTCCTCAGCTTTGGTTGGATGGAGGCTTTCAGGAAACAAAGCGACAGAAACATTTTTGCCCCATTTTGCCGTACTGTCTTCACGACTTAGATGTTTTTTAAAACATTCAAAACGTTTGAATTGGAATTCAGCATACCTTTACCTAAATTTTCTAAATTGTAGGTATCTGTTAAAGTATGAGCTCCACTTTACGTGGCAAATTAGAGGCTTTTTTAAAGCTTCTGTTTGAATTTTCTTGTAAAAAATTCTGGTTGTTAGTCTGCAGTGATAGTTTTCAAATATGGAAAAAGTGACACTTGGGCCTGGGCCACATTAAAAAGCAACTTTTTCTTCCTTGTAGTTAGCTATTCCTTTTGATTTTTGTGGCTAGGAATTTGAAGTGTGAATAAGGAAATGCTTTTCTTCTTAAGAAGTTTCAGTTCAAAATCCACTTTCTTTGAAAGTTGGAAATAGTATTTCGATGTATTTGAGCAGTATACCTCTTCTGCCAAATGTCTTGGTTGGGTTTTTTGCACAGGACCCCCAAAATGTCTTGGAAAGATACCTAACACAGTTTATGAAAGTCTGTTATTGAGAACTATATTTTGGATGTTAATGTATTATGTCAAAGTGAACTGTATGGAGCACCATGAAATCTAATAAAACAGCAGGGAACACGGGCTTGGAGCAGGTCAGGAGTCTACTTAGTGTACCACAGGGATTCAGTGACCTTGAGAAAGACAGTTAACTGCTATTAGTGTACAAAATACCAAAGTTTAACTGGGTGTCTTCCTTACCCGAAGCTGTAATTACCGAGGCACAAACTAAACGTAGAGTTACAATTTATCTTACTGCAGTTACATTTCTTAGGAAAGGGTGAGTTGCTTTCATTTAACCGAAAAACTGAACCTATGCTCTCAAATCTAATAAGGCTTATTTTTCCTATTTCTAAACTTTTTTTCTTCTGTAACTTGAAATCATTCCAACTTTGGAAACTTGCACATAATAAACTTCCATAATTTTGGTAGCCATTCTCTAGATAGAAGTTTATTATCTAGTGATTTGCCGTGTGAAAATATGGTAATTTTTCCGACTGAAGAGAGTTTAGTCCAGCCTCAGTAGTTTTTTTTTTTTTTTTTTGCGATTCAATTTTACTTTTATTTACAAATTTTAAGAATAGCCTCAGTAGTTTTTTAGACCTCAGAAGAAAAATACCTTTGTGGCCAAACTTTGAAGAGTAAATGCAGATTAGGTACAGTGATGGGTGGTCTTTTCAACTGGTTGGAGATTTGTAGAGTACAAAGTAAAACTTTGAAGATTTATATTGTTAGATTTTTCATAATTTTCTCTGAGAGCTTTAATAATAGCCAAATATATAAGCAAAACAGAATTAAAGGTGAATTGTTCACTGAGTGACCTTAAAGTTATCAAGAGGAACAAGACATGGGAGATAGTAAGACACCTTTCATATTTGTGTGTCTGGTATTTTTTTAATAGAGCAAAACCACCTATGGTTTTAAATTCACTGATTAAAGGAAGTTTCATTATGGAGGTTATGCTTTTTCCTGTGGTGGTCTTAAATTTAGCAGGTGTGATGCTCAAGATCATGTTAATAAGTTTCCATATTAATTTTAAGGAAAGTAGCTTGACCTCCAAATATTAGGACTATTTAGCAAAGTCAGTTGAGTAAATTAGGGCCGAGTGCCTATTTATTTGGGATTGTTTTTCAATTACTGTATTCTAGTGAGTAAATGACAAACATGTAAAAGTTTGAGTGATTTGTTTAAACAAAATTTGTCAACTTTTAGCAGACTTGCAGGATGGTGCAGTGCCAAGATAAAATTGTAGCTCCTTCAATTTCCAAATAAAAGATTAGGCCTGCTACATAGAGAATCCAGTTTGAATTTGTAATGCAGTTATACTGTATGATATAAATGACAGAAATAGTAGGAATATTGTGATGGTTTATTGGAGGAATATAGGATAGGAGATAAGATGAGATCATCTTGTTAGCTTTCCTAGAAGTTTAAAAGATAGGGAGCATTATGGAAATATGCAAGTATGAGAATGTGTGCCCCCAGAGGTGCTAGTGTTTGTTATAGTAGTATTGTGCCTTGTATCCTCTAGCTAAGATACTGCAGAGAAGTCAGGAATTTTTAGGCCTAGTCTTAGGAAAGAATTGAAAAGTAGGTTTGATTTTAGCAAGTGGCTGTATTTCTATGTTAAATATAGTGAGAGGAATGAGCTGGGAGTGTCACTCATTGTCGAGTATGTGCTTGGCATGCATGAGGTTTGAGTTTAATCCTCAGCACCAGAAGAAAAATCTTCTAATGGAGCCAGTAGTGCAATCAAGATAAGTGTTTTGGCTCTACTACCAACGTGCTTTTTGACTTGACTTCCCAAGGACTCAGTGATCTCTGGGTTCTTTTAATTTATTAAGAAATAATGATTGAGGTCCTACCATGTGCTTGATGCTGATCTTAATGTAATAAATGGAAAATATTCAATATCTTAAGATCTGTGATCCTGCATCATCTGTTGTCTTTTTTGTGAAACTGAGCTTAACTTTCAGGACTTGCAGTTAAGAGTCCCAGTAACAAGGGCTGGTGAGATAGCTCTGTGGACTAAGCAGCTGCTTAGGTAAGCAGGGACCAGGGTTCCATCCCCTGCATCACACCTCTGCTGGCCCCTGGGTGTGCTGAGTCTGCCACTGTGACTGGCCATGGTGGTGCACACCTGTAATCCCAGCTCTGGGGAGGCTGAAAACAGGAGGATCACTATGAATGCAAGCTGCATAGTGGCTCTGTACCAAATACATTTAAAAAGAAAAGTCCCAGTAACAGCCCGGTGTAGTTGCACACATCTGTAGTCCTGTGAGCTCAAGGCCAGCCTGTACACGGCAAGACCCTGGCAGCATGCTTAAATGAAAAAGGAGCTGGGAGTAGGGAATGTATTGGCCATGGAGCTGGGAGGGCCAAATTGTGGTGTTAGTTGCAGGCCTGGGTTGATCCAAGGATTTAGGTGACTTCATAGGCACTTGATTTTGTCTCTGTTGTTGTCTCTGTTGTGCTGTCCTCCATTGGGGGAAGGGTAAAGACAGGTTTAGATTCTTACAGCTAGCAAATAAAGTTCCTTTTCTCCACATGTGTCCCTGGTCAGCCATTTTGGATCCCCTATTCCAGAGCTGGGCTATTTGAGGTTAGAGAGGGATGATTATGTAATTTAAAGCACTGGTGAAATAATATGGAGTAAGGGAAGGGTGAGTGTGTGTGTGTGTGTGCACGCGCACGCGCGTGTGATGCTGGGGATTGAACCCCATGACCTTATATATACCATGCAGGTCTGCCACTGTACCACATTCTTGGGTCCCCCACTTTTAGAAGGGGCCAGCAGTTGTGGGTAGGTAAAACCAAGTGATTACTATATGAGCCAAAAGGTAAAGATAAATGTTTTAAAAAATTATTTGATGAGTGGTGGCTATAGATAATGGTGGATGACTTGCTTGGCATTGTATAATGTGCAGGGGTTGCATTCCTAGCACCACCCCTTAAAGGTTATTTAAATAATTTATTGGTGGTTTTTAATCTTTGGCTCTGTTGTGTAAATGTACGTACTGTATTTTGGTAGTATTGTTTCTTTAAAAATAAAGAATAAGAAATATAATTGTTTAGTAAGAAAAATTATGTAGATTAACTTTGAATACATTGTGAATTAAAATAATAGTTACAGCTGCTACTGAAAACTGTCTTTTACTATATGAAGTGTCCAAAGTAAGGAAGAGGATAGTCTTACATATTTGGAAATCTATACTAATTTCTTGATTCTACATTGATAAATACTACTGTATACAGGGGATTATGGGGCTGGAGAAGGCACTTGAAAAGTCCTTCATAAGAGGAGTGGAGGAAGAATCTGGAGGCTATGTGGCCTGCTTGGCAAGGCCAGTCGTTGTTACAAATACTTAGAAGATTGTGTAGAAGAGGGAACGGAAGCTGAAGGTAAAGGGGAGCAGGTGAAGTTCCTGGTGCCCCTCCCGTTCAGTAGCCACGCCTAGCTCAGTGCTTGATGTGTGTGTAGCTTTTCTTCATGGTAGTCTTCTGTGATGAAGAATTTTTTTTTTTTTTTTTCAACCGAGAAACGGAGGCACAGAAAGATACAATAAGATCATGAAGCCAGTAGTTGTCCAAAGACTTAAACACTGGTCTGACTCCAAAAGCCCTCTTGGATGATAATCTGTAGAAGGTAGTTTTAGTTGCAGATTATGAAAAACTCTGTAAAATACAATGAATGGTGTGTTTTACTTGTTATTTTCTTGTTGCTGAGACACAATACCCAGCAGCCGCAGTACTAAAGAGGAAAGGTTTGTGTGTCTCACAGTCTTCTAGAAGTTTCAGCCTACAGTGTGCTGGCTTCGAGATAGGGCTGCATGGCAGAAGGGCAGAGAAGAAAGAGCTCATTCACAGGAAACAGGTCCATCAAGGAAGGGGAGGGGAGCTGCCCTTCCAGACCCTCCTCTGACCAGGCTGCACCTCCTGACATCTCATGTAGCCGTTAGCTCATCGGTGGACTGATCCACCAGGCAGTGTCGACCCAGTGATTCAGTCACCTCCCCAAAGGCCCACCTAGGAGAGAGCACAAGTCTGTGCACACGTGTGTGTGTGTGGGGGGGGTCCAATCGAGATATTAACCATAGTAGATGGTTTTAAGAATTTGGTGTTATGTTCTGTCACTTGGAAGTGTTTAACAAGAGGCTAGGTTATCACTTTGCAGCAGATCTGTGGAAGTTTGGTATTGGAGTGAGTTTTGAAATTGATGATCTTTTAATTTTAAAATCCTAGGGGCTGGGGAGATGGCTCAGTGGAATAAGCGCTTCCCTGGCAAGCGCAAGGGCCTGAGTTCAATCCCCGGTTCCGCTAAAATAAAATAAAATAAAATAAAATAAAATAAAATAAAATCCTATAATTATTGGAGGCAGAATGGTCAGTGTGTTGAGCATGTGTTGTGCATGGAGATGCAGGGAAAGAAAAAAGCCTCAAAGACAGTGTCTGTGTACCCTTTGTGAGTTTAGAATTTAAATCTTTTTTTAAATACAAGGTCTTACTGTGTAGTCAGACTGGCTTTGAACTCTCACTTTCTAGCCCGGGCTGGCCTCGAACTCACAACTGTCCTGTGCCTCTGCCTTCCAAGTGCTGGTATTACAGGGGTGTACCACCATGCTTGGCTGTGAGTTTGGAATTTAGACCTGTTTAGAAAGAGGTGGTAATGGGCATTTGTCTTGTGGAAGGTTAATTTGTACTATTTTGAGTTTTTCTTCTTTGCAGTAGATTCTGGTCTTCAATCTGCAATAGTCAAGATTTAACAGTTTCAGTTGGTCGCTGGAGTTTTCCCTTGAGATGGCTTTTTTTTTTTTTTTTTTTTTTGCTCCTCAAATGCCTTCAGGGCACTTTTGCCTGGCTGGAGTGTGGTGGGGATCGAACTACAGCAACCTGAGGCTGACAGCTTTGTGGAAGCAGCCACTTAAAGAACTGAGCTAGGGGGAGGCTCTTTTTTCTTTTCTTTTTCTTTCTTTCTTTCTTTTTTTTTTTTTTTTTTTTTTTTTTTGAGGTGGCTTTTGAGAGGCTGTGTGTTTGGTTATCACTAGACTGGTCTGAAGACTGGTGAGGACCAAGTAATGCCTTCATTATAAATGGCCCAGTTTATCTAAAGGGATTACACAATTAAAATATGTGTGTATTGCAGACATACTTTTATCTGCTGGGTGTACACCTAAATGTAGTATTGTTTCTAGTCTGGTTAGTAATAGTTATATTAGACCAGAGCCTAGATGTCAAAAACATTGGAAATGGAAAGTCTTTATTTGAAAGGGACTGTTAACCTGTGGGTGATAAAAGTATTAGTAGATACATAGATAAGAATAAAATAGTGATTTATCTACCAGTTCAGGAATCAGATGCATGCTATAATGTTTAAAAGAAGTAATTTTAGGGCTGTGGGTATAGTTCAGTGGTAGAGTGCTTGCTTGCCTAGTGGGTGAGAGGCCCTGGGTTGGATCCCCAACACTGGAAGGAAGGAAGGAGCTTGGGGGGGGGGGTGTAGTTTCAAGCTATGTAAAAGAGGATCAACAAATGACTTTACATTACTAGTCATAGCTGTATGTAGTATAAACAGAGAAGAGAAAATAGTGATTTAAGCTGGCAGTGGAGGGACTGGTAGAAATAGTTTGAAAAGTCCTTTTTTTGGAGGAGGGGGGCAAGGTCTCTGCGTAGTTCAGGCTGGCCTTGAAGTCACTGTGTAGCCCAGGCTGGCTTTGAACTCTAGGCAGACCTTTTGCCTCAGCCCCCCAAGTGCTGGGATACAGACATGTGTCACCACTCCCAATGTGAAAATACTTTTCTCCTGAGTGCTGGGATTATAGGCCTTTTTTTTTTTTAAAAAAAAAAAAAAGTATTTTTGATATATCAGTTTTGGAAACAGCCCTAGGGCTTTACAAATATTTTAGTAAATATTTTCATGAGATTGAAGAAATTTTATGTCGAAGAAAAGGGGACATAATTTTAAGCTTTTTGTTTGTTTGTTTGTTTTGGGTTTTTTGGGTTTTTTTTTTTTGGTGCAGGGTCTCACTATGCAGCTTGGACTGGCAGTGGTCCTTCTGATTTCTGCCTTTCTAGTTCTGGGATTATAGCCATGTGCCACCACACCTGGACTCCATAGCCGGCTCAGTGTGCCCAGGGGCGGGGCCAGTGAGGCATATGGTCAGGGGGACATAATTCAGAGAAATATTATGGTAGATAAACTTGTAAATGGCAGATTCACTGAATGGAAGTAAAATGTACAAAGAGTGTTATCATATGTTTTCTATCCTGAAGTTAAGAAAAGCACATCTTCCTCCAGTTACCATGTTGGTTCATATTTAACATATTCTAAATTTTTTTTCTTTTGTAAATTCCTTTTATCGACACATAATTTTGCACGTTTATAGGGTATAGTGTGATAATTTGTTATGTATGTACTAAGTATTGATCATATTAGGTAATTAGCATTTCCATGTTCTCTAGCTTTGAGGGAATTACTTTGGTGTATTAAAATGAAATCTTTGGAGGAATTTTAAAATTGGTCCAATAAGATTGGGCGTGGTGGTGCGCACCTATAATCCCAGCACTTGGTAGACTGAAAACAGGAGGATCACTCGAAGTCCCATCTGGGTAGTGAGATGCTGTACTAAATACATTTTTTAAAAAATTGATCGGTAATCCATAAAAAACAAAACAAAACCCGTCTTTTTTTTTTTTTTTTGTGGAATCGGGGATTGAACCCAGACCCTTGCGCTTGCCAGGGAAGCGCTTATTCCACTGAGCCATCACCCTGGCCCCCAACCCAGTCTTTTTTTGAGAAATACTGGATTGAAAATAATCATAGCTTGACAGGTTGGCACACACCTGTGATCCTAGCACTTGAGAAGTTAAGGCAGAAGGATTGCTGAGAGTTGGAGGCTAGCCTGGGCTACAGGTGAGTGAGTGCAAGGCCAGCCTGGACGACATAGTAAGACTCCATCCCAAGGGAAAAAAAGAAAAAGAATAGTCATATTTGTAGTACTGTATTCAGGATAGTGATTATTCATGATAGGAAGGAAGGAGGTGGAAGAGCATGTGATTAATAGATTGGTAATGATGAGCCAGTGAGATAGCTGAGTGGACTAAGTGCCTGCTTAGGCAAGCGCAGGGACTGGAGTTTGATCCCCTGCACCACATGCTGCGCCAGCCCTGCCCCTGGGCACGCTGACCTGGCCACCACTCTGGGCATGGTGGTGCATGCCTATAATCCCAGCACTGGGGAAGCTGAAAAAAGAATCACTATGAGTCCAAGTTGTGTAGTGAGACCCTGCACCAAATGCATTTAAAAAAAGAAAAAAGATTGGTAATCTTTTATTTTTTGAAGTAGATGGTGGGCTTTTGCATGCTTTTTTATTTTATTCATATCTTTCATAAAATGGCCTTTTAAATACTAATAATGAAATAATTTTGTAGCTTTCTATTACATAGAATGTTAAATTACATATATTCAGCAGGCTATTTTCTTCTTTAACATTTTGTTGTAGGGGGTTTTATCCCTGCATCCGTGTATCTACATTTATGTACATATATTTTCCTTCTATACCATTTGAAGTTGTGGCTTGCATGATACTTCATCTTTAAATATCTCAGCATTCCTAAGAATGGTATTTTTTCATGTAACCATTACCATTCTTATACATTAGAGAACAGTGATTCTATTTAATAAATGTGTCATTCTCTCTGTATTCACATTTTTCTAGTTGTCCCTAATTTGTCTTCTATAGCAATTACTATCTATCGTAAAATGAAGTCATTTCTGTCACATTTAGTGGTATGTCTCTTTCTCTGGTAAATTCCCTTTTTTGTATTTGGTGCTTTGAAGAGTCCAGGCCCATAGTTTTCTGTTGCTCTTCGATTTGAACTTCACCAATTGATACCTAAGAATTGTTTCAAATGATTGTCTTTATTATGTATTACAACTTAGTGTCTTATTTTGAGAACAAAAGTTGTTTATACTTTAAATGTATGCTCTAGATGAAGTATTTAGCTATTACTTACTGCTCTCCTTGCTTTATTGTCTTGAGGCTAGATTTAAGAATTTGGTGCTGAAACATTTGATACTGAATTTTACCTAGGTGGTGTCTTCTTTGTTATTATTAATTAGGATTGTTATATACATAAGGTGTATTCAGAGTGATTTAATGAATGTGGGAGGGTCTTTTTTTGGTTTTTTTTTTTTTTGAAACGATGTCACTGGCCTTGAACTCATAACAGTCCTCCTGCCTCAGTCTCCAAGGGCTGGAATTATAGGCCTGTGCTGTCATGCCCAGCTAATGACTGTCTCTAAGCATAGAAAACACTTGAGTGTAGCAAGTCAAATGAAAATTTAAAGATCAAATTAATATTTACAAAGGACTGAATGTATTTGTTAAGTTGGACAATAGTATATAAGAGCAGTCCTGGGATTCTACAGTTCTTTTAAAGTCCTACATACTAAAGATTGTTAAGTAATACAATTTAGAAGTTAATTTTCTTAGAACAATTGTTAATGTTTAATGATAAACAGAGTTTTCAGATTAGCCTATAGAAAAAAATAAGTTTTATAGTATATTTTGTATATACGTGGTTTGTTCACAGAGGTTGTTTTGGAAGTTCTAACCCAAGAGAAGTGTGAAGTATTTGTAAATAAAGATCTTTGTCTTAATAGAACTTGAATAAGTAAATGAGAGTTTTGTGTATTTTCAAATAATTCTTACAGACATTTTAAAGAATAAATTTCGAGTTTGTATACTTAGGTTTTGAGACATCTGTTTGGACATACTCAAAGATAAACAATAAAGTATATAACCTTTATGTTAAAAACATTTGTAAATTTTTTCATTTAGAACCTGAAGTTTTGACTTTATGGAGTTAAAACTAAACTTATGAGTGTTAATTTCTAATTGTAGCATGCCTTGTGTAGTTGTTGAAAATTTCCTGGGATTTCCTTGGAATTGAAAAAGGAATTACTGAATTTCTTTCATACATCTTTATGGAGATGGATCTTGTCCTAGCAGGCTTTTTCTAGCACCCAGCACTAGACATACCCATAAAGAGGCACCTAACTAGTACTTGTTGACTCAGTTTATGTTGACATTGACTGAAGTAATGTGCTGTTTTCATGCTCAGTTGACTCGTAACATGTGAGGAGAAAAATGAATAATGAATATTCACTTCCATATTCCTTCCATTTTGTAAGGTTTCTTTTTTTTTTTTTGGTAAGGTTTCTTTTTAAAAACGGATAAAAGCTGGGCACGGTGGTGCGTATGCTCCCGTAATCCCAGCATTCAGGAGGCGGAGGCAGAGGACCTCTTGAGTTCAGGGCCAGCCTGAACTGCACAGTGAGACCCTGTGTCCAAAAAAAAAAAATCAGCCATTCAGTTTATAACGTTATTCTCAGGTTCTTCTGCTAACTTGTGCTTTTGCATTTTGGTTTGGGATTAGCTTTTAAATGTTTGTTTTTTTTAATACAGAGAAATTTACTAAAAAATAGAATTTAGACTTTTAGAGTTATTAACTAGAAATTATTTTCTCTTGCTAGGAGGCAGGTGGAAGTCATCATAAGGTTTCTGTCTCACCCGTTGTTCATGTTCGAGGACTGTGTGAATCCGTAGTGGAAGCAGACCTTGTGGAGGCTCTGGAAAAATTTGGGACAATATGGTAAGGACCATAGAGACTTTATATAAGTTGAAGATACCATGGTAGAACAAGCATAACTTCCTTTGCTCCGCGTGGTTGTTTTTTGTTTTTTCTTTTTGAATTCACAGAGGTTTCAAACTAGATAGTTCTGAGCTACATTGCCAGTTCTTTGTGTGTGTGTGTGTGTGTGTGTGTGTGTGTGGTACCGGGGATTGAACTCAGGATCCTGTACTTGGCCAGGCAAACGCTTATTCTACTGAGCTATCTCCCTAGCCAGCCCTATTTTTAAAAATTTATTTTATATTTTTTATTTTGTGCAGGGTCTCACTGTGTATCTGAGAATCGTAGTGATCCTCCCGTGTTCAGCCTCCCCAGCTGGGATTACAGGTGTGCGCCACCATGCCCTGACTCGGTGGCTGGCTCAGCGCACCCGGGGGTGGGGCCGGTACAGCATGTGGTGCCAGGGATGGAACCCTGGCCTCTGCACTTAGCAGGTGCTTAGTCTGCTGAGCTATCTTGCCAGCCCTGTTTTTTTAAATTTTATGGGAGGTTCTCACTAAGTTCTGCAGCTTGGCTCCAAGTTATAATCTTCCTATTTCAACCTCCTGAGTTGCTGGGATCGCATGTGAGCATTGCCATGGTTGGCTTGCTCCATGTCTTTCTTTTTCTTTTTTTTTAATCTTGGTACCAGGGATCGAACTCAGGACCTTGCGCTTGCCAGGCAGGTGCTTATGCTGCTGAGTTATCTCCTGACCCACCATGTTTAGCATTGTGTATGAGTTAAGTTTGCCTGTGACTGTATCTTTGGAAGCTTAGCTTGTTACTTTCGTTGCCAGCTGGCAGGAATGGCTGGGTGAGCACTGTACTACTGAGCTGCTTAGCCGTAAACTTGTTACTGTTAACCTTCCTGGGTTTGTGTATCAGTTTATTTTTGTGGCTTTATGATGACCTCTCACTCTGACAGGTGGTAAGTAACGTTTTAGGTGAAAACACCATGAGCCATGAAGAGGGGAATCCACCCCCACAAGAAATATGATCATTATATGCTATAAACATACTAAGGAAGGGGGCCTGCCCCTTAGCTCAGTTCTTTAAGTGGCTGCTTCAACAAAGCAGTCAGGCTCAGGTTGCTGCGGTTTGATCCCCACAACTCAAGCCAGCCAAACCTGCCCTGAAGGTATTCGGAGGGAAAAAAAATCCTTATTCGAAACATACTGAGGAAAAGATAAAAATTAAGGAAAAAAAACAAACCCATAATTAGAAATTTGAATTTCCTGCCTAAAGTAGATACGCAAGCTTTTAAATTATTTTTGGATTATGACTGGCTATTATTCTCATCTAGATTCTGATCTAGATTGGACTTTTTATGCATATGTTTAGAGGTTTTATTACAGGCATCCAAGGCACACACCCAAGTTGAAATTTTTTTTTCCCCCCCCAGAACCGGGGATTGAACTCAGACCCTTGCACTTGCCAGGGAAGCGCTTATTCCACTGAGCCATCTCCCCGGCCCTCAAGTTGAAATTTTGATATACTTCCTCAAATAGCCTAATTGCTCCAGTTTTATAAAAGTTTGACTATTGAAAGAGTAATGTATAACGATCAGAAACATCTAACAAAATTGGGTCTTTTTTTTTCCTGTGGACTTTTTTGAGACAGAGTCTCACTATGCTGGGATTATAGGCATGCACCATGATCCTTGGCAGTTTCTTCAAATAAGTAGGAATAGTATTAGATGACACTTCCTGTCTAGTATTTTATTAATTTCTTTATACCTCATTGAATGGTGGATCATTTGGCAAACATAGATGGTCAACTATGGTCAGTTTATATACATCAGAAACCACAGTTACAGGCTGTTTATCTTTAAGAGGTATAAGCTAAGGCCTATATGGCCACTGTAAAGCCCTGAGGTTGAAGTGTCACTAAGAGGACGGTATCAATTCTTGGTTCTGTGGACTGGATACTGGGAATTAGCTCTGCTTGAAGAATCATGTACTGAAGCTGACGTACGCACTAGACTAACCCCAATGTCTAAAGACCTGCTATTGATCATATAAGTGGTTCATGGTCTGTTGGAATTATAAGGCAGTAAATATATATTTAAGGCTTTTAAAATTAATTTGAGTTTGCTTTTTGAGGCAGAGTTGCACTGTGTAATGCAGGTTGGCTTTTTTGTTTGTTTCTTTTTTTTTCCATAATTGTTTTTTCAATGCCAGCATACTTTATTCCAATTAATCACATTTTTTACACCTTGTAATAACATACCATAATTGGGATTAAAAATGACAGTAAAAGAACAATCAGTAACCCTACCATTTATGTGTATTAAGTTGATCTTACAGATGTTGTGCACTGTGACGCCACTGTGTCGCCTGCACTGGGAGTATAATGGGCAGCAGTCCCGATGGAGCACCCAATGGGGAAGGCTGGGCTGTGTTGAAGCATGAACACAACTTCTCACTTTCCTTCCTTCTTTCCTTTTCCTTTTCCTTTTCCTTTTCCTTTTCCTTATCTCTCTGTCTGTCTCTTACTTTTGTGTTTTAGGGAAGGGTTTACAGGGTGTTCAGGGTCTCACTACGAGATTGGACTCATAGTAATTGGCCTGTTTACAGCCTCCCAAGAGCTGGGATTACAGGCACGCGCCACCATACTTTTTTTTTAAAAAAAAGAAAAAATTTCAAAACAAGATAATAGGGGCATAACTCAGAGTACAAGACAATGGCATTTAATTGTTCAACCAGTATTAACACAAACCTTTTTAATGAACTAAGAAAAATTAGTATAACTATCTTAACTTTTATACGTACATTGTTTTTTCTTTGTGCATTTTCCTTCTTTTGTGCACTCCCCCACCCAGTGTCTCTTTCCTTTTGAAGTTTCTTCCCATTTCAGTATCTTTTGTACGTTTTGGATCTTAGCTTTCAGCTTTTCACAAGAGGAAAGCTATAGGATGTTCACACATGTGTGCCTGGTTTATTTCACTCTGAGTGCTGCTCACAGGTTTCTGTCATCATCATCATCATCACCATCATCATCATCATCATCATCATCATCATCATCATCATCATTTTTATTCCATGCTTGATCCAGGTCATGACATGTTTTAGCTTTTTGAAAGTCATCCCCACTCTCTTCACTAGCCCATTCCAGTGCTTGCTTTTCGTCCTTGTAGTTCTCTGAGCATCTGTTCCCAGGCCTCGTGAGGGTGGATACTCATGTTCCTGTCCTTGCAGGAACACACCATGAGGATACAGGCCCACACTGCGTCCCAGAGGGCCTGTGTGGACTTGTTTTTCTTCTTTTCATCACCATCATCATCCCTTTCTCTTCCAGTGCTTGTACTTCCAACTGCTTTGCTACCTCAGCCCTAGGTGCTCCTCAAACCGTAGCAGCTTCCTGCTGCCCTGCCACAGCTCCTTTTCTCTTCTTCCATCTCTTTTTCTTGGCTGCTTCTCAGCTGTGGAGGCAGCTCCCCCTAATGTGTCTTCTGGGCCCAGATCCCCACTCAGGTGGCTCCCCGAGGCTGCTGTCTCCTCCATGCATAATACAGGGCCTGAGAAAGCTCAAGGAAGAGAGGGAGAGCTGTGAGGATCTGCTCCTTCACCTCATCCAGGCCTTCTTGAAGGCAGATGAGGCAGTGCTTACATTCTGCAGCATTGTTTTTATGTCAGGCTGGCTTTGAATTCACTGTGTATACTAGCCTCGAACTCAGTGATCCTCCTGCCTCAGCCTCGAAAGTGTGAGAATTACAGGTGTGCAGCACTATGTCTGGCTAAAATTTGTAAAGCTAGGAAATACTGAGTCAGATGGCAGAAAGCAAGCTGATGACTTCATGGACATTTTAGGGAAACTATTTTAGTATTTCAGTGTCAGATGTGACATGAGAGTTGGTGAAGGTCGGTGACTGCAGGGTGTGGTAGCACATGGCTGTACAGTAACCTCAGTCAGTTACTGAGGAGGCTGAGGCAGGCGGACTGGAAACTCGAGGCAGCTTGGATAACGTGGGACACTTACCTCAAAATAAAAAGTGTAGCTCAGTAGTAGAGCATTTGCCTACCATGGATGAGGCTCCAGTATAAAAAAAGTACAAGAACCCCAAAATTAATAATTTCAGTTATTCCTGAGTATGCTGTTTCTTTTTAGACTGTAATACTGTCTGATACTGTATCTGTGGTAAGGTCTCCCATATATGAATGCCATTTAATTAACTTGTGTGGCACATCTATCTGCCTAAGGTGGTATTATGTGAATAGCAACATCGTGAATAATTGGAACAAATTAGTGTATAATTAAGAGCTTAATTGGCATAAATAAGTGTAATAGAAGTTTTAGTGGAATGAAATAATAGAAGGTGGTTGATGTTAAACTGAAAGAACCTTGAGCTACCTCCATTTAATAGTTTGCTTCAAGATGTTACGTTTAAAATACACATTTATAGAACCTTTGCTATTTATTTGGTGATACATGTGGGACTATAAAGAGTATAGGAACTGGTCATATTGAAAGGTAAATTAACTTAAGTGTATAGTAAATTTATACCTAAAAACTGATACATAGTGAAGTTGAGAAACAATAGGAATAATAGTAACAAATTGTGTCTGAGTGCTGTTTTTTATCTTTTAAAAAAAGTCATCAGTATGTTTATATATTAAAATCAAAGTATTTGAAAGTTCTCTTTCCTCCCCGTTACAGAAGATTTTAATTAATTAATTTATTTTTTTGGAACCAGGGATTGAACTCAGGCCCTTGTGCTTGCCAGGGAAGCGCTTCTTCCACTGAGCCATCTCTCCAGCCCCAAACAAAAGATTTTAGATAGTGATAACTAGTTTTAACTTGCGGTCCTCCAGTTTGATCCTTCCAAGTAGCTGGGATTACAGTGTCTGCTACTGTACCTAGGTGTTTTTGTTTTTTTTCTTTCCTTTTTTTCTCCCTTTGGTCTTTTGTTTTCATATTACTGTTTTTTAAAAGACTTTAAAAATTGTGCACTAGATAGTTTAAGCATATGGCATTGTCTATAACATTTAAGTTTTTCTTTGCCTTTTGTGATGGCTTCTAGTTCATGTTTTACTTGAGTTTTAGGAAGCAGTTTTATTATGAGGAAGTGTCAACTAGGCCAGAGTGCATCCTTCAATCCCAGTGTTCTGGGAACCTCGGCAGGAGGATTGCAGTCCTGAGCCCTACCCTGGCCCTGGGTACTATCATTTATGTTAAATCAATTTTTTTTGTTATTGTTTTGTGAAAGAATATTATTCTTGAATTGCTTAGCATTACTTCAAGGTTTACTGTTTTTCATATGTAAAAACGTCAGTTATAAAAGAAATATTTTTTAGAGTTTATACCTTACATTTATCTTCTCATGGATTCTTTGACATTTAGAGGTATTTTGGAGAAGAGTACTTAACTTGAACTTTGATCTCTGTGGTTACTTCATCTTTTGAAAAAAATTTTAAAACCTATTTATTATTCATTTATTTGGTTTCGGGTCTGGCTACGTAGCCCAGGCTCATAGTGAATCCTCCTGTTTCATTTTCCCCATCGCTGGGATTTCAGGCATGCATTACCATGCCCAGTTTTGGTGGCTGGCACAGCGCACCTGAAGTTCCAGGGCCACCACGGTGTGCAGTAATGGGAATTGAACTTGGATCCTTGAGCTTGCCAGGCAGGCACTTAGACCACCGAGCTGTCTCCCCAGTGCCGGTTGTCTGTTTTTAAAAGTATATTGAATTTTTCGTTACTTCTGTGGGTACTTCTTTGCAAAATTCAAAGGAGTTAGTATGATTTGTATAATTGTGTACCAAGTTTGTTAGTTTGTTGTTTGTTGTTACTGGGGCTCAAACCCAGAACCTTGTTCCTTCCAGGCAGGTGCTTATGCTGCTGAGCTATCTCACCCGCAGCCGGTATAATTGTGGTTACTTATGATTTGACATGGTTTTATTAAAGTCTGTTTTCACTTGCTTGAGAATAAGCAATGTTAATTGAATTTGTAATATTTTGCTATTCTCTATTTTTCTTTTCAGTTATGTGATGATGATGCCATTTAAGCGACAGGCTCTGGTGGAATTTGAAAACATAGATAGTGCCAAAGAATGCGTGACCTTTGCTGCAGATGAACCTGTGTACATTGCTGGTCAACAGGCTTTTTTTAACTATTCTACAAGTAAAAGGATCACTCGTCCAGGAAACACTGATGATCCATCAGGAGGCAACAAAGTCCTTTTGCTGTCAATTCAGAATCCTCTTTACCCAATTACAGTGGTGTGTATTTCACTTTGACAGTCTGCTTTTTTTGTTTTATTTTGTTTCTTGTTTTATGTTTTTGGTATAGGGTCTCACTCTGAAGGTCAGACTCGTAGTGATCCTCCTGTTTCTAGCCTCCCCAGGGCTGGAATTACAGGTGTGCACCACCACGCCTGGTCTCAGTGGCCTGCCCGCTCAGTGCACCCAAGGGTGGGGCCAGCATGCACGTGGTGCCAGGGATTGAACCTCAGTCCCTGTGCTTGCCTAAGCAGGCCCTTAGTCTGGTGAGCTATCTCACCAGCCCTGACAGTCTGCTTTTATAATGAACAATGTGTAGTTTTCTTATCTGACAACTAGATTAGAGTAGTTTTAATTATTAAAATTAATCTTGACTATCAAGTTTAATGAACAAATTAATTAAAATAGTCTTGAAAGATTAGAAGTACAGTTATTATAGTAGTCACATTAAAACTTATTTACCACCATTGAAAATTGTTTTACGGTAAGATACACATACACAGGATGATTAGTACTATTTTCAAATAACAAAATTATTATAGTATAAGATTGCTATTGATAACGCCTCATAATGTTACTTTGAGATAGCTTTTTTTGTTTTTGTTTTTGTTTTTTTCTGGTACCAGGGATTGAACTCAGGACCCTGCGCTTGCCAGGCAGGCACTTATTCTACTGAGCTGTCTCCCCAGCCCTGAGATCGCTTTTTAAAAAATTATTTAGTACAGGGTCTCACACAGATCGGACTCGCAGTGATCCTCCTGTTTTCAGCCTCCCACGTGCTGGGATTACAGGTGTGCACCACCACTTGAGATAGCTTTTTTAAAACCTATTTTTTACTGTATTTCCTACTGCTTTACCCCTTTAAAAATGAAAAAAATTGTTTTAAAGATTCATGTTCTGAACAAGATGAATTTTCTGCTTAATATTCAGCATGCTGTTTCATAAAGCTTATGACAAAGACTGCTATTTTCATAATAGGGTTTTGGTATATTTGAACTCGTGATACAGGCTGACCTTGAACACACAGCAGTACTATTAAAAAGACTAATATATTTAAAATATTTGGAGAAAGAACGAGTAAGTAAATATTTAAAATATTTAGAAAAAGAATATAACTAAT
Source organism: Octodon degus (assembly GCF_000260255.1). Lineage (NCBI taxonomy): Eukaryota > Metazoa > Chordata > Mammalia > Rodentia > Octodontidae > Octodon > Octodon degus. The sequence continues at coordinate 7,404,463 of NW_004524596.1, read as the reverse complement.
GTAGTACAGATACTTAACTTTTGTTTTATTCTTAGTACCTGCTAGTGCAGCTATGTGATTATAGATGTTCAAGAAATTTCTTACAAATTGAGTCATTACTCTTAGTATTTAGGTTTTGAGTCACAGTGACTCAGTTGTCACGAAACAGTGTGAATAATCTTTTATTTATAGTCATTGTCCCTTGAAAAAGGAACACCAAGGTTCTAGTATTATGATAAGTATGTATTACTATAATTCAAATGATTATAATTTTAAACATTCAGAGTAACATTTGGGAGAAAAATCGAGTGGTTACAGTTTTGGTTTCTATGTTACGAATTTGGTACAGGGTCTCACTATGCAGTTCAGCTTGGACTCGTGACCCTCGTGTTTTCAGTGATCCCAGTGCTGCGATTACAGGTGTGTGCCACCACACCAGGTCTAGGTCCGTGGCTCAGGGTGTGTATGTTGGGAGGGGGGGTTGGTGCAGCATGTGGTGTCTGGGATCCAACCCTAGTCCCTGCGCTTGCCTATGCAGGTGCTTAGTCCACTGAACTATCTCGCTGGCCCTTGATCTCTGTATTGCTGGAGACTATGTTAGTCACCTGTTAAGAAAATGCTGAGGAGTCATTAGGAAATAAAACAGGTGCTTCTCAAACATTTTATTAGGAGAGTCTTTAATGTTGGTATATTATGTAAGGAGAAATAAATAGCTTAAAGTTTTTTTTTTTTTTTTTTTTTTTTGGCTTTTACATTTTTATTTGGGGACAGGGCAGGGGCCCACTTCAGAGGTGCTCACAAGTTCTTCAGCCACTCCAAGCTGGGGCCATGGGCATCCTGGGGGTGGCTGGGCACATCAGGCATGTTCTCATCATCTCGGACGGGCACTGGGTAGTTGTAGGGCGTGGCCTGGTTGATCATGCTGGAGTATTTGGTGTAGGGACTGATAGGGGGCATTATTATAGCGAGGCCCCTGATGGCGAAGGACACGACCAGCACCGGCTCCTGGGCCCAGGCGTTCTTGAGGAAGGCTGCGACTCTAGACGCCATGTTGCTCGGCGGTGGCCAGCTTAAAGTTTTTAGAAGTAATATTTGAAAACCTACAGGCTGGGATGTACTCATTGGTAAGGGCTTGCCTAGCATAGTCCGTAGAACTGCAAAGATACGTTTATGTTAATTTAGTTGGGCATAGCGGTGCACATCTTTAATCCCAGCACTCAGGAGAATGAGGCAGGAGAATCACTGAATTCCAGGCCAGCCTGGGCTACAGAGGGAATTCAAGGCCAATCTAAACTACATAGCAAGACCCTGTCTCAAAAAACCACATACAAGATGGATGACCAGATAGCTCAGTGGATTAAAGTGCCTGCTTAGCAGATGCATAGGGCCAGAGTTTGGTCCCTGGCCTGCCATGCTGCTCCCCCTTCCCCGGGGTACAAAGGATCACTGAGTCCGATCTGTGTAGTGAGACCCTGTAAACCCTGTACTAAATACATAGAAAATCCAGCATATATAAAAAGTTTAATATCTAATAGGAATGAAAGTTGTTGGTTTTTTGATAAAGTAAAATGGAGCATGCTTTTAATGTTTTTCTAAATAATATGTGAAAAATCTTGTCTTTCACCTTCGTAGGATGTGTTATATACTGTGTGCAACCCTGTTGGAAAAGTGCAGCGCATTGTTATATTCAAGAGGAATGGGATACAAGCAATGGTCGAATATCCTTTATAAATGTAAATTTTTAATTGATGTGTATGAATGTTTTATAACATATGGAGCTCTTACAATTAAGCATTTCTAGACAAATGGTGTTTACTTTTTTCTTCTACAAAAAAATCTACTTGGCTTAAATTTAAAATTGAAAAGTATAGTTTCCATAGAAAATTTTACAATTTTGATAAGAGTAACTTGCTACCATAAACAGTCCAATACTTAATTTTACATTGTGAAGTAATAATAGTGGTATGGACAATTTGTACTTTTCTGAAGTTTATCCCAAATAAACTTTTCCCACTCTTCCCCTTAATATAATTTGGAAGTGGCAAAACTGTACTTGAATTTTTTTTTTTTTACCCCTTTCTTAAATCTTTTAAACTGATCATGGTTCATATAAGATCTTCTCTAAATTGTTACTATATTCAGTGAATAGAGCAAAGTGTAAAATAGTACATATAGGGCTGGTGAGATGGCTCAGTGGTCTAAAGCACCTACTTAAAACAAGCTAAGCTAAGCAAAAGCACAGGGACCGCGGTTCAATCCCCAGCACCACATGCCAGCCAGCCCCGCCCCCTGGTGGGCTGAACTGGCCACATACAATCAAATAAATAAATTTAAAAAAAAATAGTACATATAATAAAGTTTCTTTTCAGTCTGAAAGATTGAACCCAGAGCCTTGCATGTGCCAGTCAAGCACTGTCACTGAGCAGCATCCCCAGCCCCAAACTCACTTTGAAATGTAGTGATCAAAGACCTCAGCCTGGGAACTGGGGAGATGGCTCAGTGGAATAAGTGCTTCCCTGGCAAGTGCAAGGGCCTGAGTTCAATCCCCGGTTCCGCAAAAACAAAAAAATTCAGCCTGTATATGTATAGGCATGCGGAGGAAAAAGTAGGAATGTGTAGCACACTTTAATAGTACCTGTTGGGGCTGGTGAGATGGCTCAGTGGTTTAAAGTACCTACTTGGAACAAGCTTGGCAAAGCAGACTACGGTTTGATCCCTCAGCACCACATGCAAGCCAGCCCCGCCCCCAGGTGGGCTGAGCTGGTCACACACACACACAAATAAATAAATGTTTAAAAAAAAAAAAAAACCAAAAATCCAGTACCTGCTAAGTAAAGCATTTGTACTTCCTAAAGTTTTACATACTTTAGTGCTTTGATTCTTTTTTTTTTTTTTTAATACAGGCCTAAATTTTATAAAATAAAATGAAGATAGGTAAATGCTTATAAAATTTTTGTCTTCTTAGAAATGCATAAGAATCAAATATTTGTATTTTGGCTCTTTCAAATGTACTTCCTGCTTTTAAGAGTAAATTCTTCTCTGTTTCAAGGTTGCAGATTGTCCTTTGTTAGGAAATAGAACCATGCCCTGTTCCTTTTGTTCCCCAATTTATAAAATATTGTACTTCTCATGACTTAGAGGGACAAGTGCAGATGGCTTGATTATGTTTTCTTTGGTACCTTTGAACTTAAAAGTCCTATGCCAAAATTTATCTAGAACTTTTTTTTTTTTTTGATAAACATTTCCAAAAGTAAAAGTTATTCTGATTATTTTCAGTCGTTTTCTTTGAGTGAAGAATGAGTCAATACTGGTACCTTGAAACATTTCCTTAATAGAATTTATGTTTGAATCAGTCCTTTGTGCCCAGAAAGCCAAGGCAGCGCTCAACGGAGCAGACATCTATGCTGGGTGTTGCACGCTAAAGATTGAATATGCGAGAGTAAGTATTTTTTCCACACTCAATCAAAGAAATGTTTATGCCTTGTGTATGTGATTCAAACTTTATTTTCAATCTTAACAGCCAACGCGTCTAAATGTTATTAGGAATGACAATGACAGTTGGGACTACACTAAGCCATATTTGGGAAGAAGAGGTAGGTATTTTATGCATTTTAGAATGTGCTTACCTGCTGACAAATTTTTATATGCAGTTAGATTCCTTTGTCCTGAGATGAGCTAGTTAAATGAAACGAAAAGCTGGTTGGTGAATGCTCTTGTTGGAAAAGGCCATGTAATGCTGGAAAAGAACCTTGAACATTAGTGCCCCCTACTGGTATGTACTGAGCTACTTAAACTTAGTTCAACAAGGAGCCCATACATACAGGCACGCTCGCAGTTCAAGGACTTGCATTTCTCCAAGCAGCTCTCTCTCTTTGGAGGAGAGGAAACTGATTCAGAATATTCCTTACAAACTGCAAACTTGCACACTGCTTCTCTATGGAAAGGACTTTTCCCCCAAGCTGGACGAGGCATTAAGAAGGATAGAGGACTTCAGCAGGCTGACTCTACACTTCATCATGCACAACATCGGCATCAGCAAAAAGCCCTCTGAAAACTCAGACTCGCAATTCACCTGACTGCATACTGCATGCACCATCACCCCAAGTTTTTAAAGGAGGACACTTAACAGTACTTCAGATTGCATGGGACGAACACCATGATAGACTGTGCCCACTTATTCAAGTTGTGTGTGTATATTGGTCTGATTTCCCTTAAGGTCTCAGTTGTAGAATTTAAGACTTTTCACTAACGAAAAGGAGACTTTATTTACAATGTTGTAAATCTTAATGCCCATTACTGTAACTGTTTGCAGATGAGAGTAAAATTGTTAATGGCAGATAACCAGAGTCAGTTTAACTACAGGTCTTGGGAATTGATATACTGCTCAGCCACTACGTATTAAAAGATAATGTGGATCAGAAAGGTGCCTACTTGGCTGGGGGTATATCTCGGGGTAAGAGCATGTGCTTACCATGCTCAAGGCCCTGTGTTTGGTACCCAGTGTTTTTTTTTTTTTATGCACATTTGCTGCACTTATATTTACTTTTTTTCCCTCAATTATGGACATGGAACAGAAATTCTAACAAAATGACAAAGATGCTTTATATGTAAAAGGCATTTTTTGATGTGTGGTTTGATTTTTGTAAAGTGGCTGTTTATAAAATGTCACTTTTGTAATGATTATGTTAACTTGTATAATGAACTTTCAATATTTCAGGTATAGGTGAAGGTGAACCTGTCTGTTCAACTTAGAATATATTTAAACTTTATAAACCTGAAAAATAAGAACATTTCATTTAAGATGCAGGATCACCTATAGGCTAAAGACATCTAAATTTCATGAGCATAGATTTAATAAAATTGTTCAACTGTGTGGCAATTTTGGAATATACAAATTAAAATGTGGATCTTGTAAAAACAAGGGGGCTGCAATATTGGCTACATCTGAACTACAATATTAGTGTTTGAACCACATACTGGAAAAGCTCAAGATGAAAGTAGTTGTAAAAGTCAACTAGCAAAGAGTTATATGCCATCCAAAACCCCTTGGGCGTTAGGTACTCTAGTGCATGTACTCTGGCAGAAGACAATGTGGTGATCTTTTGCATGTTCAACATCTAAGGCTTTTGGATGATTGGCTTAACCTTCAGTTTCTGAGAAATCATCTTGGTTTATGCATGGGGTTGTAATTTGTACACAGCTTTGACTAAACCCCAAATTTTTTGCTACTTCATGAAAATCTGCTTAACCTATGTGTGGTACAGTTGCATTCAATATTGGGAAACAGCCTTAACACATGAAACAGCAGGCTAAGCGGTTGATGAGAAATCTTACTTCTGTCAACTTATAGTCAGTTATTGAACATTCAGTGTTGCTTGTGTTTGGTTATAAATAGTTTGAATTGCATTTTTAAAAAGTTTCTTAAAATAGACTTAAACCATGTTTATATGTATTTAAAAAGATCAGAGGCTCGAAAATTAAAAGTAAATAAATCGATCAGAGAGGATCACAAAGCCATCTTAGGTTTTCCACAGAATTCTGGTCAGATAGCTATTTAAAAATGTGTAAGATAGATAGTGAAATATAATTACAGGAAATAAAATTTTATTTACGCTTTCAAAGGAAAAATATACTTGTTTTCTGATTTACAGATAGGTGATTATATTTTGACTAGACCATAGCAGTGTATGCTTTTGTTTCTATAGTGATCTTAGCTTTCACTCAAGGTAATAGATGATTTTGAGAACTTTTGTGTTCTGTCCAAATAGAGACCTTTGTATATCTTCTACCAAAAATAGAGCCTTTATTTAAAAAACACTTCATTTTAGAATTCTTTCCATTTTAGTGAAAACAGGCCTTAGCCTGAATTCCAGGGAAGCCCTCCAGAAAAGTGGAGCAAAACCTGTGTATGTGTGCTTCTTTGGGGGAAGGAAAGTCATAACTTCTGTTAGATTTTAGTTGGATTCATGAAAGCTTGCAAACCACAATTTAGAGACTGATGTACTCGTAGTTTGACTTCTCTACTCACTTTTGTGGGTGGCCTCATACTAGGTAGTGGATGTTTCAAATAAAGAATTACTAGTAATGAGAATGTATGGCTGAAAGAAGACCTTCAAAGTCATCTACTCTTTATTCCTTCATCATATGAAGATTATGAGTTTCTCTACCAGTGTATAGTAAGTTTAGTTGAAATCTTCTCATTCCCAATCTAGTTCTCTTTAGCACACTAATAAGTTCATACATCAATATGATAAGTTATGAAAACATGATGGTGCTTTTGGTTTTAAGATTCCTAGAACCACTAAGGAATTGTGTATTTTGTTTTATTTTTTAAAAATTACCTATTTATTTGGTATACGGTCTGGCTATGCAGCTCAGACTTGTAGTAACCCTCCTGTCTCAGCCTTCTCAGCGCTGGAATTACATGGATGTGCCACTGCTTGGGGGCTGGCACAGCGTACTCAGGGTTCCAGCATGGTATGTGGTGCTGGGGGTTGAACCCAGATCCTTGCACTTGCCAGGCAGGTGCTTAGACTGCTGAGCTGCCTCAGGAATTGTGTTTAGTGTTCAGTGGAGTATGCTTAAAGAAATGAACAGTAATATAGTGATTAGCAGCCTGGGTTGATTCAAGAGCAGTGAGACTTAAATGATAGAGATACTGGCAGACTTACAGTTTTTAAAAAGGAAGTTTGAATAAGCAGTGGAGAAGCCAGTGACTTTGGGGATACAGAGGAAGGGCTACTAATTTTCAACATATGGAAGAGGTTTCAGATAAAAGACTGATTCTGTAAAGATTCAAAGGGGTTAGAATATGGACAGAAGATTAATACCAAACTTAATTTTCTTACAATTCAGGATATTTGAAAACATAAGAAAAAGTAATTAAGTTATTGGTATTGGGTAAGCAGAGACTAGATGGTTCTCATTAATAGGGATGATAAGAGAGTTTTCATGTTAAATAAAAGTTGAAGTCAGCGACCTGTTTGGTCTCTATGATACTTGGAATAGGTAATTTAAATTCTATTTCTCTAGACTGAAGTGAAAATTAAAGTATTTCTCATCTTCCATAAAATGCTATTGTATTAGGTGACCAAGAGAACATAGAAAGCCTCCCACTCAATTTTGTAAGACTAGAATGACCAGAACTTTTAGTTGTGTACATAGTAAAGTTTTATTGGGTACTATAATTTAATTAGGAAACTTTTTTAAAAAGTACTATACAATGAGTTTTGAAATTTATTCATCAGTATATGTTCTATTTTGGAAAACAAGTAATTTTTTAATCGATGTCTCAAAATTTGGGAAAATTGGCATGCCTCTCCTGAAAATATAGCTAGAATACAAATTATCCTTAAAGAGTATTGTAGTATTCTCATGCAATAATGTAGCCCCCTTGGTTAGCTTTATCTTGGCATATTTAAGCTACGTGAGTTGCTCATATTCTGCCTGATGTTAAGGTTTATAGACAATGGCCTATATACGATTCAGTGAGCCAGTGATGTGCAAATTTTGAGCTCTCAAGTCAGTAGGTGTTTGTAAATATGTGTGTATCCATAAAACATACTCTGTGTTTACTGATTGTGAAACCATGTAATACAGGTTGTTGTTGGCTTATGCTGAAACTTCTTGAAAGAAGCCCACTTTGAAAATGTGTTGCTGTTGAAGCTAATAGTATGATTCAGGTACTGTCTTTCAAAAGTACTGCACTTAAAGCTTGTTTTAAAGACATGTATTGGTAAAACCTCTGTACAGTGTCAAACTCTAGCATTGTGTACATTCACTTTTTGCAAAGTATCTCTCCCCTTAAATTTGAAAGTGTGATTGTATTTGGCATTTGCCAAAAAGTTATTTTCAAGTTAAGTGGAATTTGTTAGATAGAATTATTTTCTTAAACGTTTGTTGTTTGTATTTAAATTGGTTATGAATGGATGTTTAAAGTTAACCAGGAGTCATTTCTTTTATGAAGTATAATGGATGTTTTTAATGGGTGTTTCCCATGTGAGAACTCTGTTAAGTATTTGAGTCAAAATTGTTAAAACCATGTTTCTACTTTTGTGTCAGATAGAGGAAAGGGTCGCCAGAGACAAGCCATTTTGGGAGAACACCCTTCTTCGTTTAGACATGATGGCTATGGTAAGTTTGTCAAGGCAGAAGGAAGGTAGTATAGATGCATCACTAGAATTTTTGCATTTCTGGTCAACAATGGCTCATTTCTTGCCTCTATACTTTTCCTATGTACTTGATATGGCTTATTTGGGAGTAGTCCCTTACAATGTGGTCCTAAAGAAAGCTGCCCCAAATCCCTTTTTAAAGGATATTGGTACAGCAAATAATCCTTGAGGTAAACTGAGAGCTATTGCTTGGGGACTGAAAAATTTTTTGCTATTACATGTGTTTTGTTTTGGTTTATTATAGGGTCTAGCCTCAGTAAGTTTATTTTCATTCAGCAGTTATGAGCAAAGAGGAATTTTGAGTTATAATGGCAGAAAAAGTGGATTATCTTCCATAGAGGAAACATGCTTCTTGTTTAGACTTTTATTTTGGTTTTATAGTTAGTATTTTGGCTTTGATTAAATGTTTGCATTTAATTCCCCTTTTCAAATTTCTCTGCATTTATTTGCTGTGCTGATAAATAAGGATTATGAAATGTAGAATTAATTTTTCCTTAGAAAAATGCTTCAAACTCTTCTTGTAAGTAGATGTTGAAAATTGCTATTGATAAGACTTTTAATAGCCATAAATTATTCTTAGTTTTTAATAACAGTTATTGTTGCCCCCTGTGCTTTAAAGTTGAACTAGAATACTATTAGATATGGTAAGAAATAGAAATCCCTATTTTGTGTTTTTGGAATTGCTCATTGAAAAGCCCCTGATGTTGCCTGTTGTCCTGAACATTGTCAGATTGTTTATGGTGACCATTCTTAGCTGTTTCAGCTTACTACTTCAGTTGTTCTTTTGTTTGGACTCCAGAAATTTGTTTCTTGTATATATGTATATTTGTTTAAAGTTTTCTAGTAGTGTATATGCACAGGGTTTTGAAATTTTCTGGTATGTGAAATGAGTGAGTGTGGCACAGAGTGAGTCCTGTTACAGTTTTAGTGAGTGTTTCTTGATCAGTTTTCTTAGTTTCTATAACTGAACACGTATCAAATGTAGTTGTATAGTTAGGTCTGATCTTGTAATAAATACGGGGAGTCTGTTGCACTGTATGATGGAGGGTTGTTTCAGAAATTTCCTGTTACTAGCTTGTAGTTTAGTTGTGTAGGTTAGTATTTTATATGTCAATGGCAGGCAGTTGAAGGATGAAAACTGGTTAAATTCTCTTGTCAAAGGGGGATAGACAAAACTGGAAAAGTGAAGAAAGACTAAAGAAGTCTACTGCAATGATGTTGAAACTGATTTCTTTTTTCTTCTGTATTTTAGGGAAGGGTCTACAGTGTGTTCAGGGTCTCCCTACTAGATCAGATTCGTAGTGATCCGCCTGTTTAGAGCCTCCCAAAAGCTGGGGTTACAGGCGTGCACCACCATGCCCAGTCTCAGTTGCTGTCTGAGCATGTCCTGGGGGCAGGGTTGGTATAGCAGGCCTGGGAATTGAACCCCTGGTCCATGAGTCTGCTTGCAGGTGCTTTAATCCACTGAGCTATTTGGCTGGCCGAAAACTGATTTTTTTATTATAGGTTTTCAGGTACATTCTTCTATAACCAAAAAATTATATAAGAATGCATTATAAGCCTTACAAGGACTTTTAATTTTAAGAGATTGTTGTAAAATTTTTGGGTAGTTATTGTGTATAGGAGTGTATCTTTTAAAATGTAAATTTATATAAAGAAAAATGGCAAAATTCTTTGAAACCACAGTTGCTGCATAGGAATTATTGAGGTTCTAGAGTCTTGCTTGAGAGGGAATAGTTGTGCTGGGGTCATGATGGGACATCTGTTCTGAAATGTGTCCACTAAGGTTCTGAGCTTTGAGATTAATTTGTTCTGTAATAAAATAGGATGTATTATGAGAGAAACTGTGTGAATAAAAAGAGATGGAGAAGAGAAGCAAGATGAGGAAGTAGTGTTTCCCTGGCAAGCGCAAGGGCCTGAGTTCAATCCCCAGTTCCACAAAAAAAAAAAAAAAAAAAAGATGAGGAAGTAGAGGTAACAAATAATGAATGTAACATAATTTAATCTTAGTGACTGAGGGTCATAAGTACCAGCATTACTGTGTTGCACTGATTTGGTTGTTACTAAGAGTGGATCTTAATGCTTTTGGTCTTAGCCACGCTAAGCATAGTGGAAATTTCTACTGCTCGTTTACTGTAAGACTTTCCATTTCCCAAGAAAAAGCAATTGATTATAATGAAGTACCACTACTTTATAAGCAAGTGGTAGTGGCAGAGTCAGTGTAATGTGAATATGTGCTTCTGTAGTAGTAGAACTAAAAGTAATTGTTATTTAAATCAGTATAAATTAAAGACCCAAGTGTAGTTACTAACAGTTGACTCCCCATGAGCTATATTGTTTTGATAAAGTACCAGTCATCAATAAAAAGGGCAGTTAAAAGCCATAAATAGTGTTAACATATTGATGAATATTTCTTCAGAAATACATACCATGCTTCTGTACACTCAGTGTAGTATTGCTGTGTAATTATAAATAGTGCTAGTGTTTAGAGTATTAAAAATTGGAATTCACCATCTTTTTTTTTTTTTCACATCAATAAAAGCTTTATTTGACAGCACACAAGCCTTACCATCTGTAGTGTATGCAAGGAACTTCCAGGACCTCAGAGTTCATGGCTAGAACCCCATCCCTGCCCCTACCCCTTCTAAGCTGGAAGCACAGAGTCAGGCTAGAAAGAGCATGCACACACCTGCGTCCCACCCCCAGCCCATCACCATAATCTTGTGTGTGTGTCTATGTGTGTGGGGCCAGCTCAGCCCACCAGGGGGCGGGGCGGGCTGGCATGTGGTGCTGGGGGATTGAACCACAGTCCCTGTGCTTTGCTAAGCTTGTTCTAAGTAGGTGCTTTAGACCACTGAGCCATCTCACCAGCCCACAATAATCTTTTAATGGCATATATGAACACCAAAATTTAAGAAATGCAGTCGATAACTGATGTCCCTTAGATTTAACATAAAAATGAGAAGGAACTTGCATTTTGGATTATTCATTTTTGTATGTCAGTGGGACTTTGGTATACATCCCAGTCTATGCTTCTGGAATCCCTAACTTAGGCGCACCTAGGGTGTGAAGGGTTGTTTTTGTACTTCCCGGTCTCCATCCTAGTTGCTGCTTCTGCATTCTTCTGCTTCTCATTGCTTTAAATGTATTCTTTGCTTACTTTTAGTTTGGTAAACCAGGTAGAGTTGTTTGGAACAACATGTAAAGTTAGCAGATTGATTCTTGATGAGATGCGAATTTAAAAGATGTAAGAGATCTCTTAAAGAGATGTAAGTTTGTGTTTGTTTCTGACAACCATTTTAAGTATTCAGGCATTGTTTTTTGCTGAGGTATGTTTTTTTCTTTTGTACCAGAGATTGAACTTAGGACTTTGCGCTTGCTAGGTGGGTGCTTATGCCGCTCTCTCCCTGGCTCGCTGAGTTTGATGTGGGAAATAGCAGTGGCATGCGTGCCTGCCTGGCAAACACAGGGTCCGAAGTTTGATCCTTGGTCCTCTCCCGGCTCCCCCCCAAAAAATAAATAGACATTGTAGGCCTTTATATCAAGTAAAGATGAATTATTTAAGTCTGTATAGTTGAGACATTTAACCAAAGTTTTAGTTTCCTAAATTAGAATTAGGACAATAAAGTACTAACCTGGAAGTATATTTAACCTGAAAGCATATTACAATACAGTATATTCAAGCAGCTTTTTGTGGAACCAAAGATTTCTTTGTATTATCTATATAGAGATAGCTTCCTAAATCTCACTATTTGTCTCACTGTGTTTATTGTTCCTCCAAAAGATATGGGCAATTTTTTTTTTAACTTGAAGTGTGACTTATATTCAGTGTATTACCTTGTAATTTATATATAGCCCAAGGTTTCATGTTGACTGCTCCTCACCCCATGCCCTTTCACTTTTTTTGTTTAAGCTACTATTTAAAAAATAAACAATTCTAGCCTATATGCAGGTGTAAGTCACCATATTGGATTTTGTCAAAACAAATACAGAATTTATTAGTTTCTCACAGTTGTGTTTAAGCATATACTTAAGAGGTTTTTTTGTTCTTGTTGCATGTACATCAAATTTGATAATATCAAGAGTTTTTAACAGGGCTAGGGAGATGGCTCATTGGAATAAGTGCTTCCCTGGCAAGTGCAAGGGCCTGAGTTCAATCCCTGGTTCTGCCAAAAAAAGTATTTAACATTTATTATGGGGGGATGCTGGTAGGGATCTATAGCTCAATGGTGGAACACCTGGCTAGCATGTGTGAGGCCCTTGGTTCTATCTCTAGCACTGAAAAAGAATTGCTTTTTGTGTGGCAAAGTACGTCTACTTAAGTGTTTATGAATGTGACTGTATGTTTTATTTTGGTCATTTTTATAGGATCACATGGTCCATTATTGCCTTTACCAAGTCGATACAGAATGGGCTCTCGAGATACACCTGAGCTTGTTGCATATCCGTTACCCCAGGCTTCTTCATCTTACATGCATGGGGGAAATCCCTCTGGCTCAGTTGTAATGGTCAGTGGATTGCATCAACTAAAAATGAATTGTTCAAGAGTCTTCAACCTATTTTGCTTATATGGAAATATTGAAAAGGTGAGCTTGCTTTTGTATTAATTTATTTTGCTAGTGTGTCAAGTAGTAATTTTGAAAAGACTTCAGATTAACATGTTCTATAAGCCAGTTGTGGTGGCACACCTGTAATCCTAGGACCTTGAGAGGCTAAGGGAGGACGCTTGCAGCGAGTTCGAGACTAGCCTGGGCTACAGAGTCAAGCTGGGGTTGGTGGCACATGCCTATAATGCCAACACTTTGGAGGCTGAGGCGGGAGGGTTGCTGCAAGCTCAAGGTAACCTGGGTGTTTAAAAGGTATTTAAAGTGTAGGGACTGCATTTTGAGAGCTAAACAGGATTTCTTATGTATTTTAACTTGAACTGTATAATATTATTTTGCTCTTTGTGCTTTTTACATACATAGACAACCTCAGGCAGTTCAATTGATAGTTCTTTCTGTTTTTTTCTGTAGGATCTCACTATGTAGTCCTCTTACCTTAGCCTACCAAGTGCTGACATTACAAGTGTGCACCACCATGCCAGTACATACTTAGTAGCTCTTTTTGTGTTGTAAATTGTCTGTCCCATATGACTTAGAAACCCAAATAACTTTTTCTAATAAAATTTTTGACTAATTATAGTCTGTTTCACTTCATATTATCTCAAAGAATTTGGAAGGGCCGGCGAGATAGCTCAGTGGACTAAGCACATGCTTTGGCAAACGCAGGGACCAAGGTTCCATCCCTGGTCCTGCATGCCCCACCAGCCCAGCTTCTGTGGCGCACTGAGCCTGTGACCGCGTCCTGACATGGTGGCACACACTTGTAATCCCAGAGCAGGGGAGGCTGAAAACAGGAGGATCACTAGGAATCTGAGCTGCGTAGTGAGACCCTGTACCAAATACATAAAAGGAAAAGAAAATAAATGGAAAAAATTTAATTTTATAGGGTGTTTTTTTGATAGCAGAAATGAAACTCAGGACCTTGCTCTTGCCACTGAGCTATATCCCCGGGCCTAGCATTTTTAAACAATGCATGAAATTTAAATCATAGTTCTTTAATTTTTCCTAATTTTGCGAGGGATATTTATCAGTATAAAAATTACACATGTAACCTATCTAGGGTAGTATTCAGAGTATTCAGTTTGTAGAATAAAGGGCCAGGGAGATAGCTTAGCAGCATGAGCATCTGCCAGGCAAGCGCCAGGACCTGAGTTTGATACCTCGTACCAAAAAGAGAGTAGACTGTTATGGATTAAGTGAAGGGATAAGAATTTGCCCAGAAGAAAGCAATTTCAAGTAAAGCTGAAAAGTCCTGCTACTGCTGTTTTGTTCAAGTATTACTATAACCTAAAAATGCTAAGATACCTCATTAAAATTGGTGATTGAAGTGATGAAAATAAGTACCACATTGATTTTGTCCTGTAATTATGTCCTCAATATTCCCTTGAGGTTAACAGGTAAAATGGAAGTAATAGTCAAGGTGTCAGGTATGTTTGTTAAACTACTACTTACTAGTAGTTTAAGTTTAGAGACCTATGCTGAATGGTTTATTATACTTTATCTTACCAGATTTTACAGCATGATGTACTAAAATTGAAAACTATAAGAGGATATGGCCTCTGCCCAAGATGACACAAAAAACCTTGAATTATTGCTTCATTTTGAAACTGCCCCTAACCATATACTTAACTACTTGTGTTATTGTGTATTGTTTATTATGTGGCATCTCATTTATTGCCTTAACAGAACTCTGTAGTTTTAATTATTACTTATTTTGGGGACAGAGTCTTGCTGTGTAATTCAGGCTGGCCTCGAGTTACGGTGAACCTCCTGCCGCAGCCTCCTGAGTGCTGGCATTTACAGACATGTGCCATAATACCCAGCTGGTTGCCATTTTTTTTTTTTTAATATTTATTTATTTATTTAGTGTGGGGGGGTGGCCAGCTCAGCCCACCAGGGGGCGGGGGCTGGCTGGCTGGCATGTGGTGCTGGGGGATTGAACCGCGGTCCCTGTGCTTTGCTTAGCTTAGCTTGTTCTAGGTAGGTGCTTTAGACCACTGAGCCATCTCGCCAGCCCCTGGTTGCCATTTTTGAACAGCTACTAGAATATAAGGTTGAGGATCTTGTTCATCCCTAGTACCTAGCACAGTGCTTATCAGAACTTGTTGAATGAAGGAATATTGAGTCTAAGGTGAGTCCTATACGTTTAGCATTATCTCCATTTTTTTATAGAAACAATCTGTAGCTCAGAAATTAAATTCCCTCCAGATCACAATTAAATAACAGCTGAAACAAGACTGTGCTCTTTTTCTGTATGCCATGCAACAGAATTTTATTTTATTTTGGTTTTTTTTTTTTTAAAAGTTTATTTATGAACATTTATTTATTTATTTATTGTGTGTGTGTGTGGCCAGCTCAGCCCACCAGGGGGCGGGACTGGCTGGCATGTGGTGCTGGGGGATTGAACGCGGTCCCTGTGCTTTGCCAAGCTTGTTCCAAGTAGGTGCTTTAGACCACTGAGCCATCCCGGCAGCCCTTATTTTGGTTTTTTTTGAGACAGGGTCTTGCTATACAGTTCAGGCTCGCCTTGATAAAACAGAGTATTAATCTTTTTAGCATCAATGGATTTTTTTTTTTTTTTTTTGGGATTGAACTCAGAACCCTGCACTTACCAGGCAGGCTCTTGTTCTACTGAGCTATCTCCCCAGCCCTATCAATGGACTTTGATAAAAGAGTGAGGTGGTGTTCTACCCACCCGCCTGGCAATCATGCAGCCCTGAGTTTGATTGCCAGTACCAAAAAAGGAAATAGGGGAAAAAAAAAGAATTATGGATGTCTCATACACATGGCAGAATACATTTTAAGATTCTGAGTGATAGGGGCCAGGGAGATGGCTCAGTAGAATAAACGCTTCCTTGGCAAGCACAAGGGTCTGAGTTCAATCCCCGGTTCCACGCCAAAAAAAAAAAAAAGATTCTGAGTGATCTTCTGTATTTGACTTTAACCACTAAAATACTTTTAAAAATTCTGTTGTGCAAAGTAATTAAATGGTCACTTTTGGGGGATTTTCTTTTATTTACAGGTAAAATTTATGAAGACCATCCCTGGCACAGCACTGGTAGAAATGGGTGACGAGTATGCTGTGGAAAGAGCTGTCACACACCTTAATAATGTCAAGTTGTTTGGGAAAAGACTTAATGTTTGGTAATTACTTTAAGTGAAAAACTTTTAAAATCTTTTTTAAAAAACATTTATTTCAGCTTTAGAGTACTTTATAGTAACTTAGCACATGTAGAACTAGCGGCCAGTATTACTGTCATTTTAGACAAATTTTAGGGGTATGTGATTAGTTTTTATTTGCTTGCATGTGGTTATTAGTTTCAGGGTCCTGAAACAGCATGTTAAAATAGGCAAGTTGTTAGGATAAGGGTTGGATCTCGCTATATATATAGTTCAGGCTTGACCTTGAATTGACTGTGCAACCCAGATGGCCTTTGAACTGGGGTCAGTCCTCCTGCCTCCTTGTGCCACCACACCTGGCTGTGTTAAGGGTTCTTAATATGAGAATATATTTAATAGATTTTCTTTCCAATTCTGTAGCCATGCAGGATTGATTTTTAACCCATACTGAATACGCCTTCTATGTCTGCAGATTCTGTACATTCGGATTCAGCCAACCATAGAACTTAGGAAAAATACTCCATTTGTACTATAATTGTATAGATTTATTATTATGCCCTGGACAACGTAGTAGTAAAGCTATTCACTGTACATAATATTTCCTGGTATTAAATATTCTAAGTAACCTAGAGATGGTTTAAAGCATATGGGAGGGGGACTGGGGAGATAGCTCAGAGGCATAAGCACCTACTTGGCAAGCACAAGGCCCTTAGTTCGATCCCTGGCCTGGCATGTGGCGCCACAAACCTTGAATCTCTACAGTTTGAGATCAGCCTGGAGGTTACAAAGTGAGCACAAGGCCAGCCTGAACTGCTTAGCGAGACCCTGTCTCAGGAAAAAAAATAAGGAAAGAAAGAAATCAAGCAAGCATATGGGAGGATATACTAGGACATATATAAAATACTATACCATTTTGTGTGAGGTACTTGATCGCCTTCAGGTTTTGGTACCTGCTTGGAACTGTGGATACCAGTGGGTAACTGTACTGTATTTAAATAGCCACAAATACCTCTAAGGCTTCATGGAAGCATTTTGACACTGACTACTTGTTCTTTTCCATCTTCAGTGTGTCTAAACAACATTCAGTTGTTCCAAGTCAAATATTTGAGCTGGAAGATGGTACAAGTAGCTACAAAGATTTTGCAATGAGCAAAAATAATCGCTTTACAAGTGCTGGCCAAGCATCTAAGAATATAATCCAGCCGCCTTCATGTGTGCTGCATTATTACAATGTTCCATTGTGTGTGACTGAAGAGACCTTCACAAAGGTGGGCACTGAAGTACAACTGTGTGTCGGATGTTGGCACATCCTGCTTTAAGATTTATGTAATATCTTAGAAGTCTCTTTGTTCTGCTTTTTCATATTAGCAGAAGGTTACTTTAGAATTTTACAATTTTAAAATATTTTTCTCATAGAACTTGATATTAACCTGACAATATGTTTGATTTTATTCACTCATTACACTCAAGGCTTAAATACTGCTTTGTAAAACATAGTCTATTAAAAAAAAAAAAAAAAAAGTGGTGGGCCGGCCAGATAGCTCAGCAGATTAAAGCGCTTGCTTAGGCAGACGCAGGTGCAGGGGGTTCTGTCTCGGCCTGCCATGCTGGTCCTGCCCCAGGAGAGTGCTGAGACTGGGCGTGGTGGCGCGCCTATAATCCCAGTGCTTGAGAGGCGGTACACGGGAGGATCGCTATGAGTCTGATCTATGCAGTGAGACCCTGTAGACCCTGTAGGTCCTGTCCTAAATACAAAAAAGAAGGTGGCAATATTATTTTGACAGTATTTTTGATGAAGTTTCACCTTTCTTTGGCAGTTATGTAATGACCATGAAGTTCTCACATTCATCAAATATAAAGTGTTTGATGCAAAACGTAAGTAAACAGTCCCTCTTTTAAACTTACCTGGACAAAATTGACCGCAAGCTAATAATAATAATGGGATTTGTATGTCTTTGCTTTGTGTAGCTTCTGCCAAAACACTTTCTGGGCTATTAGAATGGGAATGCAAAACGGATGCAGTAGAAGCTCTGACTGCACTTAATCACTATCAGATCAGAGTCCCAAGTAAGTACAATGCTTTTATTGTGTGTTAATTATTCAATAGGAATTACTCTCAGAACCATTAACAGATTTTTAAAAAAACGCTTAGCAAGATTTCTTTCTCTCTGTCTCTGTTTCCCTCACTGTGATGCTCCCTCTCTAGCTTTTTGTTTTTAGAAGTACAGGAAGAAAAAGGCATAGAATCCCATAATCTTTGTATTAGTTACCTGTTGCTGACTCTGTGGTAAAAAGAACAAAAGCAACAACAAAACTATTCTGTGTAACTTACTTGGACCCGAAATGTAAGAGGCATTATTTTTGAGGTGGGGATCTTGCTCTGTCCTTCAGGCCGACCTTGAACTCAAAGTCATCGTCTTGGCGTAGCCTCTCGAGTACTAGAATTACAGGAGTATACCTCCACACTCTGCTTTAAATTTATTTTTTACAAATAGGAGGGACCAGAGATGCAGCTCAGCAGCACTGCGCTTGCCTGGCAAGTGCAAGGTCCTGAGTTTGGTTCCTGGTACGTCACCACCACCCCTTTTCCCCAGCAAAAATAAAAATACAGTGGAATATTATTGCTAATACTAACTGGGTATGGTGGTGAGTGGTAGTTAAGGGGAAGCACACGCACACGTTCCTGCAGTACTGCTGAGTGTGGTGGTATATACTTGTAGTCCCAGCTACTTAAAAGGTTTGCTAGAGTCTGAGTTCAAGTCCTGCCTGGGCGAAACAAGAGACAGTTTCAAAAAGACACACACTGAAGGATGTGTGAACAGAATGACATTTTAAAAAGTTTAAAAATTAGCTCCCAGCAATGCATGTGGGAGCAGGTATGATAATGCATGCTATAGTCCTGGCACTTAGGAGGCTGAGCAGGAGGATTACTGCAAGTTCAAGGCCACCTGATACATAGTTCAGGAACAGCCTAAACTACATAGCAAGACCCTGTCTCACAAAACAAAACTTGTGGAAGGCCGTGTGGTGGTACACACTTGTACCCCCAGCTACTTACGAGGCCAAGGCAAGAGAACTGAAAATGGGAGGCTAGCCTGGGCAATTTACTTAGACTTGCTTCAAAATAAAAAGGGCTGCTGTGTTGTTCACTGGTAGAGCAGGAGCTGAGCCTGCCTTGTGCAAGCCCCAAGGTCCATCATCCCTGGTACTAGGGAAAAAAATCATGTGGAGAGTAGGCAAAGGAAATAATACCGCCAGATATGGACCACTATTAAAGCTGGGCTTGTGGTAACTAATTAAAGCTGTCTTTCATATATTGTTGCAAAAGTTTTGCATATCTTTGAATTTCCTCGATTTTTGGTAAAAAGTGTGAAAATATTTTGATGTTATCTGAAATATTTGACGTTACCTGAAATACGTTCAGGATGCTTGAAGATATTTTATAGATTGTCAACTGTTGGGAGACAGTGACAGTTCTATGTCTTAGCCTTTTTAATGTCTTATAGTACTTGTATTTACCTTAAAGGATTTTTTTACTCCCCTAAGAAGCTGTAGCTTTTCTTTTTTCCTTTTATTAATGTTTTGGGTTTTTGAGATAGGGTCTTGCTTTGTAGTTCAGGCTACCCTTGAATACTGTGTAGCACAGGCTGGCCTCAAACTCAAAATGAGTGCTGGTTATAGGTGTGCTTCACCACACCTTGCAGGAGTTGTGGCTTTTAATACTAAAATTCTGGTCCTTTAAGGTTCCAGAATTGTTTCTTTGGTTTGATTTAATGCATGAATAATCAAAGAAGAGTTACTTCTGCTTGGTCCGAAAAAATTGAAGGAAAATTTAAAAAACTTTTTTTCCTGTCTTTAGGGCAGGGTGTACAGGGTCTCACTGTGTAGATTGGACTCGTAGTGATTCTCCTGTTTTCAGCCTCCCAGGAGCTGGGATTACAGGTGCATACCACTACACCCGGTCTCAGCCACGGTCTCAGTGCGCCCCAGGGGTGGGGCCGGCACGGCACTCGGGATTGAACCCCGGCCTCTGAGCTCTGCCTAAGCAGAGCTATCAGGCTGGCCCTGAGGGAAAATTTAAGTGGAAATATTTTTGTGAATTATATACTTTAATATTTAGAATTTTGTGCACCATTGATAATCATAGATGTAATACTAAGGTTCTTGGACATGTAAGTGCTTAGAGTAAGAATCTAGCAGTGAAAAAATTGGCTGCTCTATCATGGAGCTTTATACTGTGCAGAAAAGTGGGAGCAAAGTCATCTTTAAGAAGATTTCCTCATTCTGATACTATAAAAAGATGAAAGAATTTACTTTGTTAATTCTAGGTGAAAGTTTGATGAGGTGAACTACTTACTAACTTTTTTTTTTAATTTTTATTACAGATGGTTCCAACCCCTACACTTTGAAGCTTTGCTTTTCTACATCCTCCCATTTATAAGAAGAGCATGTTAGAGTTTGTGTTCTTTAGTACAGTTTTAAAGCCACAGTTCATTAAAAAATAATCTAAAATGGTTAATCTAATGTTGCCTTGCTTACTTTAAGATCCTGTTCTGTAATAAACATTTTGCCTTGAATAAATTTGTTGTAAACAAATACTGTTTTCATTTTCAGATAGAATATCATAATGTAGACTGTCTACAGCTTTGTTGTAGATTATGCAAATATATGATTTCTAAACCTATTACTATAATTTTTCTTCCACGGTAAAAATATATTTACATTCTTAATGCTAATTACTATCTGCAAGTATTTTTCCATGTGTATGAAATTAATACAGGTGAAAGTATTGCATTTAAAAATAGGATTCCTTTATGTCTAGATGTTTTAAGTATGTTGCAGTTATTCATATTAAACATAACTTGTATTATTTTAATGAAGTTTGAGAATAACATTACAGATGTAGACTCAAGTACTACAGATTTAGCTGATTTTATATTTTGGAAAGTTAACAGACATGGATACACTTGTACAGTATGCCTTCCAATTTAATTTAAGCTGGTGTATTTTTTTTGTCATTGTCCATTTGTATTGACATACTTCTGTTTCTAGTTCCTAGTTGAAGGTTTTATAAAGTTATGACATTGAGTTAATGTGTTTACCTTCATTTGTTGTGTGTGACTGGATCTTGAAAATATATATAATTATTTGACATTGAGGTGATTTTTTTTTTTTTTTGGCATTGAGATTTTAATAGAAGGTATAATTAACAAGTTTTTGTGTAATAACCTAGGATCTGTGGATGGGTTTTAGCCTGTGAGTCCCCTAAACTAATATGTAGAAGTTTGGGTATTTGCGTTTTTATTTTCTACTCTTCATCATGATAATGTATTTTTCTATATGGTGCAATATTTAAGGATTTATTTTTGATTGAAACAGATACCTGTTTATCTCAGTACCATTTATTAAACATTCTCCCATTGGATCTGTTTCTCTCTTTTTTTCTTATTTTAAATAATCTATATTGATGAGTAAATCTTACGGACTACATATAAATAAGAAGGGAGAATATACTTCATCTATTTAGAATAACCAGGAAGTTATAGTTGTTAGCAGTTTTGTGATCTTGAGACTTTTAAACATTAGCAAAGGAAAGTTGAATTTAGAGCCGCGCATGGTAGTGCGTGTGCTCGGAGACCGAGACTGGAGGATTGCTGCAAGTTGGGGCAAGGTGGAGCCAGAAGGCCCGCCTGAGCTGAACAGTGAGAGCCCGTGTCAGAACAGAACAAAGAGAAAAACTGAATTTAGGCTTATGAAAAGGCTGTATTTCTAATGTTTTGGTTTTGTTTTTTTGAGACAGGGTCTTGCTACATAGGCCAGGCTGGCCTTGAACTTACTGTGTAACCAAGGGTGGCCTCGACCTCTCGGCAGTCCTC
This sequence comes from Octodon degus, assembly GCF_000260255.1. NCBI lineage: Eukaryota > Metazoa > Chordata > Mammalia > Rodentia > Octodontidae > Octodon > Octodon degus. The sequence goes on along the minus strand of NW_004524596.1, from coordinate 7,382,713 downwards.
CTACCTCAGCCTCCTGAGTGCTAGGATTACAGCAGTGTACCGCCATGCCCAGCTTTTATTTCTGATGTTAAAATAAAACATTCTTAATGCTTTTAGAAATGAGATATGATTTGAAAATTTTTAAGAGCTGTTGAATAGCAAGTTTAGATGGAAATTAAAAGCACATTAATGTTTATTTCCCATTGAATATTTATTTACTTATTTATTGCTTTCTGTTTTTGAGACATGATTTCACTGGGTAGTTCAACCTAGCTTCAAACTCAGTATAGCCCAGGATGGTCTCAGACTCAGTGACCTTGTCTTTGCCACCTGAGCACTTGGATTACAGGTGTGCACCACCACACCCAGCTGCCTTCCTCTTGAGTTTTCATAGTCGTGGATGAGTGCCCATGTAGGTCTTTAAGATCTAGAAAAGGTTAAAGTCAACCCTAAAAGAATTTTAGGCCCTTTATATGGAACCCAGGAAGTTAGAGGGAACGTGGCAACTGCAAATGCCTGATACTGGGTTATGGGTGTTTCTTGGTGTTTGGCAGTTTGAAACCTAAATTTGCTTAATATACAATAAACAAAGCTTTTACTCTCTTAAATACTTCTATTGCAAAATTGAAATGAGGTAACTTTCCCTCCTTTGAAAACTAATATGGGTTATCAGTGTTAAGAGATTTGATTGTGCCTAAGATTATAGAGAATAAACTTGTAGCTAATCATTGGGGCTTATTTAATCTAGATTTGCTTTCAGTGCTATGTACTCTCAATGTTTAGATGTAATCTCTGTGACTCCCCACCAGAAGAATTCTTTAGGAATAATTCAGTATGTTAGGCCTTGTTCTGATAAGTGCATTGGTGTGTAAGCCCTATATTGCTTTTGTCACTAATACTTTGAATTTATAGCCTTGCTGCTTATCAAGTTTGGTTGTAAATTCTACCTTTTTCTTGGCCTTTACAATAGCACTATTCCCTGTGCGAAAATTTCTGCAGATTTCAGAGTTATATTTACATAGCTCTCATTAATCTGAATCTGGATACGATATATTACAGCATTTGGCAGTTTGACTCAGATGGTCTGCCACTACCATTAGAGTTGCTGACTTAATATCATATTCTACAAGTGCTTTTTGAAAGCCTTTACTTTTATTTTTTAGTGGTACTGGGGATCAAACTGGGGCCCTTCTGCTTTCCAGGCAAGTGCTTATGCCATTGAGCTATCTCCCTGGCCCTACAAGTGCTTTTTTGACAGACTAGAAAACTGAAGTAAAGGCACTCATGTCAGGGCCTTTTAAATTTTATTTTATTTATTTATTGGATACAGGGTCTCACTACTCCATTCAGACTCGCAGTGATCCTCCTGTGTCAGCCTCCCCAGCTCTGGGATTCCAGGCGTTGCATCACTCCCTGTTTTGGTGGCCTGCGTGGCATGTGGTACCAGGGATTGAATGGTACATGTACTCTGGTCCATGTACGTGCCAGGCAGGTGCTTAGACCACTGAGCTATCTCTCCCGCCCCATGTCAGGGTTAACAGGTTATCTCATTCTATCTACATTAACCTCACAATGTTCATAGTCGAGGCTTGAGATCTTAGCGGTCTTGGTTACCAAGGACCCCACATGTCTGAAGAAATCTTCAACTTCAGGTTTCTCTGCAAGTTTTACTGTAGGTACAAGGATGTCTAAAATCTTTTAAAATGTAATATAATTGTTACATTAAAGCAATTAAAAGTACCACAAGCAAAGAAGTAATTTCTATGACTAAGTCATTTTTAGCATGGTAAAAGCCTTGACTAGTCAGTATTGACCCAAGGATGAGAAAATAAGTTTTCTTCCATTGAAAGGTAAATTGGTTCTGTACATAATGAAGGGAAATACAGTAAAAGTTACATTTAGATTTACATGGGAGAATAAAATTATTTACATGTTTTATGAATATACTTTCAAAGACCAAGTTAGAATAACTTGTTTCAGTCTAAGTACAACAAATCATTACAGGGGCTGGTGAGATGGCTCAGTGGTCTAAAGCACCTACTTAGAACAAGCTTAGCAAAGCACACACGGTTCAATCCCCCAGCACCACATGCCAGCCAGCCGCCCCCTGGTGGGCTGAGCTGGCCACACACACACACACACACACACACACACACACACACACACACTGAATAAAATAAACTTTAAAAAAAACAGTTACCCAATATATTAAAAAAATCATTACAAAACTACATTTGCAGAGTTACATCCCTATTGCAACTACTAGGGGTTTAAATAAAGAAGTTCTAGTTTTGAGAAAGTTTACATCTTTTAAAATGTGTAATACTATTAGGTAAAGGGCTAGAAAAATGGAAGAGATAGACTTAACTACTGAGTAGAAGATATTTTTGATAGCTGGACAACCAAGACCTTTCCCTATCACTGATGTAAAATTACACATACTTCCTCTTTGGTTTTCTTCTATTTAGTTTGTTCAGTGTGGAAAACAATTTTGAGTGTTTTGGAGCTTTTTAAAGTTGGGTAGCAAGAATAGGCAAGGGTGGTTCTACTGCGAGTTATCAGGAAGCTGAAGAGTATGTCAGTGTGTCTGTCCTGGTGACTGTTCATGACGTTACTACTGTCGAAGGACGGACACCGTTGGGTCATCTGGCCTCTGGCGTTATAGTCTGTCAGCCTCCATGTCCTCCTCAGGGGGGTCCCAAGTCCTCATTTTCATATATGCTATGATAAGCTTACTTCCTGTCATCAGTGTGCAGGCTCTCCTTGACTTCAAGAAGGCAGACTTCCTCTGCATCCCATGGCTTTTTTAATTATTCATGTTTTTTCTTCCCTCTGAGCTGCTCTTTCATTGCTTCTTCTTTCTCTTTTTTTCTCTGAAGTTTTTCCTGGAGTGTCTCCAGGAGGGGGGAAGGGTATGGGTTTTTTTCATAGATTTCTTCTCCAACTGTATCTTTTGTAACACGTTCCTCTGAATTAACAGTTCTCCTTTCCACCTTCCCTATACAGTACGGAATACTTGAAAAATGAGTGGCAGCATTTGTATGCTCTGCGTTCTTTCCACTAAGATTCCCAGGTCCGTGTCTATGTTGATGTTCACATCTTCATATGTGGAGTGGGCAGTGGGCAGCTCCTGCCCTTCAGTGACTGCCGCCTCTTGGCGACGCTATAGTCCTCAGTCTTGACTAAAAGTGATTCAACAGAGGCACATGCTGGTGTTCTTGGCCACCATAATTTTCCAGGATGTTCTGTTTTTAATACTGAAATTCCATCTTCATGTCCAAGTCCCATTACATATTTGTTAAATAAATCTGGCAAACTGAATTAGGAATACCAGCTGCAGCTGTCTTTTCAAAGCCCAACTCCTAAGGAGTGTTATTCCACTAAGTTAAAAAAAATTACAAATATAGCTGCCACGAGACTTGGTAGTATCTTAGTATAACTTAGTTACTTGAACTAGATATTTTTGAGAACATTACAGAAGAAAATGATTAGCTCAGTTTTCTATCATGGTTTCTCGTACACCACTGGGGATGGATGAGTTGCTAGGTAACTGCTTTTTAGTAGCTATCTGAATTTTTTTTAAATTTTGTAATGTACAACGGACTTCTAAGACATTTTCACTCTGCTTATGGGTGTGGTTGGCAGGAAGGTAAGACCACACACTGCGAGAGCCATTTTGCTACGTTGAGGGAAACTACAGGGGACAGTTAGACCTTAAGTGAATCTTTAGCATGTGGAAATTACCATTTTGATCAATGTATTTTAAGGTTCTCTATCTGCCTAGATCTCATCCTTAGCTAGAATAGGTTTGCCACAGGAAGGCCTAGACCTGATGTTAGCCTGGGGCCTGGATGGCATGGAGGGACAGACCACAGTGACCCTTGGCCCACATTCTCTTCCGGGGAGGCCCCCTTTCTCATCCTAAGGTCACTTCTTTTCCTGCTTGGCCCAAACTTGCTCTGCAGAGCCCGTTTCTTTTCCTGCTTTAATCAAACCTTTTGACCAATTCCTTCTCAGGACAGAGCCTAGAAGCCACGTTCAGGAGACTGCAGCACCCTAAACCTGGTAACAGCCTTGCTATGCTCCCTGCCTGTTGAGAAATACTTAACTGAGCACTTATCTCTTTGACATTGGCCATCTGGTGGTGAGAGGGAGTGATTATTGCAATTTAGAAAACAACTTCAAATGGAAATAACCTGCCAGGAAGACCTAGGGTATGGTGTACTGTCCACGCTACGGTAACTACTGTGATACTAAGTCAGCCCAAGCTCCCTCGGTTCTCTGCACATCTTGCCAGCTCCCAAATATTCGCAGAAGAAATGTATCAGTTTTGGGATCCAGGTTACTGGTTCTACTACAGGAGGTACCCAGGATGATATATCTGAGTTAAGAAACAGAAATGACTCATTCCAGTTGTTTGTTACTCTATCAAATACATTAATATTCCCTTATTTATCTAGTTACATTTTTTTTGAGACAGGGTCTTGCTGTGTAGCTCAGGTTGCCCTTGAACTCACAGCAATCCTGCCTCACCCTCCCAAATGCTGGGATTACAGGCATGCCCCACCCCACGTACCTCTAGTTGATTTGTTTAAACCCAAATTAAGTGGCCTGCAGTGGGCCTTGGGATTGTTGCAGTAGCCCCCTTTTAAATCCTCATTTGTGGAAATGTCCATTAGACGAAACTCCGTAAGGACAGGGAATTTTGTATTTCTTTTCCCTCTTCTCTCGGAACTAATCTGCATCTCAGGGTCGCCTACAGGTTGTCACTGCTCAGGTGAGAACTGCCTCTGATGCCAGAGGACAGCGTGGCCGGGAGGGAGAAGAGAGAGCAAGTGTGCTTATCACGAGGAAGAAGGAAGCTGTAACGCTGGAGGCCGCGGAAGCGAGATTAAAGGCTGCCTGATAAGCTGCAGCCTTGAGTGGGACATGGTAAGATGAAATCTGTGATAACAAAAAGTGCCTCATTTAAATTTAATATTAAAGCTTGGTGTGGTGGCACATGCCTGTAATCCCAGCACTCAGGAGCTGAAGGAGGAGAATCACTGTGAGTTCAAGACCAGCCTGAACTACAGGGGGAGACCCTGTCGCAAAAAACAATGATTGCTAATTGATTTATTTACTCAATTTTGGTACCTAGAATCAAACTCAGGACCTTGTGCTTTCCAGGCAGGAGCTGTGCCACTACATTATATCCCCAGCCCTGTTAATTTATTGAGTAATTATATATATTGGGCACCCTGATAAATATGTTGCATATGATTCTTAGTTGGATGACACTACAGTTTGGATTTTTTTTTTTCCTTTTGCAGTGCTGAAGAGTAAACCTGGAGCTTCTTACATGTTACGAAAAGACTTGCGTTGAGTCAGGGTCTTGCTATATAATCCAGGTTGGTTTGAGCGCACTGTGTCACCCCAACTGGCCTGGTGGCAGCAGAGATCCTGTAGCCTCAGTCTTCTGAGTGCTTACACTAAGTGTGCACGACCACACCCGGCGTAGGCGAGCTCTCATTCTGGAGCTGCGTCACCAGCCTTGGTTGGATCACGAATGCCCCCAGAAAGCCACACTGAAGCTTTTTTATTTTTCTGGTTTCGGGAATCAAACTGAAGACCTTGCACTTGCCAGGCAGGCACTTATGCCGCTGAGCTGTATCTCCATGCTTCTCACTCCCCCATACTGAAGCTCTTTGCAAGGCCTGGTCTCCAGCCTGTGATAGAGCCCAGTCTGATCATATGAACGCTTAAAAGTGAGATTTGATCTTACCTTTGGCGAGAGAAGAGAGTAGATAGGAGATTTGGAAAGGGGGGGCTTTTAAAATGAAGGTCTTATTGGAAACAAGTCAGATGAATGGGGCGTGTCCTTGGAGGTACTGAGCCCTCAGCTCTCCCTGTATTTTTCTCCTTACTTCCTGGCCACCATGAGTTAAGCAACTTTGCCTCACCATGTGCTACCTGCCATGGTGTCCTGCCTCATCACAAGCTCAAAAGCAACAAGTCAACTGACCCTGGACTGAAACCTCTGACCATGAGCCAGAAGAAACCTTTCTTCCTGATAAATTAATTGTCTTGGTTACTTTTGTCACAGCAATGGAAAGCTAACACAGATAAGATAGAAAACATTATTAAAAAAACTGAGAACCTTGCTGAAGTTGGTCTGCCATTAAATAATGGGACCAGCTTTCCAAATCTTGCAAATAAGACCCCCTCAAACCTCAGAGATGACCTTGTCTCAGTGCTTAAAGCCTGTGAATATGTGGTTCACATATCCCCCCACCGCATGGCAAAAGGGGCTTTGTAGATCGCAGAGTATCCTGGAGTATCTAGGCGGGTCCAGTCTAAGTACATGAGTCTGTCTTTATTTCTGTCTTTGATGAGAGAACAAAGTGAACAGAAGACATCTTGAAGTGTGAGAGCTTGAGCTATAGCTGCTTGCTCTGGAAATGGAAGGAGAAGGTCATAATCCAGAGGGTATGGGGAGCCTGTGGAGGCCAGCAGCAGCCTCGGCCCGAAAGGGGATCCCAGCCCAGCATCTGCCAAGAGCTGACTTCTGTCAGCCTGGACGACCAGGGAGTAGATTCTCCCCCAGAGCCTCCGGAAAGGAGCAGGAAGGCTTTGCTTTTAGTCAAATGAAACCAGGCTTGGACTTACGATCTATTCAAGTATGGTCATAAATTTATGGCAAGCTGTTACATTTCTGTTGGGGCAGCCATAGAAAGCTATTGTAGTAGCCATGTTTTCCATCGGAAGCCTCGGGGCAGCTGAAGGCTTTTGCTGGCCAGTCTAATAATGAAGCCACATCGGGATGAGGCTAAAACAAAAGAATCAGAGCAAGGGCAGGGAGACACTGCTTCCAGGTCAGCGCTTGCTCTGTGTAGACTGGCCAGACTTTCTGGTCAGTTCTGAATGCTGTCACCAGCAATGAAAGTACATCGAATCTAACATCAGTGTAGAATAAAGTTGAAGCTTCGCAAAAGTTTAATACTTGAGAAGCTGATGCCTTTGCTGTATGCTTGCCGTATCCCAATATCTTCTGTGAGTATTGACACAGTTCCTCTGGCTAAATGACATGGGCTTTTTCCTTGTTTGCTCTTTGCATTAATCAGCTTTGTCTGTCTAGAGGAGCGGTCTGGAATAGTAACTTGTAACTACTGTGGTGCACACTTTGGGAGGCTTCATTCAGCTCATGTTGGGGGGCGTGCATGACAGAGGGGGGCAGCTACCTGGTGGCAGGTAGGTGGAAGGAAGGAGACGGCCCACTGTCCCTTGGAAGGCACCCCTCAGGGGCCAGTAGGGTCACTGCTTCCCTTAGCTCCAAACAGCAGCACCCAGGGATTCAGCCTTTAACGCATGGGGAGGACGTTTCAGGTCAAAGCTGTTTCAAAATTAATCACACAAGGGGCCAGGGAGATGGCTCAGTAGAATAAGCGCTTCCCTGGCAAGCGCGAGGGCCTGAGTTCAATCCCTGGTTCCACCCCCCCAAAAAAAAATTAATCAGACAAAAATTTAAAATCTCCACGATGCAAAATAGACAACGAAAATCTACTGTAATCCCAACTCCTGGCTACCATCGCAGTCTGCAGGCTCCTCCTCTGAACTATTTGTTTACATATGTATATTTATCTATGCCTAGATGTGGGCGTGTACGCGTTTTTATTTATAGATGTCCTTTTGAAAAATGTATGGATAGTACTATCAACCATAGAACACTCCTTCTTTTTCAGTTCTTATGAACTTTCTGTTTTAAAGACTGGCAAAAACTTACAAAACAGACATCACTAAAGCATTTAGAGTAACGTTTTCAAATAAATCATTGTAATGCCTGCCTTTGTATGGAACTGCAACAACATCATAGTATTTGTTTGGCTTTTTACATTTTTTTACTACTACTAACAAATCCTGGTCTTTAATACTGGTAGTCCTCCTTATCCAAAATATGTGGGACTACCCAGGGGCAGAGGCGCTCCTCACCTTCTGATGCTGGCATTGAAGAGGCTGAGGCAGGAGCGTTGCCGCCAGTGTGAGGCCAGCCTGGGTCACTGTGCAGTGAGTGGAAGGCCAGACTGGGCTACACAGGAAGACCCGATCTCAAAAAGAGCATCAATTGTGCCCACAAGTATTTTGGAATACGTGCATATACATATGTGATATTCTGGGCATGGAACCACAGTGTAAGCAGGAGATTCCTTCCTACCTGTGGACATACCCTGAGGACAACTGGACACTAATTTTCCTAATGTTCCTGGGTCACAGTAGCATGCTGTGGTATTTTCCACTCCAACCATCATGTTGGTGCTCAACGTTTTGGATTTTAGAGCAGTTTGGATTATTGGATTAGAAATGTTAAGTCTACTATGCCGTGGCAAGGTAAAAACACATTTATTTATTTTTTTGAATTGCTGATTGATCCCAGGTCCTGCCACTGAGGTACATTCTTGGTGTAACTTTCTAAACTGTTTTATTTTGGGATAGGGTTTTGTTTAATTCTTAAGTTGCCCAGGCTGGACTTGAACTTCCAGTCCTCCTGCCTCAGCCTCCCAGAGTGCTAGGAGTACAGGAGTTGTCACTGCATCCAACTCAAAATATGGTCATTTAAACAATTATCTTCTGTGTACCATCTGGTCCTAAGCGTCCTTGCTGCAGACCCTTTGTGCTGCGAATGGTATTCGTCTTCCTGGCATCTTCAGGGCTCAACTGCAATCACTGTGCTCTTCCTCGTCACTGAAGTAGCGCTCTCTTTATCCTCGGGCGCCGGAATCCTCGGAGGTCGAAGGCCCCTGCCCTGGGTTTCTATTTGCTTTGCTCTTCTGTCTGGGCTTGCTGCAGGCGAGGGCTCGGCTGAGGCTGTCGAGGGCAGGGTCCTGGCCAGCATCCCCTCTCTGGCTGCGTCCTCAATTTCTTTCTGTTGGGCAGCTTTCTTCTTCTCTTCTCACTTTTCTTCTTTCTTCTCTTAGGCTCACTCTCCCCGAGCATATTTTTCAAATAAGCCTAGCGTAGGTGTCCACTTTCTCCATATCAGTAACACTTAGATTGATCAAAGTCACCTTACCTTTGGATGAATTCAGCTGCTCTTCCATTGCCAGTAGCAGCGCTTGCCTTCATCACCCAACCAAGTAAATGGTTGTTTTTTATGGCTCTGGGGCAGCTTTGTGCAGAACCTTTATCTAAACACAGTATAAACACACATCCTATACTCTTCCTCATATCCTTTACTCTTCCTCCTCTCTGTGTCTTTCATTATAGTGGCCTTCACAACATTGCCGTACTCGGAAAATATCCGGGATAAGTCATTGTTCCTCAGGGAGAAGGGCAAGCTGGGCGTACACACTCATGTCTTCAGACAGGGCGACCTGGGCCGGCTGAGGCTCAAGCCCAGCTCTTCTTTGGCCCTGGCAGCGGCCCAGGCATCCCATGCCCGGGCAGGATTGGCACAGGAGCAGGGGTCCCGGTAGCAGCAGGGGCTGCGGCTGAGCTTTTCGGGGCTCCTTTCAATCTGCACATGTTTTTATTTATTTTATTTTTTTTGTGGTACCAGGGATCAAATTCAGGACCTTGCGTTGCCAGGCAAACGCTTATTCCAAAGAGCTATCTCCCCAGCCCCTGCACATGTTTTTAAATTAAAAAAAAAAAAAAAAAAGAAAAAGCAACAACAAAGTTTATGATGAATCTTGAAAGATAAAGCTTATTCCAAGAGTTTGTAAATATTTCCTTATACTTCCATAGTTTAACTTTTTAAAAAATTTATATATTTGGTTCAGGGCCTCTCTGCACAACTCGGACTCATAGCGATCCTACCATCTTATCCTCCCCAGTGCTCTGATTACAGGCATGTGACGCTATATGCAGATTCGGTGGCCGGCGGGGCTTGCAGCACGCGGGATCAAACCCAGTCCCTGCGCTTGCCCGGCAGGCCTTCAGACCACTCTGCTATCTCCCCGGCCCATACGTCTATATTCTTTTCTGTTTTTTTCTTCAAAAATACAGTATTCAGATTTTTGGCTCATTACGTATTTTAAAGTCCTGTGTAGGATAAAGGTCTAAGCGAAATTGTTCACGTGTGCATAACTGCTTCAAAACAGTTTGCTGGATAACCCAGCCCAGCACTTTGTACTAAATCCTCATAATGCTTGGATCCAGATTTGTGTTCACTAATATACCCTACTGATTATGTGCTCCGCAGCAAATTCTGTACTTTTCATTTGGTATCTGGCTGAGTAAGCCACTCACATTCATCTTTTCTTTCACATTTTTCTTGCTATTCTCAAATACTTTTTCTTCTAGACTAATTTAAGGACCAACTTGTTAGTTACATAGAAAAAGAAGCTCCGTTAGAATTTTCATTACTGGGGCTGGTGAGATGGCTCAGTGGTCTAAAGCACCTACTTAGAACAAGCTTAGCAAAGCACAGGGACTGCGGTTCAATCCCCCAGCACCACATGCCAGCCAGCCCCGCCCCCTGGTGGGCTGAGCTGCCCCCCCCCACATAAATACAATTAAAAAAAAAAGAATTTTCATTACTGTTCTATTAAGCTAATATGAAATTTTATATATATATTTTTCTGGTACTGGGTATTAAATTCAGGGCTTTTGCACTGAGCTATATCTTCAGCAGCCCTTTAAAAAAATTGTTTTTAAAAAAAATTTTCACAACAGGGCATTGCTAAGTTGCCTGTGCTGGGCTCAAACTTGTGACCCTCTAGCCTTAGCTTCGTAGTGTGCTGGAATTACAGGAAATTAATAGGCACTTTACAGTTTTTACTATCTTACATGGGAGATTCAGATACCCTTTTAAGTCTTACAGCATACTTTTATGTTTTTTCTTATGCAGAGTTTATATACTTCTTGTGAAACTTACTCTGAATGTTGTATGGATTTTTGTTTGTTGTTATTATAAATTGGGTTTTTTCATAATTTTTAAATAAACATTGTTAGCATTTATAAGGCTATTGAATTAAAAATACCCTTTACTCTTCCATTCTGCTAACTTTTCTTATTAGTCCTGATAGTTTTTCAGGACTAAATCAAGAGTTGAGGGGCTGGGGAGGTAGCTCTGTAGATTAAGTGCTTGTCTGGCAAGTTCAAGGGCCTGAGGTCAAGCCCCAGTTCTGGAAAAAAAAAAAAAAAAAACAAAAAAAACTAATTCTTTGGAGTTTTCCTAGGTTGGCAGTTATGTTACTGCAAATAATTGCATCTCTTTCTTTCCCATATTTAAATCTGTGGCTTTGTTCTTGTTTTTCCCACAATGTACAGCTGAACCAGCTGTTTTGACACCAGAGACATTTTGACATCAAACATTTGATATAGCCTGAGCACAAACCACTTGTAAATCTTTGTGTTTCCAAAATGAAGTAGTAGTAGCCCGTACATGCTGCCGTGTTATCCCCATTCTAGGCATTTGAAATATATTAATTTACTTAACCCTTACAGAACCATGGGAGGTAGGTGTTGTTTTTATATTCTTTTTAATGATGAGGAAACTAATACAGAGACACCTAGAAATTTGCAGGGGAGGTGGTGCTGGGACGCAAACCCCGGCCCCCGCTCCCCAGGTCATGCTTTCAGCAGTGGTTCTACATTACTTCTCAAGGAATAAGGTGGAAATGGCTTCCTCAGTATTTCTGATTATAAAAGACATACGTGTTACAAAAGAGCCAGTCATAGTAAATAGGTACAGACAAAAGGAAGATGACCTCTGCTGTCATTCTTCATTGCTGTAAAGCGGCCTGTTGAGATGGGATGGTCACAATCTCGTGCTGATGGGCTTTTGCCTGCAGCTTCTCAAATCTCTGTTGCATGTGCAAGAAACTCCCCGAACCAGACTTTCTCAAACAAAACATTTTCACATCTGCTGGGCATGGTGGCGCATGCCTTGTCACCTCAGCACCTGGGAGGCTGAAGCAGGAGGATTGCCATGAGTTTGAGGCCAGCCTGGGCTACAGAGTGAGACCGTGACTCAATGAAATTCACATCTCATCTTGTGAAAGGTTAATTTTATTTCTTGTCCTACAAAAGGCTTTAGAAGGTAAAATTTGCTTGGCAGCATAATTGTTGCTACCCAGTAAGAGAAGATAATTTCTTTCTAAAGATTCCTGCTGTTTTCTTAGCAGGTAAGAACTTCTGCACTCAGCAACTGCTGAGCGCTGTTGTTGTCTTTTTCATTCTGCGATAGAAAACCAAACATTGAGAAGGAACAATTAGTTCTATCCCTATTTGTGCTCATTTTGAAGGGCTAGTTTCATTTTATATTTCTTTTCTTTTTTTGCTTATATTTCAAGTCTTTAAACACTATTATTGAATTTTCTGAAAAGTCAAGAAGCATGATTAAATACAGGATAAAATACCTGACCACAGGCTGTCCTGAAAACTCAGGGGCTCTAGGGGAACATGAGCAGCTGTCCCACGGAGCTGTCGGAAAGTGTGGCCCAGGCATGATCTACTTCATTCATACAAGACCAACACAGCTGTGTTCTACGCCAATGAGCTAAGCTTCAGCCCCTTCAATTGTCAGGGCCTGGCTCTTTCCAAATGTGGGGAGGGGGCTGAGCAGTGTGCCAGTATACTTTTGGATAAGTGGCAAAACTAAGATGCTTCTGTATTATTTACCATTAAATAATAGTCTCAGAAATCTTGCAGGTTTGGGGCTGTCTGGATGTGGGTCCCCTTCTGACCAGGGCTTTCTGTCTGACCATTCTTGATGGATTCACTTTTACAATAGACAGCAGTCTCAGTGTTAAGCCCTGCCACTGCAGAGCACAATGCAGTGCCCAAGGGAAGAGGAGCGCTGGCTTTCAACGTCTTGCCCAAAGCCTCCTGTGATCCTAGGTGAGGCTTTCTCAGAGGTGGCTTGATCTAGAGTGCGAGATTGATTGATGGTGCAACGCTAGGATTAAGGGTGCTAAGATTATGGGTGGGTGATTATTAAATCAGTCCACTGATGGGTTTGGTGCCTGCCCTAATCCCAGTAGCCAAGATAGAATATAAAAAGGGGGCAGAAAGAAGCTTCTAAGGCCCCTCGAACTGGCCTCAAACTCATGGTGGTCCTCCTGCCTCAGCCTCCCAAGTGCTGGGATTACAGGTGTGTGTGCCACCACACCCAGCACTTGGCTAAATTATTACCCCCTCCAAACCTCATATTTTTCATCTTGAGGGTCTTGGCTTAGGCAGCCTTGTGCTGGAACATCAATCATTTTATAGTACAAAGTTACAATTTAAGTGGTTTCTGTAGCAATATAAGGGAATACTGTGGGAAAATATGATGTGTGTGTGGGAGGAGGACTGACATGGAGAAAAGTTGGACCATATGGGATTAGGAAATTTTAAAGATGATCTCCCTCAGTTCAGTCCATGTTCCAAGTCTGAGCCTCTCACTCGAGCAAGTGTCTTCCTTTTAGCAAAGGAGAAGACATTAAAACATTTCCAAAATTAAAAGAATATTCATGTCATGTCAAACGTGTGACACGAGTAGGCAGCGATGTGTGAACTTCGAGGAAGGGAATTTATGTGCAACACATGGTCTTTGTTATTTTGAAGGTTCTGACTCACACAGTAGCCCGGATGAAGCAGTGAGCAAAACAAAACTGATGAGATGTAATCATAATTACTGATGAGATGTAACTGATGAGATGTAACTCATAATTAATGACAGCTGCTTTCATAAAGTCAATCTACTTTATGGGATACTTGGCAACCAAATAGAATGGACCACATTTACACTTTTTAACTTGGAAAGGTATAGAAGACATAATGCTTTGGTAAAAATAAAAATATGAAGAGTCATGTTTTTCAGTATTCTCTCTCTCTCTCTCTCTTTAACTATTTTCTTTTTTGGTACCAGGAGCCAAAGTCAGGGCCTCAAGCTTGCCAAGCAGGCTGTGCCCAGAGCTACATGCCAGCCCCAGTAATCTCTTGTTAAACATACCTTCACAGAACAGCAACACCAGTGACTGTTGGATTAAGACCAAAACAACACTTCTTTGTGATCATGTAAGGCCAAGGTTAAACCAGAGAGATGTGCTCCCCTCCAGAATGATCGCCCACAATTCCCTGTCGTGGGAAGAGAAGCGATTGCTGCTCTTTTTCCAATGAGGAGTGTAGGCTTGTTTCTGACCTACTTTCTAGATAAGAAGTAAGGCAGGCATCATAGAATCATGCCTGCTTCCTGGAAGCTTCCAGTCCAGAGCAAACCTCTTCCACCTTTCCCCAGAACCATATGCTAAGCCCTTTCAACATCCGATACCCAGAGTCGCAGCTTCCTCAGTGCAGAGGAATGATCAAGGTTCACAAGAACCTCTCAGAAAACGGTCCACTGTGGCAGAGTGCATCTCTGGAAAGTACTGGAAGGGAGTCCAGGACAGGGAGGCGCAGGCGGAAGAGCAAATGCGTGAATTCCAGGGCGCCCTATAAGCTGTCTGCCTGACGCACAGCGAGCACTTAGGGCTGGACCCTGCTCTTCTGCTTACTATGACCTGCAGCGATTTCCCTGACCTCTGAGCTGCGGGATCTGCATCCAAGGAATGAAAAAAAAAAATTCTTTTACATCACAGTGTTGAACAGAGTGACTAAAATGACCCAGAACTGCCTGGTGCACAAGGGAATTGACAGCAACAAGTTATGTGCGATCTGCCCTGTAACAGAAAGGGCAGCCCAGAGAGAGGTGCCCAAGGAGAGGGCGTTTAGTTCAAAGTTGCATGGTGCTGTAACCCTAGTGCGGCAGCATGGGCAGATCTAGAGGCGCAGGGACACTGTGGCTTGCATGGTCTTTGCTGGCTGCCTGTCCTCAGGAGCAGCACCTTGTCCCTGCTGGGGACGTGCAAGGTCAGACGCTGGAGAGGGACTCCGCGCATGTCCCTGGTCACAAGCCTTAGTGGTATAATGCAGAAAGAAGAAATGCTAACGTTAGGGAAACTTCTGGAAAGGGAGCCAAAGAGTTTGGGCTGGTTTGGGCCGCAGGAGAAACACAGCTCCTGGGAGTGCAGCAGTCCACAAAGGCATTTCCAACTGATGAACCCGCAGGCTGGCATGTCTTCCACGGGTGACTTGTTGTCAGACTTTGGGGTCATGTGGAGCAGGGCCATTTCTAATCAGCAGGGCGATGTTCAGTCCTGAAGGTCAGCGCAGGCTTCTTCTTCTTCTTCTTCTTCTTCTTCTTCTTCTTCTTCTTCTTCTTCTTCTTTCTTCTTTCTTCTTTCTTCTTTCTTCTTTCTTCTTTCTTCTTTCTTCTTCTTTCTTCTTTCTTCTTTCTTCTTTCTTCTTCTTTCTTCTTCTTTCTTCCTCTTCCTCTTCCTCCTCTTCTTTTTTCCGGAACCAGGGATTGAACTCCGGACCTTGCGCTTATTCTACTGAGCCATCTCCCTGGCCCCCAGCGCATGCTTCTTTCTACACAGCACTCGCAGGTAAGAAGCAGGGCCCGTCCTTCTGCTTCCGCTAGAAGGCAGATGATTCAAGGGAGAGAATTAGTGGCCGTGTTGCCAAGAGCTGTCTTTTGCAGCCACTTTTCCACTGCAAGCTCTACCTAGTGCAGTTCCTAAATTCTCTTACTAGTCTCCCAGTGACCTTCCTGGGTGGTCCCTGTTTAGCAAACAGCCTTGGGACTGAGGATATTCATATGAAAAAACAGGTAACTAAAAAACTAGGTGATTTGCATAATGTAAAAAAAAAAAACAAGGAACAAAACAAATGCTGGGTGTGGTGGCACAGGCCTGTAATTCCAGCACCAGGGAGGCTGAGGCAGGAGGATTGTCATGAGTTCAAGACAAGCCTGGGCTGCCCACATGAACTACAAAGTGAGACTGCCTCAAAAACAAACCAACAAATCATGTAAGATGGTATAAGAGACCAAGTTTGTGGCAAGTGTTTGCTCCGTGATTTTCATTGCTCAATTAACATGTATGGGGGGGGGGCTACTTTTTCTGAGGCTGGTGCTGAGGAACCTGCTTCTACTCCAGGGAGTCTGTCCTTTCCTGGGGAGGCTGCTGAATGTGCTAACTAACAGCTGTGGTGCAAGGACATAGGAGACGCGTCCCAAGCACCATGGTGGTGTGTAGGGGAGGGTGACTGTATCTTCCTGGAAGGTTGGAAGCTTTCAAGGAAGAGCAGGGCTTGGAGGAGGTCTGGACTTGGGCTCCCGGGCATTGGTCAGCAGCCACAGATGTATCAGTCGCTCCCTTGCTTCTCTTGGAAGGGCGATGAGTCCCCGGTCCCTGTAAGACTCACCTTTCTCGTCCTGTCCCTGGCTTGCGTGCCTAAAGCTCGAGAGAAGGGAGGACCCTGGGGAGACTCAGCCGGCACTCAGCTCCGGTGGTGCTGAGGTAATGACCAGAGAAAGGGGTCACCGATGTCGCTGTGCTAGATAACTCAGGAAGCTGCTGAGCAAGTCTACGGAACTACAAATTAAATGAAAATGTGTGTGTGTGTGTGTGTGTGTGTGTGTGTGTGTGTGCGTGCGTGCACACCCGCACATGCATGTGCGCATGTGTTTCTGGACTCCCTTGCAGTTTGGTTTTCTTATTTGTGTCCTCCTTCATATAACGCCACCTTCGCAGGCTTGCGAGGATTAAATCCTGTGTGTCTTTTTCTTTTGTGACTGTGTGTTGTGTGTAGCAAGGTGAATACTATCTGCTGCAGCTTTGATTACACAGGAAAAGAAGAAACTCAAAACGACACCAGGCTGACCCCCTCTCGGCATGTTGGCCATGTGTGTCTCGGGGCCCTGAGCGTGGCGCGGCAGTGTGGCCTCGTGTCAAAGGGTCCTCCGTTAGCAAGGAACTTGGGCGAGCGGTGAGCTTCAGACGGTCACTTAGGATGGTAGCGCAGCATGGTTCCCTAATTCCTTGAGGAAAAGTACTTGATAGAGTTTTTTTTTTCTTTTTCGGTGTGCAAGTGACATTGGCCCCGTGTAAGGAATGCACTAGCTGACAGCGGTTGACCCTGAATACTGAAGTGTCTGGAGAGGTGGTTTCCTTTGTAAGATGGATCATTTCCTGCCTTGGGCAGGCGCATGACATGAGGGGAAATCTCCTTCCCTGGACGCAGGAGTTCAGCCAACAGTGTCACCACGGAGGAAAGACCATGCAGGATTCTGGGTGGGAGGGAGTCAGCGCGGAAAGTAACATTGCCTCTCCTTAGAGAGAGCACGCTGCTCCGGAGGTGCAAGTATTTTTCCAGCAAGCAAACCCGCTGCTCCAAATATCTCATGCCTGAGTGAATATTCAGTTTCCATTTCTGTGTCAAATGCTGGTGTGGACAGGATTTTCAGTGCCACGGGAAATGTGTGGGTTGATGAATAGAACAGATTGTACGTGGAGGCAACATTGTATCAACACTGGGCTAAAGAATACTGTAATAATAATCAAGTTTTCATGAGTGAAATTACATGAGATCTGGAATTTGCTTTAAAATAACTGGGTTGGCTGAAAGAGGGGTGTGAGGGTACAGCTGAAACAACAGAATTGGACAGGCGTTGATAATTGAATCTGGGGGAGTTTGTTTTACTATTTCTTTAACTTTTGTAAATGCTTAAAAATTTTGTGTGGAAAAAATTAACCCCAAAACTCCAACAGTGAGCATTTATTTTGTATGAATAAAATGTTTTTAAAAATTCATAACTCATGGACATTGCATAATAAAATATAAAAATACAAACAAGTCTGTAATCCCAACAACACGGGAGTCTGAGGCAGTATGGTCTCCCTGAGTCTGAGGTCAGCTTGGGCTACATAGCAAGACCCTGTCTTCAAAAAAGAAAAAAAAAAGAAAAGAAAAAAGAAAGATGGTGTTGTATTTGGTATGTTGCTAAACATCCACACAAGTATTTGATTAATAAATGTGTACAATAAAATATGTATGCACAATGTATATGCAGTATAACTTTCATATGTACATATATTAAACATATGCTTCAGACACACACATGTAAGTTTGTCAACTCTATCTCTGTCTGCCACCCTATGGTGCAAATTCAAAATAAGTACGCTAACCGGCTCTGCGGACGCTCCAGTGCGATTACTCAGAGGCTCTCTAGCGACGGAGGTCTGCAGCGTCTGCCTCCAGCCGCTCAGCACGGCCCTTGTTAGCCCTCTCCTTGTCCTGGGCCGCGGGCTCCAACAGAGTTCCTTGTCCGTGTATTTTTTATTTTGTACTTAATCCGGAAGTGGCGAGAGGGTAGGATTATTTTTGCACTTCTTCACCTTTGACGGCGGCCCCGCCCAGCCGCCGGCCGCGTCCCGCTTCCCTCCTCGGGCGCCGCCCGGCGGCCGCAGCCGTCACCACCGCGGGCCGGGCGGGCGCAGTTCTAGGGGTGCTGCGCGAGCTCCCCAGCCGCACACCCTGCCTCCTGAGCCCGGAGCGCCTCTGGCCCAGACGAGGAGGCGCGAGGGTGTCTGCGGGTCCTGGCCCGGGGTGCGTGCTCGTGGCGCCCGGAGCGCAGCGCGCAGCAGAGCCAGGGACCCGGGGATGGCAGCGCTGCACCCCCAAAGTGCCGGGAACACCAGTGCCCAGGCCACTGCGCTGGGGCCTCCTCTCACTGTGGCATGGACCAAGGACAGGGCTAGGAAAGCTCGTCCAAGGGGCCCGGCCCTCCAGCAGCCGGATCACTCGCAGGACCCCCAGTGGAGGAGCAACAGGGCTCACACGTGCGTCTCGGATCAGGAAAATCCAGGCAGCTGCCGACCGGTGGCCTCGCTTGGCCTGGATGTTGGGGCTGTCAAGATGGCGGGTGAGGGTTTGTGCAGGGCTGGGGCGAAGGGTCTTGCCCTCCTGGTGGAAAAGAGGCGCCGAGGAGGGCGCTGACCCCCTGGGCCACGTCCTTTGGTAAGTGTGGAGGTTTTCAGCTGGCGAGTGAACTGGGCGAGGGTTGTGAATTCGAGGCATAAATTACTTATGCTGGAGTCAAACACCAGCCTGATGGGTGGGGAAGAGGGGACGTTCACAGCTGCACCGTCCTCTGACCTGATTGTGTGTCCCCACCTGGACTCAGTTGCTGAAATTCTTGCTCCTAAGGTGACAGCAGTGGGAGGGGAAACCTTTGAGAAGACAGTGGCCGTGAGGGCAGAGCTTTTGTCAGTGGGACCATTATACAGAGACCCACAAGAGCTCGCTCACTTCCTTTTCTACACGTACGGTTAAAGCGAGAGGACTTCATCAGACACAAACTACTGGAGCCTCGATCTTGTACAGCGTCCTCACCTAACAGAATTGTGAGCACAGGATAAACCTCTGCTGTTTATAAGCTTCTCAGTTTAAGGTATTTTGCTATAGTAGCCTGAATGGACTATGACAGAGTACAAATGTAACGGTGCAGTTGTGGTGGACTCTGGGTACTGGAGTGGTGAAGGTTTGGGGTAGAACTAGAGTTCCTTGAATAATCATCCTTCCCTTTTTGCCTTCTTATGCCAACCCTCTCAGGATCTAGGTTTATTTTTATTTAGGAAATAGGTTTTCTTCCCCCTGGGATTCATAGTTTTAACTTGAACCAACAGAAAATGTAACTGAGAAGGTAAATGCAATGTTCTACTTACATTAGTAGCAGCCCTGCGCAGGAGATTGTGTGAGCGCGCCGTAGCCTCATTTCCTGTGTTGGCTCTTCGGTGGCAGTTGGCTGTCAGCTTACTGGAAGGAGGTGGTGGAGGCGGGGTGGTGGCAGCCCTTGGCTCGTAGTGAACATCAAGCCGGAGATTGAACTCAGGCCCTTGAGCTTGCCAGGCAAGCACTTATTCTACTGAGCTATCTCCCCAGCCCTGTAGTGATCTTTATCTTTCTTTTTTTTTCTTTTTTTGCATGTGTTTTTCTAGTTGACTGATGGAAAAGGTTAGGTAAAGGGCCTGCGCTGTTCTTTCCCAGCCTGGAGAAGAGCTCTATGCCAACCGCTCTGCCTCCCTTGCCCAGTCTCACCTTGGTCCTGATCACAAGTACAAATACACTGCCCACGTAGGCAGCAGCTTTAGCTATCTTTCTTTCTTTCTTTTTTCTTTCTTTTTTCTTTCTTTCTTTCTTTCTTTCTTTCTTTCTTTCTTTCTTTCTTTCTTTCTTTCTTTCTTTCTTTCTTTCTTTCTTTCTTCTGTACCAGGGATTGAACTCAGGACCTTGCACTTGCCAGGCAGGCACTTATGCTACTGAGCTATCTCCCCAGCCCCAGCTTTAGGTTTCTTGACAAAGCCAGAGACAAGTGTTCCAAGGGATGAACAGGAGGGAGAGTGGAAGAGGCCAAGAGAACATTCACCCAACTCCACAGCTCCACTCTTTTGTTTTTCTAGGAAGATGACAGAATAGTTCAGGCTTTCTGGGAAGATGACAGAGTGGTGAACAGCAGAGAAAGAACCTTTCTGAGATTTGGTATCCAGACACTGGAGTACAGCAACGTGAGCAGGAGGAGTGGAGTGGGTCACTGGGACCCAGCAGGGATCCGAAGTGAGAATTGCAGCCCACCGGCAAAGTGAAGAGAGAAAGTGAAGAAGGTGGTGACACATGGTGCTTTCTCCCCAAACCCATACTCACCCTGTGGGAGAGACAGCCCAAACTGTGGACTCACAGTGACTAGTGGTCACCCTAGAGGTCCCCATGGAGAAATGCACTAGTGGAATGGAACAGTGGACACAGACTGCAGTGGCTGCTGAGTGGGGTTCAGATGTCCCCCAAGAGAAGATGATTGGTCAGGAGCCATCTTGGAGAGGGGCCAGCTGAGCTCAGAGCTCAGAGCAGCTTTAGATTGACTCCATCTGCTGGTGGCCAGTGTCAGGGCGAGGCTGCTGAGTTGAAGCCAACAGGAGGCACATGGAGTGTTGCAGGCTGCAAAAATCCAGTTCCGGTCTCGGAGCCAGAAACCAGCCTGAACTCCAGTGGATGTGAAGATGCAGGCTTGCTGGGATTATCCATGGCCCCCTCATAAAGCTATGCATGGCGTTCGGGGATCAATCAACATGGGTCCAGACTCTGTCTGCCCACTGTGTATCAATGGCAGCAGAGACACTCCTTGGAGTGGAAAAATTTTAATTCTTTCTTTCTTTCTTTCTTTCTTTCTTTCTTTCTTTCTTTCTTTCTTCCTTTCTTCCTTTCTTCCTTTCTTGTATGTATTTGGTTGGTACAAGGTCTCACTATGCAGCTTGAACTCATAGTGATCCTCCTGCTTTCACCCTCCCCAGCACCGGGATTACAGGTGTGTGCCACCACACTGGAACTCCGGCTGGCTCAGCTCGCCCTAGGGGTGGAGCGTTGTGGCAAGTGGTGCCGGGGATTGAACCACAGTCCCTGCGCTTGCCTAAGCAGATTCTTTAGTCTGCTGAGCTATCTCGCCAGCCCATTTTGCTTTTTCTTGGTTGTTCTTGTTTTTATATGAGTGTGAACATTGTTTCTAGTTTTGTTGTTGTTGTTTTATTTCTTTCTTCTTGCTTGCCTCCTGTCTTCACCAGTTTCTCAAAGTTTTTGTAATTTCATTTGTCCTCCAACTTTGCTTCTAGTTTCTTCTACTTCTCTATTTTTTCCCCAACTCTTTTAAAATTTTGTCTTTGAGGTCTTATTTAATGTATATGATTTTTCTGGATTGTTTTAGATTTTATTTAGAACCACAAATCTAGCTCATACAATTAAAGGTGGCAAATTAATAGTCACCACAGCTTGTCTTTTTTTCTGGGCTATTTGATACTACTGTTATTGCTGATTGGACTACTTTAACCAAGGTGACATAATTGTACTGATCAGTTGTTCTTCCTGGTTTGGCAAGACTGAGACTGCCTAAGGGTCGTAGAAAAGTGCCAAGAACTTGGGGCTAGGCCAAACGGGCAGCATCTTCTCATCACCAGTAAATCTTAGGACAGAACCCAGAAACAGACTCAAAACCCAAAAGCCAGTGACACTCGGAAGACATCTCTGAGCTGTAGTCATTTCCAGAGAGCTCTATAGTCTAGCAATGAAGTACCTGTCCTATGCAATTTACTAACATCAATCCAGGAATCAAACTTAAAAAAAAAAGAGAAGAAAAAGAAAAGAAAATGAGAAAATATTTAAGCTGGATGCAACTCCAGACTTCTAGTTCACAAAGGCAAACCCAGGGGGCAATGAGGCAGAACAATCTGGAAACCGCCCACCCGGACTCTGAGGTGGTGACAGCAGAAGGGACAAAGCACCCCCAGTCTGGAAAGAAAAAAACAAAACAAAACAACAACAACAAAAAAAACCCTACAGTAAGGATAATTTTAGGGCTGGGATATAGCTCAGCAGTTTAAGCACCTGCCTGGCAAACACAAGGTCCTGAGTTCGATCCCCCGTCTGAGAAAAAAAAAAAAATCTACAATGAAAGAACAAAGCAGGGGCTGGTGAGATGGCTCAGTGGTCTAGAGCACCTACTTAGAACAAGCTCAGCAAAGCACAAGGACCGCGGTTCAATCCCCCAGCACCACATGCCAGCCAGCCCCGCCCCCTGGTGGGCTGAGCTGGACACACACACACACACACACACACACACACACAAATAAATAAATTTAAAAAAAAAAAGAACAAAGCAGATGAAGGGGGCTCTAAACAAAAACCAGAAATAATTTCTCAGATAACTATAGAGATGGTGACCAGAATGAAAGACACAATTAGTTGCCCAGGCTGAGTCTCACCTGTGACCTCCTGCCTCAGCCTCCTTGGCTGGAATCCAGCTCAGGAGGAGGGAGTGTCACCATGGGAATCTTTACAATAAAGATTTTTCAGTTGAAAAAAAAAAAAAGATATGATTGGTGACTCTAGAGCAGATACAGATTTTTTTTTTTAAAAGAATTTTTAGGAAAATGATGGAAACCGTGAATGCCTAGCAAAGGGAAGAGATGCGATCTATGAGACAGATTCAAAACAGATATGTAGGGGCTGGGGAGATAGCTCAGTGGAATAAGCTGTTGCCTGGTGAGCAAAAGGACCTGAGTTCAATCCCTGGTTCTGCAAAAACAAAAACAAAAACAAAAACAAAAAAACAGATACGTAGAAGATTAAAATTTCCACTGAAGGTATATACAGCAGAATGAGCCAAGCTGAGGATGGGATGTTGGGTCTAGAAGACATCAGTAAGGATAATAAGAAAAAATTTCTTTAAAAAATATTTTATTTATTTGTCTATTTGGTACAGGGTCTCACTACACAGTTCAGACTCATGGTGATCCTCCTGCCTCAGCCTGCCCAGTGCGGGGATTACAGGTGTGCACCACCATGCCTGATCTCGGTGACTGGCTTGGTGTGGGACCGGCATGGTGTGTGGTACCAGGGATTGAACCTGGATCCTTGAGCTTGTCCCTAGACTGCTGAGCTATCTCCCCGACCAAGAAAAGATGTTCTTAAAAAGCAAGGGACTATGAGAAATCAGTTCAGCAGCTGCTAGATGCTACAAGGAAGCATAACATAGGCTGGATGGGAGTCAATGAAAGAGCAGGGCATAGTGTAAATGACATTAAAAAAAAACCTTGTTCACAGAGGTCTGGCGGAAAACTTCTCAAGTAAAGAAAAAGAATTTGACATACAGACAAGCGAGGCCTGTAGAACTCAATTAGCCAAGATATAAGCCTCCTGAGTGCTGGTATTTCACGCTTGCACCAACCACCATGCCTGGCCCAGTTCTGCTGTTAATGAACTCTCTCTGCCTCAACTAGGGTGAGTTAGGGGGTCCTTGAGCTTCCCCTAGTGGCTGATGTGTGCTATGACACCAACTGAACTTGCAGGGGAGGGGGGTGGGGGGGTTGGGGGTGGAAGATGGGAGGTGGGGGGTGGGGGGTGGGGGTGGAGATAGGAAGAAGCCAAGGTCATTGGCTTGGAATAAGATATTTAAGGACTAATCTCTCCTTAAGTGTATAGGATTTTTGTAGAAGAAAAGGAATATATTCTATGTGGGATTAAGGAGTGAAATTGAGACAAAGGAATACATTTTTGGGAAGCTAGTCTTTTCTACAATGTTAAAACTAGCTCCATGGAGGTATGTAAGAAGGAGGTCTGGCCATAGCAGTGCCAAGAGAAGGCAGATTTTGGGTAGAAGGTCACTGTCCCTGCTATTCCTGTTGCAGGCCTTCTGGAACATTCCTATTTTGAATATTTTGCCAGTGACTGTGTCTGTAAACAATTAGATGACCCAGAAACCCCAGTAGGCCCACAGCCGCTCCACTCCTCCTAAAAGGCCCTTTGTTTCTGAAAATAGTGTTAAAATATTTTGTCTAATCACATTTGATTTGTGGCTCATAAAGCCAACTCCGAAGATTGACAGCTCCGTACTTACCAGATAAGATTAAGTATTTAATTATTATTGCCTATTGGAATGGTGGCCGAATGGGAAAAAGAACTGAGAGTCTGAGCCCCAGGATGTCACTTGATCCTTCTCTGAGTCCTGATGGCAGTGGGGCTGGCTGCCGGTGATGACACGCAAGACCTGTCTCTTGGTCTAGAATAAGATCTCTGATTCTTTCACTTCATGAAGCTGCGCAGTGCTGACTTTCCTCTGTGCCTTTGGTTTGCCCCAGGACAGCACCACAGGAGACTGGGTTTGCTCCTGGGGTGACCTAGTATTTTTCTGGGACAGGGCTATCACTTCTGGGTAGGACAGACCCTGCCTGGTACCACTGAATGTCCCAAGGTTAGTCGTATAGGTGAAGACTACCGCTGCCTTAGAGCAGCGGTGGCAGGCGGATGGCAAACGCACCACAGCGGGCTGCTTGTTATCGCTGAAAGCTCTAAAAGGTTCAGCGTTGCTGCCTCAGAGGCTGCGAGTCCTTAGGGAAAGGATCAGCTGAATCTCCAGACAGCTAGTCCGAGGTTTCACCCTGTGGGCTTCTTGTCTTCTTCCACATGTATCTCAAGATTCCGTCATCCACGGAGCCTGCGCCTCCTCCGCACTCCGTTTTGGAGCTGAAGGCTTCCAGAGAGGAAAGCGTCTTCCCACACAGGGCTGTTTGCAACGGAATGAGTTGGTTTGAATACTTGGATGCCATCATGACTGATGCCATAGAAGTGGAGAGCAGGGAAGTGGAACAGAGAAAGGTGGATCCTAAGCATGTCTGAGCTCTCTGGGCATGGTGACACACACTTGTGACCCCACTCTGTGGGCTACGAGAGGCTTGCAAGTTTGAATCCAGCCTGGGCAACTTAGCACCTTAGTCAGGCCCTGTTTTAAAATAACAACCAAACCAAATAATAATAATAATAATAATAATAATAACAATAACAATAATAATAATAACTCTGGGGCCTAGAGGCAGCATTTTTGTGACAGCACTGTTTATTTAAGCTGCCAGCATTATAGATCAGGTTCTTCCTGTGCAGCCCCTTTCACCTGGGAATGTAAACTCTTTCTTTTTTGTTTCCTTTTTCTTTTGTGTTACTGGGGATTGAACACAGAGCCTTCACACTGAGCTAAATCCCACCCCCCAGGGCGGATACCCTGCTTACAATGGAAGGGAGAAAGAAGCTTGTTCTCCCCCTTGTGTTCTGTTTTTCTGTCTTCCACTGTCATAAACAGATGCCCGTAGGCCATGCTACATTGCCTTGGAGCCGGCTGAGGATGGACTGAAACCTCGACCAACTGAGAGCCAAATAAACCTTTCCTCTTTTAACTTTGGGCATCAGGAACTTTGTCCCACCAATGAGAGAAATGTAAGACAGTCCCACGTGGCACTTCAGCATACATTCACATGTAGCACCTCCTGTGTTGGAGCCCACGCATGGTCAGATGGCACCCACCTCGATGTGTGATGAATTTGAGGTTCATAGACCACATGCCACATCTTTCATCATGTGCCAAGCACCTGGCTGCAGTGAAACTGTTGCTTTCTGTTTCCTTGAGAGCCACACCTCCGTGTGCTGTGAGTAGGCTGTGCAGCGGTGGGAATTCCCCTGGACCGATACCCAGTACATCTGGGCCGGTGTCTGCAGGTTAGAGGGCCCTGTGACAGCCTGGACAAACAGGCACATCTGCAGGAAGCCTACTGGAAGATGAAGGCTGTTGCAGAAGAATTTTACTAATGTTACACCAGGACAGAGGAAACACGAGGCATCGAGGAACTCTCCTCTCTAGACTGACAGCCACGCCAGTGAACTTAGGGGTCTGGTACCATCTGCCCTTGTGAACACAGACACTAGTCCCAAGAATGGCTGTGCCACTGTCTTCATCCTCCTCAAAGCATCCTTGGACAGACTGAGCTCAGGACATGGAAGCTGGTGGATTCAGTCCCATTCCCTTCTCCCTGCTAGCACTGCTGTCCATGCCAATCTGGTGTAGTGCAAGGCTGCTACCTGTGGGTCCTGCAGTCTCTTCTCTGGGGCTGTCCCCTGTGCCACCTCCCTCTATCCTTATTTTGCCAATTCTGGCCTATCCTTTCCAGGCTTTCTAATGTTTTCCTCTGAAACTCCCCCCCCCAAGTCCCCTGTTATTGAGAGTGATCACCCCATCTTCCGCTGCTTACATCACAGTTTGAGTGAAGGTCTAAAGATGAGGACCATCGCCAAGTTCCCAGAAGCTGGGATCAGCGTAACTTGTCGCCCTCTGGAAAGGGAATCTGAAGTGGCCATGACCACCAATCCAAGGCCACCACCCACCATCAGTGGACAAACAGGACTGACAAGGAAAGGTGGACTGGCAATGTACTGTCCTGCATAAGCCAAGTCTCAGGGACCCATAGGAAGAAACCATAGCTGCTTTAACGAGGGGGGCTGCGCTCCCAAGTGGCCGCTGGCTTGGCTCAGGATATATTGATCTGCTCTTGGGGTGCAAAGCAGGTCCAGGATGATAGGGAAGAAACAGAGGAGAAGGAATACAATGCGCCCGCTGCCTGAGATCCTGGCTCCTAAGGCGTGTGGACGACGGAGCCGGGCAGCAGGTCGTCGTGTCTCCTCCCATCCAACCCCCAGTTCCCACGTTCTACTTTCTCACAAACTTAGCTTGTGTGAGATGCTTTGTTTAAGTGGAATCATACAGCATTTGTCCTTTTGTGACTGACTTACATCACTCGGCAATGTGGCCTCAAGGTTCAGCCTATGTACAGTAGCGTGGGCCAGAATTCCTTTCTTTTGGTGGCAGTGTGATATTCCACTATATAAATACATCACATCTTGTTCATCCACTCAGCTGCACTTTTCTATCTCTTGGTTATTGTGAGTACTGTTGCTATGGATATGAGTGTGCAAATCTCTCTTCAAAAACACTGTGTTCATTTCTTCTAGATCTAAAACCCTAAGGGCCAACCAGACAGCTCAGCAGACTAAAGCACCTGCTTAGGCAGAGTTTGATCCTTGGTGTGCCGTGCCAGCTCCGTCCCCGGGGTGTGCTAAGGTGGTGATTAAGACTTGGTAGTGATTACAGGCATGGTGGTGCAAGCCTGTAATCCCAGCACTCAGGAGGCTGAAAACAGCAGGATCACCACAAGGTTGATCTATATAGTGAGACCCTGTAGACCCTGTGCTAAATACGCTAAAAAAAAAAGTCATTCTACCAATAGATCTATAATCCTGAGTTGAATTGCTTGATCATATAGCAATTTCAGAACCTTCTATATTGTTTTCTACAGCAGCTGGGCCATTTTACATGTCTACCCAAAGTGTACACGCGTTCAGGTTTCTCTACATCCTTGCCAACTTGAATTATTTTCTGTTGTTTTGTGGCATTAGGTGGTATTTCAGTGTGGTTTTGTCGTGTTTCCCTAGTGACTAGTGATGTTGAACATCTTTTCACATACTAGTGGCCATCTGTATATCCTCCTGGAGAAAGGTCTACTCAAGTCCTTTTCCTATTTTTAAAATTATTTGGCTTTTTAATTGTTGAATTATAGAAATTATTTACATATTATGGATATTAATCTATACAAGGTATATAATTTGCAAATATTTTCTACTTAACAGTTGTCTTTTCACTTTATTGTGTCCTATAATGAGATTTATCTCTTTGGGCAGTCTTAAGGATTTTGGGGAACAGGATTATATTTGAGGGGAATTCTTAGTAAGTGATTATAGATGGATTAAAGCAAGAAACAGATGCCGAGGACAATCAGGTACGTGTGGGGTGTGATCAAGAATATGTTTAATTTTTAAAAAATTTGTCGTGGTACAACATTGATCATCAGTAATGACCCTTGAAATGCTCCCGCTCACCTCACACTTATCCCGCCCTTCTTGCCATTTTCTGAGGCTGTTCTGGATGTCCTCTTTCCTGAATGTCTTTAGTTTAGCTTCTGTGGCTGCCTCCTGAATTGGTTTGAAACCTTTTTACTTTGGGGAAAAGTCAGGGCCACACAGTGTCAGATTCAGTGAGTAAGGTGTGTGTGTGTGTGTGTGTGTGTGTGTGTGTGCGCGTGTGTGCATATAGGTGCGCGCGTGTGTGTGCATGCCTTTCTGTTGGATGGTGCTCAGCACATTTACTCTGCTTCTGATCATACCTCGTAAGACACTTGTGGAAAAGCACCTGCAGAACTGCCTCAGAAGATGCCAAGGATGCCAGGCTGGGTATTTGAAGCCAGGGGACCATGCTTGAGGGGGATTAATGGCAACCTGTCTTTTACTGTAATAAATTTTAAAAATGTAAACATTCATCGTATATTTTGTTGCCATATATATGGCCCTGGAGACCAAACTCGGGCTGCTCACACACTAGGGGTGCAGCACCACTCAGCTGTATCCTCTGTCCACAGCACATTTTTTTTTTTTTTTTCGGAACTGGGGATTGAACTCAGATCCTTGCATTTGCCAGTCAAGCACTTATCCTACTGAGCCATCTCCCTGGCTCCCTCACAGCACATTTTTGATGAGGTGAGATTCGAGTCTCGCTGCACAGAGCGGGAATGCGGCCAGCTTGGGGCTTCTGTGCTCCCCTCCACCCCCGGGCGTCCCCTCCTTCCACCTGCTCCTCCTCACTTAGCTGTGGGCAACCAGTTCAGTTGCCCAGCACTGCGGGGTGCAAGGTGCTCTGCTGGGGTGAGGAAGGGAGCCGCAGAGGGATGGCAGGGGCGGATTTCAGCCGCTGAGGGTGCCCTCCAGGAACTGTTACAGCAGAGGGTGGAGGGCGCCCAAGGGCACCTGATGTGGGCAGGGGAGGGCGGAGGGCTTCCCGTAGGCGTCCTAAGGCCCCTGTCAGCTGGCTGGGTCTCCCTTCACAGCCTCTCCGCTGCAGGGTCCAGCCCCGTGGAGCAGAGGGAACTGCGACCACGTACGGCTCTGTCCTCCCCAAGAGGATGTCCACCATAGGAAGGTACGAAAGTCATTGTGGATGGTTTATCGGAGGCTCCCAATCAACTTTATTTAATTGGAAAACTGAAAGAAACCGTATACATGGCTCATCAATGGTTCTAAAAACAAATTACTAAAAACCTAGATTAGACAGTGGCGACGCGTCCCGAGCTTGCAGAGCCGTCTGCTTCTCCCTGCACCGCAGCCACAGCCGAGCGCACGAGCACCTCACAAGCCTTGTGGAAATCCCACAGCGAAGCCGGGATGGCCTTCATCCGGACCTAGCAGCTGCACGCAGCCATGGCTGACACCTTCCTGGAGCACATGTGCCGCCTGGACTTCCAGTCGGCCCCCATCACGGCCCACAACACCGGCATCATCTGTGCTATCGCCCGGCCTCCTGCTCGGTGGAGACCCTGAAGGAGATGATTAAGTCTGGGATGAACGTGGCCCGGCTGAACTTGTCTCACGGAACTCATGAGTACCATGCGGAGACCATCAAGAATGTGTGTACAGGGCCAGGGAGATGGCTCAGTAGAATAAGCGCTCCCCTGGCAAGCGCAAGGGCCTCAGTTCAATTCCCGGTTCCAGAAAAACAAAAACAAAAACAAACAAACAAACAAACAAAAAAACGTGTGTACAGTCACTGAGAGCTTTGCTTCTGACCCCATTCTCTACTGGCCAGTGGCTGTGGCCCTGGACACCAAGGGACCCAAGATCTGAACCGGTCTCATCAAAGGCAGTGGCACCGCCGAGGTGGAGCTCAAGAAGGGAGCCTCGCTCAAGATGACGCTGGACAACGCCTACATGGAGAAATGTAACAAGAATGTGCCGTGGTTGGTTGGGCTACAAGAACATCTGCAAGGTGGTGGACGCGGGCGGCAAGATCTACGTGGACGACGGCCTCATTTCTCTGCTAGTGAAGGAGAAAGGTCCCAACTTCCTGGTGAGCGAGGTGGAAATCGGTGGCTCCCTGGGCAGCAAAAAGGGCGTGAACTTCCCTGGTGCCGCCGTGGACCTGCCCGCTGTGTCTGAGAACATCCAGGACCTGAAGTTCGGGGTGGAGCAGGATGTGGACCCGGTGTTGGTGTCCATCCGCAAGGCTGCTGACGTCCACTCGGTGAGGCAGGTCCTGGGGGAACAGGGCAGGAACATCAAGATCATCAGCAAGATCGAGAACCATGAAGGCGCGCGGAGGTTCGATGAGATCCTGGAGGCCAGCGATGGCATCGTGGTGGCCCGTGGGGACCTCGGCATCGAGAGTCCTGCAGAGAAGTTCTTCTTGACCTAGAAGACGATGATTGGGCGCTGCAACCGTGAGGGGCAGCCCGTCATTTGTGCCACACAGATGCTGGAGAGCCCGAGCAAGAAGCCGCGGCCTGCGCGGGCTGAGGGCAGCGACGTGGCCAGCGCTGTCCTGGACCGGGTGGACTGCGTCATGCTGTCCGGGGAGACGGCCAAGGACGACTACCCTCTGGAGGCTGTGCGCACGCAGCACCTGACTGCCCAGAGGCAGAGGCTGCCATCTACTACATGCAATTATTTGAGGAGCCCATTGCCAGGGACCCCACAAAAGCCGCCGCTGTGGGTGCTGTGGAGGCCTCCTCCAAGTGCTGCAGCGCGGCCATAAGCGTGCTCACTAAATCCGGCAGGTCTGCCCCCCAAGTGGAGCGGTAACGTCCACGGGCCCTGTCGTCACTGTGACCCATAATCCTCAGACGGTGTGCCAAGCGCACTTGTACCGTGGCATCTTTCCCGTGCTATGCACGGACCCTGTGCAGCAAACATGGGCTGAGGACGTGGACCTGCGTGTGAACTTGGCCATGAACGTCGGAAAGGCTCGAGGCTTCTTCAAGACAGGAGATGTGGTCATCGTGCTGACGGGGTGGCACCCTGGCTCTGGCTTCACCGACACCATGCGTGTTGTGCCCGTGCCCTGAAGGCGGTGGAGCCCCTCTCAGCCCCCTTTCCCGACCCCTTCCCCCAACCCATCCATTAGGCCAGCTATGCTTGTAGCGCCTCACTCCCCGCTGCAGTGCAGCACTGGTAGGCTGGGACACTGGGAAGACTGCCTCTCTGCGATTAACTTTTAACTTGGCACAGTGGCCCAGAGCTGGCTGCCTGGGACATGTCCCCACCCCAGCAAGGCACTTTGAGAAAGGAGGCCCCCAGAGCTTACTGCAGGAAGGCAGCAACTTTGCCTCCTTTGTGTGTCCTGTTGAGTTCCTATAGAAAGCAGGTGCCAGAGAACCCAGCTGTGGTGGCCAGTATGGGGGCTGAGGGCGTGGGACTGTGGATTCGGTGTGCCAGATAGGTCATGACCCCAGATGCTCAGATTCCCTCCCCAGTCACTTGGGCCTCCCCACTCAGCCTATGCACAGTTCTCTGCAGCCGCACTCCACGTGCACACTCCGCCTGCCACCCCCAGGCCTGCTGCTATAGAGCCCACCTGTGGGTCAATAAACAACAGCTAAAGCTAAAGCTAAAAAAAACAAACAAACAACAAAAAAAAAAAACAAAAAACCCAAAAAACAGCAACCAAAAAAACAAAACCCAAAACTAGATTAATTGATGTTCATTTAAAATTTTTATTTATTTACTTTTGTGTTTTTGAGACAAGGTCTCACTATGCAGTTCAAGCTGGCCTTGAGTGAGCTCAAACACATTTGAGGACTATGCTGACCTCAAACACGCAGTAATTATCATGTTTCAGCCTCCTGAGTGCTGGGATTACAGGTGTGAACCACCATGTCTGGGCTGATTGTGCTTAATAAACTGTTGTGCTTCCTAGATGCCTGTCACTGAACACTTCCTTTTTCTGTGACAGCCACGCGGGGAGGTGTTCTCAGCCTCTTTGATGCAGAGAGAAACGGAGGCCTAGGGAGGTGAAGTGTCTGGCCCAGGGCCACAGAAGAAGAAGCAACAGAGCTGGAACTAAGCCCCTGGTGTGTCCCCGCTGGCTGTGCCCTTAACCTCCAACGGTTTTTTCCACACCAAGAAAGCTGTTCCACGTCGGTCGATCTGAGCCAACACATTTGTGGCTAGGTCATGTCCTTCAGGCTCCAATTCCACACTTTTGGAAAAGTCACCATTTACTTAGGTGTGCCAAAAGGTTGGTTCCTGAGCCTTTGAAACATCTGTGGGTCTCCCAGGTATGCTGAGCTGCCCTTGCCAGTTGCCCGGAAACCCCGTGGAAAGGCGCACTTCAAAAGTCAAGGGTAATTCTAAAAGCAACCATTCAACAATAGACATCAGGAGGAAAATCCTCTTCTGAGAAAGGATTAAAAGAAAACAAAATATAATTACAGTACT
Organism: Octodon degus; assembly: GCF_000260255.1. Lineage (NCBI taxonomy): Eukaryota > Metazoa > Chordata > Mammalia > Rodentia > Octodontidae > Octodon > Octodon degus. Next base: position 7,350,265 of record NW_004524596.1, on the reverse strand, counting down.
TAATAAAATAAACCAAAATAACATACCATAATCATAACTCAAAATAAATGGTGAAATAGTGTATATAAATACTGATGTGTTATTGAGCAATATAACTCAATTAAATCGCACTGAAGGGCTGGGGGCGTAGCTCAGTGCTAGAGCACGTGCCTAGTATGTCCATCATCCTAGTTTGAATCCTCAGCACTGCCAAAAAAAAAAAATAAATAATCCTCAAAATTAGTAATGGTTCTTTAATATCACCTAATGTTAGAGTCCAATTTTCTGATCATTTCACTGTTTTTACAGTTGCATTTGGCTTTACATTTTTTTTTTAGACCTTTCTAAGGCACAAATCATCTGTTTTCCTTTTTGCATTGTATTTGTAGAAGAAACTAGGTCCTGGACTGGTGAGGTGGCTCAGCAGACTAAGTGCCTGTTTAGGCAAGTGCAGGGACTGGGGTTGGATCCCTGGCACCACATACTGCGCTGGCCCCGCCCCTGGGCGTGCTGAGCCGGCCACTGAGATTGGGCTTGGTGGCACACACCTGTAATCCCAGTACTGGGGAGACTGAGACAGGAGGATCATGAGTTTGAGCTGTGTAGTGAGACCCTGTACCAAAAAAAAAAAAAAAAAAAAAAGAAGAAGAAGAAGAAAGAAACTGGATGGTTTGTCCTACAAACTAAGCATGAAGCATGAACAAATGGGCTAAGGCTTCATTGTGGCGCGGCCCTGTGCCCCGAGGGATGTGCAGTCAAAAGATCACATTGTAAAGTCACTCAAAGTAGTTCCCCTCTCCCCACCTCAGCTTGGTGTACTGTTTGCTTCCTTTGTCTCAATTTGACTTGAATGAAGAGAGGTACCTTTTCTAAATGTGGTGTTTTTAATATTCTAAAGTATTTACAAGGACAAAAGCAAAAACAATGAAAAAGACTATAAGTAGAAGTTTAGTTTCCAGGTCTCTACTCCCACTAAATTGTCATCCTCTTCCTCATTTTAGAGATAATATTTTTTGTGTGTCTTTTGGAGACTGGGTGTCATGACGTAGTTTAGGCTGGTCCTGAACTTACTTTGTAGCTCAGGCTGGCCTCATACTTGTAGGGATCTTCCTGCCTCAGCCTCCTGAGTGCTGGGATTACAGGTATGTGCCACCATACCTGGCCAAGGTAATAATGTTTTAAAAATTAGTTTTCACTCTGTCTTCCTGTTGTTTATATGTATGTACTATACTCATGTTTCTCTTCTCTCTCTAATAAAAAGGTAACATACTATATTTACTCTTCAGATGGATTTCTTACTGAGAGGTCATGCTTATTTCTTTTTTCTTTTCTTTCTTTCTTTTTCTTTTCTTTTCTTTTTTTTTAAGACAGGGTCTCCATCTGTAACCCAACCTGGCCTTGAACTCACTGCAATCTTCCTGCCTCAGCTTCGCAAGTGTTGAGATTACAGGCGTGCAAACCCACATCTATCTATGTGTATTCCTTTTAGCAGCTGCACATGAATTCATCATGTGCATTTGTTATGGCTTGTGTCTTGTTGTCCCCCCAAAGTCATTGGGGTGGCTTATAGAGTCTGTGATTAATTCATGTTTCAATGCTGGGATTATGGGTGTGAATGCTATTCCCACTCTGGGGTGAGTAATCTGCATTACAGTGTAAGGAGGGGACAGAGGAGAGCTGGCTGCTGCTGCTGCTGCCCCTTCCTTTGCTCTTTGCTGTTTTCCGCCACCATGAGCTGCTGCTCTCTGCCATGTGCCGCTCTGCCTTGGAGCCAGCTGAGTATAGACTGAAACCTCCACTAATTGTGAGTTAAATAAACCTTCCCTTCCTTAATTCTGAGTGTCGGGTATCTGTCCCAGCAATAAGAGAAAAGTAAGTACAACAGCTCCATAATTTATCTAACCAGTCCCCTACTGATGGCCATTTGAGTTGCTTCAGTCTTTGCTATTACAAAGAGTGCTGCAATAATAACCTTGGACACATTATTCCACAATTCTGGTAGAAATATTTGGGGCAAATACCTATGATTGTGGTGACTGCGTCGAAGGGAAAAGGCAGAAGTAATTTTGTTAAACATCACCAAATTCTCCTCCCCAGAGATTGCGGCATTTTGATATAT
>NW_004524596.1:7342074-7348067 GCF_000260255.1 Octodon degus | reverse complement strand
ATATATATATTAGGTTTTTTGAGACAAAGTCTCACTATGTAGTGCAGGCTGGTCTTGAGCTCACTATGTAGCCCATGCTGGCCTCCAGCTCACAGAGATTCTCCTGCATCAGCTTCCTGAGTGCTGGAATCATAGACATGTGCTACCATGCCCAGCTCAATTCCTTAATTCTTAAGGATCTTGTTCTTTTGTCTGTGACACAGTTACCAATTTTTCACCCAGATTTTCATCTAGCTTTGGATTTTTCTTGGGATGTTCTTGTTTTGCCATAGAACCAAATTTGTTAATACTTTCTTACTTAGTTTGGGATTCTGAATTATAACTAGGAATGATTTTACCTCCCCTAGGTTGTGAAGTGGTTCACTCATTTTTGGTCTCATTGTTTTTATGATTTCACATTTACAACTAGATCTTTTATCCACTTGGAGTTATTCTGTTGTTTAGAATGAGGAATGAGTCCCCCTTTATTTTTTTCATATGGTTTTCTTTCTTTTTTTGTATTTTAGGCAAGGGTCTACAGGGTGTTCAGGGTCTCACTACTAGATTGGACTCAATGATCCTCCTGTTTACAGCCTCCCAAGAGCTGGGATTACAGGCATGGGCTACCAGGCCCAGTCTCAATCGCTGTCTCAGTGCACCCTGGGGGTGGGGCCAGCACAGCAGGCCTGGGGATCCAACCCCTGGCCTCTGCGCCTGCTTGCAGGCACTTTAATCCTCTGAGCTATTTGGCCAGCCCTCATAGGGTTTTCTAACTGCCTAGTGTGTGAATTATGGCTCAATGAAGCTGGTATACAAATTTCTTTCTGCCTCTGCCTCTGCCTCTGCCTCTGCCTCTGTCTCTGTCTCTGTCTCTGTCTCTGTCTCTGTCTCTGTGTCTGTCTCTCTCATCAAACTTTTGAAGGATATATTCTAAATCTTAAGCAGTGTTTCACCCTGAATGGTGGGATTATGAAAGCTGGGGAATCCTCTTCTCTGAGGGGACAATGCAGATATAACGCAGATCCATGAACATTTTTAGAAGGAAGTCTGTTTTTACCCCGGACTTAGGGAGTCAGTAAGCGTGTGTGGACAAGTTGCGCTCTCTGAGCTGTGCTCCGTGCTGAGGGTATTTAAGAAAATGCACAGTCACCTGGACAGACTAACTGTGAGAGTCACGAAGAAAGCCCGCTAGACGGCAGCTCCGGAGGGTGGAGGATTCTCAGGAGGGTGAGATTTCTGTGGGCTGGTGACCCGGGTGGTTGCGGAAGGAAGTGTAACCCACGTAATCCTTGAAGAATGACTAGGACTCTGAAGGGCAGGAGGAAATAGCAGTGCATCCGGCAAGGACGTGTCATGAGCAGGGCTGAAGGGAGCCCCGAGGGGGTCTGGGGGCCGCGGGTAGGCGGGCCGAGGAGGAGGCACCCTAAGCAAGGACCCTGCTCCCCGGTTCTGCGGTGCAAGCCACGCTGCCGTCTCCTGGTAGGCGAGGCTGTGCTCCGGGGTTAGTAGCAGGAAGCTCTTCGGGGAGGGGCTGGTGACACGGGACCTCTCCAAGAAGCACCTGTTGGTGGGTGAACCATTCACGGGTGCTGAGGCGTGTTGTTCTGCAGTCTATAGAGAGTGTCAAAGTTGGGATTTCATTCTGCTCTCAGTCATTGCAGAGTAACTGTGGTTAGTGTCCATGGTCTGAGGCCCGGCGAGTCTACAGAGGACACAGGGAACCAGCCCCTCACAGCTGGGGCCACCATAGCTGCCACCTGCCCCAGACCACAGGGCCCAGATGGACATATACCAGGCTTGAGGCACTTGAGTGCTGACGACTCTGCAGGGAGGTAGGCAGAGTAGTACCAGCTCTTTTGTGGGATGTGTCGGTGTGGTGGGGAGGGGACAGGCACATCTTACAGCCAAAGCCCCCCGGCCCCTTGTGGTATACTAGAGCCTCAATTTAAAAACTGAAGAATAAACATTTCTTTCTTTGGGCTAGGCAGGTAGCTCAGCGGTCTAAGCACCTGCATGGCAAGTGCAAGGACCTGGGTTTGATCCCCAATACTGCATGCAGTGTAGACCCTGAAACCCAGGTGTGGTGGTGTATGCCTATAATCCCAGCACTGGGAAGGCTGAGACAGGAGGATCACTCTGAGTCTGAACTGCATAGCCAGACCCTGTACCAAACAAATGAATAAATACTTTTTTTTTTCTTCAGAAAAAGGAACCTAAGGAAAAAATTTTTCTTTTTTTATTAAAAAAAAAAGTGAGTATCAGTTATATGAGCTGGGGTGATAGCTCAGTGTCACAAGCGCCTTCCTGTGGGTGCAAGGTCCCGCCTTTGATTCCTGGTACCAAACCAACAAATAAAAAACTTCAAAATGAATGGGCTTCCCTCTGGCAGATTTGGATATGCAGGTACCACCCTTTGACCTTTTCCCTGTTACCCTGTTTGCCCTCTATTCCCTACCCCCTTTGCCTCTTTTTTTTTGTTCTTTTGAGAGAGCATCTTATATGTAGCTCAGGCTGCCTTGAACTCACTTTGTAGCCCAGGCTGCTCTCAAACTCACAGTGATCCTCCTGCCCCAGCTACCCGAGAGCTGGGATTTCAGGCATGAGCCACCGTGCCCAGCTTGCTTCTTCTTTAATAATTTCCCCTTCTGCTTTTCTGTCTCTTTCTGTGACCTTTTTCTTTAGATTCCATATATTTGAAAAAAGCCTATTTTTATCTGAGTCTGACTTATCTTGCTTAACATGATGATTAGAGCCTCATTTTTTGTGTTAAAGTTAAAAATAAAAGACCCCAGCTTGTGGTTAAATTTTATCTCTGTGTCTACTATTGTTCATGTCTAAATGTGCCCCCAAACGTCCTGCAGTCATAGGTGGGGCCTTTTCTGAGGTGGCTGGATCTAGAGCTCATGACTGATTTGTGGTCCCGTGCGAGGATTTAGCATGCGAGATTACGAACTCACTCCACTGTGGCTTGGTGCCACCCTCGTCTGGTGCCTCAGGCACAGTATAAAGGGGAAGAAAGAGGTTCATTTCTTCCCTTGCTGCTTTGCCACTTTCTGCCCATCATGAACTGTTTTCCCCTCCACGATGTCCCTCTGCCCTGTGCCACCCTGTCTTGACGCCAGCTGATTATGGGCAGAAACGTCTACAAACTATGAGCTAAATAAATGTGCCCCCCCCCTTGAACTTTGAGTGTCTGGTATTTTGTCCTAGCAATGAGAAAAGTAGCTTAAGACTTGTGTGTGTGTGTGTGTGTGTGTGTCTGTGTGTGTGTGTCTGTGTGGTATTGGGGACTGAATCCAGGGCTTCACACACTGGAGTGGACATTGCCATTCTACAGCTGCTGTGTGCTGTGTTTGCTGAGGATGGGAGGCCTGGTGGAGCCCTTTCCTGTGACCACTGTGGCCCTCGATCCTTGGGCTTCTTCTGGGCTGCCTCTGACTTGCAGGTGGACCCCTGTTCACTTTGCATTCTTTCTCTTCCTTGCGGTCAATACTACTGATTCGTCCCCAGTGGGATTTCTTTCACTCTCTGGAATAACTGGTTGATGTTTTAAACAACTCCCACTTGTGTCTAATCTAAAGCTTTCATGCTGCAGAAACAGAGAAGGCCTCCATGTCACCTTTCCCTTCTTAACTACAGACCCTGCTGTCCCTCAGTGGGTCAGTCTGAGCCCTGGCTCTGTCACTACTGCTTAGTGGCCCTGGGTAAGCAATCGGGTTCTAAGCTCACTCTGCACTTTCAGCTGACCCTAATGGAGATGAAGCAGTGCCGGCAAGGTGCTTGGCTTGGGGACAGAGCCCTACTAAAGTAAGTTTCTTTGAGCCTTTCTAGGTGTAGGTGTCACCCTCTGCGTTTCGAGCCCCCTGCCTTACCACCACCTTACTTTGCCCCCTTTCTGAGTATATCCTTGTCCAGGGAGGCCTTGAACTCACAACCTCTCCTGAGCCTTCTGGGGGTGCAGCCCTCCCCAGCAAGGGTACCACATCAAGAGCAGGCTTCAAGCCCCAAGAGGCTGCCCAGGGAGAGTCTCACAAAAACGCCTGGCCAGATGCCTCCCTGTTTATAGTACTGTCCTCAGTTACATGACACCAGTCTCCATGGGAATTAGCAGGCGGCCTCTCAGATTTCAGGGGACATAGTTCTGTAGGAGCCTGAGCTGTCTATCTTTTTCCTCCATGGATCTGCACCACATCCTCCCAGAAATAAGTGACCTGGCCTCCTTGTGGAGTGACCTACACGGGTCGCACAACTCTTGGGGCTGGGAGAACTGGGGCGGTACCTGAGGGGGAGGTGACACTCCTGCAAAGTAAACAGGACACTCAGTGCCCGTCGCCCGTTGGCAGCCAGCTTGTCAGTGTCTGTGCTAAAGTCCCCTCGGACCAGCTGGGAACTGTTTCTCTGCTGCCCTTTGGTCCTTGCGTGTGCAACATTTGACATCCAAGGTGCAAGCACACAAAGTAGGCACCCTGACAGCTCCTGTTGCCTTATTCTATGGCCACTCTCCCCGCTTTGTTCGTGGGGAGCTACTCTTTAACTAAGTCTTGAGTTTCTCACCCCATCTTCTGTTCCCCTGGACTGATTTTAGCTGTGGCCCCACCTCTAGTACTTCTTTGCACTCACTATCTCAGCATCTCTTCCTGGCCCCAGAGGGGAGACGGTGCGCTGCTCAGCCTTGTGGAGAACCTTGTCGCATTGGCTTTCTGATGGAAGCTCAGCTTTCCTCATTGCTGGAAGAGCTCGGGACCTCACTGTTGCTGAGGTCGGCTGTGGTGCCTTTAGGGGAGCTGTGATTCCTACCTTGGGCATCGCTTCCTGGCTCCAGTGAAGATCCCTCAGCCCGCTAGCACGGATCCTTCATCCAGGTGGCACAGACTTTCTAGCTTCCACTGGTGACTTCTGGGCCTTCCCAGCACAGATCCTTGAAGCAGGCCTGCATGAGACATTGTCGCAGGCTCTGGGACTCCAATTGGACATGTGAGAGGCATTGTTCCAGGGCTTAGGTTTTCAGCTGGACTCATGCAGCATGTTAGGACCCAGACCCTCAGCTGGAGACTTTGGTCTTTAGTGTGTGGACAGATTTCCTGTACTGTTTGTGCATGATTCTTTGGGTGATTCATTATAAAATAATCTTATGAAATATGCATCCTGCATTGTATTGTTCCCCTTGCAAAACCCCAAACCACAACACAGACTAAAAGAAAGGAGACCAGAAGGTACCTCTCCCCTTTCCTGCTGAGGCCCCTATGTAGCTCTAAGTGCACCATCTGTGACTTTGGATTCTGATGTTGGAAGTTTCTCATGAAGGGGGAGACGGCTCTAGGTCAATCAAGTGCTCCCGTGACAGTGGGCACCAAAGTGCTCCATAAGTTAAAAACTGAACTAGATGACTGCTGTGCTCCTAAGCGACAGGCTGGAGACCGAGGACCAGTGATTAGGAGCAGCACTGTCACCAAACATGACATAGTAACGATTGAATGATGCCTGTCTAGTGACATTGTATGCTTCTTTTCAATCCCTAATACAGCTGGCTACTGAGGAAGAATGTCCTTCAGTCTGACTTTTCTGTGATATTGTGTAACTTCTTACAGGTCAGAGTTTCTTCTGCAGCACAGAAAGCAGTGATTGTCAAAAGTAGGGTGCTGGGAACAGCAGCATTTGAGAACCACTAGGGTGGAGCAATGCCTTGATCAATTAATAGCCTGTTACCTACTGCAGCCCTGAGCCCCGGCCCGCCTGTTCTTGGAAGTCTGCCAGAGAAAATAAATTCTGAGTCAGCCTCATCTCTTTTCTAAAGAACTTGGCTGAGGTTTTTTTTTTTCCTGGAGTAGTGAGTTGGCAGAACTTCTGATGGCCAGCTGCAGGTGGAGTGCGCCTTACCACCTTTAAACTGAACCAAACAGAACGCATGGGTGCCCACTGTGCCCTGAGGGCTGCGGAGCCCACTGCAAGAGCAGATTCCCTGCCTCCTCTCTCCTCTCCTCTCCTCTCCTCTCCTCTCCTCTCCTCTCCTCTCC
>NW_004524596.1:7331994-7341974 GCF_000260255.1 Octodon degus | reverse complement strand
CTCCTCCTCCTCCTCCTCCTCCTCCTCCTTCTTCCTTCTCTGTCTGTCTATCTGTCTGTCTCTCTCTGTCTCTCTGTCACTCTCCCCCCCTATATCTGAAACTGCCCCTTGGCATCCTGACACTGTGATACCCACCAGTAAGAGTTGCAGAATGCACAGACTTGAAACTGAAGTCGAGCAGGCCTTCAGCGCACTCTGCAGGCTTCCTCACGTGGCCTGTGGGGCCTCTCCAGGGCTCTGAGGTAGTGGTTGCGGGTAGAGGTTGGGAATTTGCATTTTAATAAGGTCTCAGTGGTGCTAATTTGAGAACTACTGTGCTAGATGATCCTGTGGCATCAAAGAGTATATTGGTTCTGGCTCAGCCCAGATCCCTTTCTGCTCTTCAAGTTGAGATGTGCACCTAGTACCACCTGACTTGCTCCCGTGTAAATTACCAGCTTCCTTCACTAGTACAGAGCGGATTTGACAAAGGATGGGAGGGGTTCTATTCGTTGTTAAACTACGTGCTGGGAAGCTTCGGTCCTGGGATTCTCCTGTTACTCAGATGCTAACTTTAAACGACCACAAGGAAGTCATTTACCTCTCTCTGGCCTGATTTCCCCCTCATTTGCCTAATGTGACATCCTATGAAGAACAGGGAACACACAAGACACATTCTGAGCAAGTTTAAAGCTCCAGGTTCGACGTTGGCTGTTGCCGTTGGTCTCCTTGGCACCGAGGACAGTGTTTCCTGCTCTGGGCTTGTCACTAGCATTAGGGGTGATGAGGATCCAACAATCAGCCCCTCATTTCCTCATCTGTGAAGTGCAGATTTTGACCTTGGTGGTCACAAATGTCTCTTGTGCATTTAAAAGAAAATGACTTCAGACTTTATAAATTGAATAGAAGATGCAGACATTTCTCTGATACATCTTGCCTGCACACATGCATACTTTCTTAAAAGTAGAATTTTAAAATTCCGATTTTTCCCTGTTTCCTGTCTGCCTAGCTTTATTTTGTCTGTCCTCCCTCCCTCCCTTTGTATGTGGAGAGGTCACAGCTATGCCTCCTGCCCCATCTGCATCCTCCAGTGACTTAGGGGACATAAACGTAACTCCCAACCTGCTAGGTGTCAGATATGCAAGTTTATGTTCTCCAAAATCAAATGAATTCTAAGGAGCATCCATGTATTGAGAGAGAGAGCTCCCGAGAGACAGGAGGGGACCTGAAAGTGGGTTGCCAATGTGCCCAATTCTCTGAGAGAGTTTTATGGAGCAAAATCAGGAGGTGGGTACAACATGGATGAAAACTATAATCTACCAATAGGATCACAAGTATAACTGCTTGACTAATATGGAGCCAATAATAGCACGGGCATATGGATGACATCATTAACCTTGCTCAATAATCTATGGCTTCGTCTTTAAGTTTTGGTCTTAGTCTCAGTGTGTGGGAGAGGATGGCTCAATCCTAATTTGACAATGATGTATTTATACAGGGAAATCTCAAAAGAATGGTATTTAATGTCCAACTTCCATTCACGCCCTAGGGAAGTATGTAAATCTGGCTGCTGTGACTTTAGTCTTTAGAAGCACCCCTAGCCTGCTGGGATGTGTGCTCACTTTCTGTACTGACTCCTTTGAGGGCCCAGCCCTGTGTGACTCCCTGAAATATCTCCACCTTGTCCAGCTGTCTAAATAAGAGGATTGGTAATGATCCCTGCGTCAGTTCCTCCTTGATTTTCCTTGTCTAAGGCCTCTTCCCAGGGTGTTGATAGGTTCTGGCCCTAGTAGGAACTGCTAAATCATCATGGTGGTCATCTAATATGGCTGAAGCCTTAAAACAAAAGCCCATCTTCCCCAAGACCACCTCCCCCCTTCTTCTCGAACTCAGCCCCGGGTACAATTTCCTTTCACCCTTCCTGCAGCCTCAGGGAAGACCCTCCAATCAGCTCTCTCTAAACATCCCCTTCAAACTCCACCCCTGAAAGAAGGCCATAAAAGCCTCAGCCTTCCTGGGTTCCAATCCAGAGAATTCCTTATCTTCTCCACATTCTCTCTGTGTCCTCAAAGATAATAAAGCCTCTTTCCCTTTTCCCTTCTGCCTGTTTCTCTGCTGCGTCAGATGCCTGAAAAAACCTACCAGGTATGCTGCTGCACAGGGGACAGTGGGTGGGACTCCATTAGCCTGGTTGAAAGTAATAGCCTCCCAGGGATGGGGATTCTCATGCAAGAGACAGCTAAGCCCCAGAGGAGATAGCATTTCTGGAAGATGGGCCATTAGTTCTCTCCCTGGTGGATCAGTTGCTTATGTACCATGTGCCAGGGTGGGTGGTGTGGATGACAGATGAGAGAGAGAGAGAGAGAGAGAGAGAGAGAGAGAGACAGAGACAGAGACAGACAGAGACAGAGAGACAGAGACAGAGAGAGACAGACAGAGAGAGATAGAGAGACAGAGACAGAGAGAGACAGAAAGAGAGAGATAGAGAGACAGAGACAGAGAGAGACAGAAAGAGAGACAGACAGAGACAGAGAGACAGAGAGACCAAAAGAGAGAGAGATAAAGAGAGAGAGACAGAGAGACAGAGAGACACCAGAGAGAGACACTAGAGAGACAGAGAGAGAGACCGAGACAGAGAATGAATCAGAATTGTCTAGGAGAGCCGGTTTGAACTGTGGGTTATTTAAGGTCTAGGTCAGGTTGTCAGGACAAGAGAACGGTGACCTGGGAGTGGTCCAGCAGTTGGAAAGCACTTCCAGAAATCACAGTGCTTCCCTGCACCTGTGTCTTCATTTGAAGCACAGCCTTAACATCCATTCTATCCAACTCAAAGTGCTGTCCTAGGTCTAAAAGTGAGCTCCTGCCCGCAGGTGAGTGTTTCCCCCCCGCCTCTCGCTTCAGGGGAACTCGCACTTCTTGGTTCGCAGGCATCCAAGGCCCCCTGAAACCACAATGTTTCCTTGTGTTCCATCCAGGAATTCAGAACTGCTTCATCAGGCTATCACTCTAGTGTGGTGCACCCAATTTAATTTGAATTCAGTCATTTCAACAACTTCACAAGGGAGACATTTTCTCCCTTAGGTGGAGGAAGAGAACAAAGGTTGGCAGAGGTGACAGTGACATGCCCTACTGAGTTTGCTGAGCTCTGTCCGACACAAGGCCTGTTCGCCCCTGGGTGCTCAGCCTACAGGACGTGGAACACCCTAGGGCCCAGGCCTTCACAGGGAGCCATCAGAGCCCCTTTACCTGTGGAGAAGTGGGAATGGAGGCACAATTTTTTTCTCAGGGCTGTTCTGGGGAGATGCCTGAGCCCAAGAGAGGCCCAAGAAATGGGTATGATTTTCACTCTGCCTCTCTGTTTCTCTTTCTCTAGTACCACTTAGGGTGATGCCAAAACTGGTCATCCACAGAAGCGTCTTTCTGGCCTCTCACAGGGCTGTGAGATGGCCCAAGGCCTTCCAACAATCCGGCCAGTGGACACTTCCAGGGGCCACCTAGTTGTGTGTGGGACATTGTGTGAGCTGGCAGAGGACTTCTGTGGTCAAGGGGTAGGCTTCACTCTTCCTTCTCCACTGCCCTGTCTCCATGCCCTCTTGCCTGCTCCTTTGGCCTGCTTTCTAATGTCCCCAAGGCCTTTTCAAGTAGGAGGACTGGAAGGACAGAGTGTGCGCAGCCAATCAAGATACGCCACCCTCTAATCAGGTCACCCAGACTAACCCAGCTGGCTCTGAGCCTTTTGCCTGGGGACCTTTCTGTTTTGTAACAGTGCAGCTGACCTCAAGCTAGGCCACTCGTTTCAGATCTTCAATGTGCAGCACGGGTGATTTCCCGGGAGAGTTCTGTCCTGATGCCAGATCTCCAGAAGGGGGCGTTGGTGCTGTGTGTGTCAGCCTGCTCCTGAGAGGTCTCAGGAGAAGCTGGCAGTTTTCCCAGGGGGTGAGCGAGTAACGCGGCCCCTGCTTGCCTGCTTGGTAGCTGAGGGCGAGTGCTTGCTGGTGGATTTTCTGTGGGTGTAGCCGTTTCAGAATTTTCTAGATATGCGTGACAAAGAGCTTCATATAATTTATAGGAGAATGCAGCAAGGTTATTAATAGAAGATGTTTGTACAGAAATCGATTTGCATTTTTAGGTACGAAGCAGAGTTGAAAACAACGATAAAACTAAAGCTAAAGTTCCTAAGAGAAAAGCTATCGGGCACAAGAAACAAATCTGATCAAATATATATAAAAGCTAAGCAAAGATTGACAAGAAAAAGACAAGCAACCAATACAATTAGGCAAAAGATAGAAACAGGTAACTCATAGAAAGAAAAACCTGAAAGGCCAAGAAATACACAAAATGATGTACAATTTTACAGAAATGTAAATTAAAGACAAGGCATGGTGGTGCACACCTATATTTCCAAAACTCAGGAGGCTGAGGCAGGAGGATCATAGCGAGTTGAAGGTCAGACTGTACTACCTAGTGAGTTCAGGACCAGTCTGAACTATAAGTGAGATCCTGTTTCAAAAAAAGAAAAAAAAAAAAAGTAAATTAAAGCAAAGTGAGATTCCGTTATATATCCATAAGATGGGTAAAACCAAAACTATTTACCAAAGAATCGGGGAAGACCTAGAATGATGGAACACATGTGCTGCTGGTAAAAGTATAAATTGATGCAGTGTTTTGGGTAGTGTAGAAATTACTCAGAAAGATGTGGAAGTAGTTACCCGTCAATTCCATTTAACATAATCTCTTCTGTGTGCAGATGGATATGATAAAAAATGTATTGTGGAATTGTTTGGAAGAAGAAAATAATTGGGGCCGGGGAGATGGCTCAGTGGAATAAGCGCTTCCCTGGCAAGCGCAAGGACCTGAGTTCAATCCTCGGTTCTGAAAAAAAAAAAAAAAAAAAAAGAAGAAGAAAAAAATCCCCAGTAACCTACATGTCAGCTAAAAGAAAAATCAGATGAATTGTGGGACAGACATGCAACAGAATATCATAAAGCTGTGAAAGTAAACAAATCGAACCAAAAAATTCCACTTAGATGGGAAGTGACCCATTGGCTTTTACCTATGGCACGTCCCTCTATATTTTTTCATTTGTATTAAACAAGTAAAACCGAGAGAGGGAGAAAGAAGGAGACGCTTGTTTTCTACTGGGCTAAGTTGACAAGTGCTTTTGGCAAGATTTGTTTTGGCCGCAGTAACTCCTGAAAGAGACAAATTATGACGGTGGAGCTCTTTCATCTATTAAAAACAGATGGTGACGAGTCATTCGCTAGCGACTTCCGTCCTTCGGTCCGGATACGCGATGAGGGCCCTGAAGCTCGGCGGTACGCTCTTAAGATCTCTCCCTAGAGGCCGCGGCACGCGGAAGCCCCCGTGAGGAGCAGGCTGGGTGGGTGCTCCGGGGGGTGCGTGGGAGCGGGCACCTCCAGCTGGGACCTGCCACCCGCGACCCTGTCTACCATTAGGATGATTGATGTCCGGCTGCTGCCTCATGCGGCTCTCCTGGGATTCTTTTTACATCTCAGGGGTCTGGCTGCGGCTGGCCGAGGATGACATTACAGACCGCAGGGGCAGCCTCACCCCTGTGACCTGACAGGGAAACCTCTCTTCTGGATCCCTGATTTGGAAAATCTCCCGGCCTTCGCTGTCAGGGCCTTGTCCTCGGCTGTCCTCCTGATCCGGCCCCAGCTGCCGAAAACCACCCTGTGTACTGTCCTCTTCCTTCTCATTGGGGGGCATCCTCCAACTTGACCACTACATTCTCCAGTTAAGCCAATAATAGATACTAAACAAAGGAAAAAAAAAAAAAAAAAAAAAAAGGAATCTGGGGCTACGGCCAGAACCTGTTCAGGGTTGGCACTCAAAAATTTTCAATAAGCAGGAGGTTTTTTTTTTTGTTTGTTTTTTAATGTCCTCAGGAACGCTGAGTTTATCATGTACTTGGGGAGCAGCGAGGAAGATCTGGATCTTATTCTCAGAGGCTGGTAGCTCTGAGGTGGAGACAGTCATGGGAGGGGTGGTCACAGCAGGATCTGACAGCGAGGGTTCAGTGCGGAATGTGATGGTGAACGCTGGGGCCCCCAGGGGCCTGAACCGAGAAGGCTTCCTGCACAGGGGCTGTCCTAACTGAGCCCGAGGGCCACGTGCTCCGTGTAGGGTTTGGGGAAGAGCACAGGTGAATGTTAGGGAGTAGAGAGAATCTTCCAGTTGGGGACAGCAAGAACAACAGCTTGGTGGCTGAGCACAAAGAAAGAAGGACATGGCAAGGCAGAGAATGGTTTAGCCCCTGGGGCAGGAGGCTTAGGAAGAGATGGGAATGAAGAGTGTCCTTTTCTTTTCTTGTCCTCCTCTTCTTATTTGTTTCTCTTGAGAAATCTCCCTATGTAGTGTAGGCTGGCCTTGAACTCCTTTATGTGGCCCAGGCTAGCCTCGCAATCCTCCTGCCTCAGCTCCTGAGGGCTGGGATTACAGGTGTGCACACCACGCCTGGCCCTCCTCCTTTATATGCCTTCGTTCTTCAATGCGGTTGGGAAGGTGACAAATCCTGGTGGCGGTGGTGCTGGCACGATGTGTGTGGCCGGTAGAATGGCCTCCCCAAGGGGTCCATTTCCCAATCCCTAGAACCTCTGAACATACTACCTGACAAAGCAAAAGAAGCTTCAAAAAGGTGAGTTTAGGATCTTGATGTGGGGACATTTTCCTAGTTTATCTGGGTGAGCCTGCTACAGCAAGCAGAAGCACCAAAATGACACCCAGGATGTAGAGGCAGATTTATTTATGCTGATGGGCACTGACTGGGAGCACTCCCAGAATAGCAGGCCCCAGTCTCTGGTGGTCGAGGGCTTCTGTGGGACAAGCAAGCAGGAAGAACAGAGGCAGAATGGCTCGTCAGCTGGGGATGGGTTTATACAGTGTTCATTACAGTGACCAGCTGCGCATCGCAGTGACGGGCCATTTGTAAGAGACAGAAGCTACTGGAACTGGCACAGGAACTGTTACCTGGGCAACTAAGAAACTGAAGTATACTGGTGGGACAGAGGGTGTCTTTTCTCTAAGCCAAAGAAGGCAGAAAGTTGAAGCTGAAGAGAGATTTAATGATGTTGTGCTGCTGGCTTTGAAGACGGGGGCAGGGCCAGAGGATGCAGGCAGGCTCTAGAATCTGGAAACCACAAGGGACAGAGTGTGGAGCTGCCAAAAGCCTGGCCCACTCCTTGATTTTAGGCTTTCTGGTTTTCACAACTATAAAGAAATAAATGTGTTGGTTTTTTGGTCACCAGGTTTGTGGTAATTTGTTGTAACAGCTCTAGCAAAATAATACGTAGTGACTCATTTTAATTGATTTAAGTGATTTAGGAGGGGCTAGTGAGATAGCTCAGTGGACTAAGCAACTGCCAAGGCAAGCGCAGGGACCGCAGTTGGATCCCTAGTACCACATGCTGCACCAGCCCCGCCCCCCAGGGCGGACTGCGCTGGCCAGAGTCTGGGCAGGCATAGCGGAGTAGGCCTGTAATCCCAGCACTAGGGAGGCTGAAAGCAGGAGGATCACCACAGGTTCGAGCTGCGTAGTGAGAACCTGCAACAACCAAATACATTAAAAAAAAAAAAAAAAAAGTGATTTGGGAAAGAATTTGATTAGAAAGAGGCGGTGATTAGAGAGAGAAGCATCCTTGGCATTTG
The DNA here is from genome assembly GCF_000260255.1 of Octodon degus. Classification (NCBI taxonomy): domain Eukaryota; kingdom Metazoa; phylum Chordata; class Mammalia; order Rodentia; family Octodontidae; genus Octodon; species Octodon degus. The sequence goes on along the minus strand of NW_004524596.1, from coordinate 7,334,327 downwards.
CCAGTCAGGCCTCGCGGCGAGCTGAGGACCTTTCCCCTCACGCCTGGGGAGGGCCTAGAAGCGTGTGGGCCTAGACATCCAGCTTTGCCCTCACTGGACTGAGGTGTCTGTGGGGTCAAGGTGGAGGTCAAGGGCAGAGCTGACCCTTGGCCGCTGGGAGGCAGCTGGGCTGGAGATGACACGTGGGAGGCCATCCAGAGGCCTTGGCTCTTTCTGTTCAGGAGACGCAGGCCCACTCTTGCTCAGGCTTGCTGTACACACCCTGTGGCATACTCCCAAAGCACACCTCTGGGGGTGCATGGTCTCCTGCCGCCCCCTTCCCCACCCCCCCGCCCAGCCCATTGGTCCTGACCTCTTCTCTCCCTTTCTCCTCATGTCCTCAGCTTTGGATCCTTGGTGCCTACCCCATCCCGAGGACACTGCCTTCCTGATGCTGCATCTGCCCTTGAAATCTTAGCTTAATTTCACTACATCGGGATTCAAGAACCACAGCCCCCCTCCCTCGCTTTTGCACTTTGTTCCCTGCTTGCAAGAACCCACTGGGTCCCTCCGACTCAGCTTTCAAAGCATTCCTGCAGGGCATTTTTTTTTTTTGAGATGGATCTCACTAAATTGCCCAGATTAGCCTCAAACTTATGGTCCTCCTGCCTTAATCCCCTCTCCCCCCCTTGGTGTACATCAGTCTGCCTGGCCTCTGCACAATTTCTGTACACCGGAAATTGTTCTATTACAGGTATCTTTCTTCGTGGGTACCTCTTCTGTGTCCTTCTCCAGGACCATGGGCTCCTGGTAAATGGGAACCCTGGTCTACTCACTTCCATATCCCCAGCACCTAGCCCTGCGTGGGCCAGCACACTTGCTGGGCTAAACCCCTCTCAGCTGTGTCAGCGTCTTCACTCCCACTGCTAGGTGAGCTTGCTTGCGTAAGTGAGGAGCTTTTCCCTTGCTGGGTGCCTGACAGGCAGTGTACTAATTAGCAACAGGTGAGAGGCAGTGAGCAAACCCGCGTGCTTCCCTTACATAACCCAGCCTCCTCCTGTCCGGCGAGCCATCGCCCTCCTCCCCGCCACGTGCCAGCAGCCACCGGATAGTACAGCTGTTGGCGTCCCTAACAGGGGATACCTGTCTGGATGCACATGTTTCATTTGACGGCGAGGGCCAGGTGACCTGAGGAAGGAATCACATTTGTCCTGGGTGTCCTGGAAGGTCTCGGCCAGCTCGATCCCAGACAGAGTGAGTGCTCTGGAGCTTGTAGCTGGGGAGAGGGTGGCAGAGGGGGTTAAAGAGGGCTGCAGAATCCCACTTCTGCTTTCCCCAGCCCCAGAGGAGACTCAGCATTGGAAGGTGCTAGAAGAACTGAATTTGAAGGTGCAAAGGGAAGAGAGAAGCACAGGAGCCTCTCAGCTAGGCCAGCCCGCCATGCAGCACCCTCCAAGCTGATGCCAATAGCAAGAAGCAGCCTGTGCAGGTGTTAGGGACACACGGTTTCTGCCCGACTCAGCCTTTTCCTTAAAGGGAGTGAAATGCCACCAGGGTGTGTGTGTGTGGGTCCATTTCTCCGCTTCTGTTTACTTTTTTTTTTTTCTCTTTCCTCAACCTTGAAAAAGAAAGCAGACCGAGTTGATCAAATTACACTCTGTCCCTGCTGTGCCTCCTCCTCCCTGCCCCAAGGTTAAAAGAGTTGATTCCGTAATGCACGAAGGTCCTAACTCTGGAGGCTCTAAGACGCAGGATGTAAAAACCTTGTCTATTTCTGCAAAGGAAGTTTAAATATGAAAGCCAAAAATAGACTAATAAATAGCAAAAAGGTGACATCTTTAAGACCTTTATAACTCCACAGCCTGCCATTTTGCTAAAGCATGGAATCTCAAACGAACTCAAACCAGCATCTCCCCGGGGTTTGATAAAACATGAATGTGGGGCCCAACCTCTAGTTTCTGCTTTTGGGGTCAGGAAGAGCATTTGTTTTTGAAGAAGTTCCCAGGTGCTGCTGCTTTTTGAGAATCTCCCTCCCTCCCTCCCTCCCTTACTCCCTCCCTCCCTCCCTTCCTTCCTTCCTCCCTCCCTTCCCTCTTTTTTCTTCTACAGTTAAAGACACAGAAATCAATCAATCAACCAATCAATCAATTGACACAAAAAGGTACAGTGTGAAAACCTGGCTCAGGACAGTCACAAACAGAACCATGAGTTCTGTTCTTGCTGCTTTTGTGGTGGTTCACTGTCTTCTAGAACTATCCATGGTGAGGGCTGGGGAGATAGCTCAGTAGAATAAGCACTTGCCTGGCAAGCTCAAGGGCCTGAGTTCAATCCCCAGTTTCGGAAAAAAAAAAAAA
>NW_004524596.1:7304785-7331894 GCF_000260255.1 Octodon degus | reverse complement strand
AAAAAAAAAAAAAAAAAAAAAGAACTATCCATGGTGAGTAGAAATGCCTTCTGCCCCTTTGGCCAAAGGAGTGCTGGGACTCACGGCTCTGCTTCTGTGCTGCGCCTCACGGGTGGAGGGTACCACGCCCACCCCTTGGCACCCCCCCCCCAGTAAAAGCACCCTCTATCTGCTCGGCCTAACTCTGCTCCGCCTGACTCTGGGCTTCAGGATGTAGACGGTTCATCCTGCATCAAGGCTCCTGGGTTACTTCTGAGCATTTCCAGCCTCCTATTCCCCTCTGTCATAGCCTACCCCCTACTTTGAGTCTACTGTCTTTCAAGCCAGACTGTAAAATCCAATATTAAAAAAGTATATATTTCTTCTTGAAGAAACTTTTACCCTCTCCTCCCTAAGAACAAGCCTTTCTCTATGGAAATGGAGTCACTGTTCCTGCCCTTACTTTCCTGGATAGGTCAGACAATGTTCTGCGGGGTCACCATGCCTCCTCCCCTTGGATTCCAGTATTACTTTCTCAATAGCCTCAGCTCCTGTCCCCAGCTAGGCATGGCCACCTCCTGTCCCCTCTGGCATTATATCATCTGGCTCAGCTCCTCTCTGGAGAATTCTCACTCCAACCCTCTCCAGCTGCTGTGGTTGACTGCAGACCACTTAGTAAGGAATGAGAGTAAGGAGGCCTCCTTCCCCTGAGATCTGTTCTCCTTCTAGCTGACAACCTCCCAGCTGTCACTCAGGCTCTACCCTGACTCCACCAGGGTGGACAGAGTGGAGGGGGTAGAAAAGGGGTGGGCTGCTGGGAGGGGTGGAGACCATGGACCATGGAGATATTTGTTGTAGGCAAAGTTGGGTCCTTTACTTCCTTCCTCTGTGCTTTAACAAAATGCACTTTGGTACTGTTTTCAATTGGGGTGAGAGGCCACAACCAGCTCTGCATTCAGAGCCGCCGAGGATCTTACCTGGGCTTGGAGCGCCAGCACCCATACACCGGTGATCAAGGGGTGTGAACATACCTGGGTTTTAATGGCAGAGCTTGTACTTTGCTTAGCAGGCTCTTTTAGTTTTTACACTGTTGAAATATTTATTGACGAACGGGCGATTAGGCTCAGGTGACTCCGTGGGCCTCAGCTGAGCTGTGTAATGGGATTCACAGTAACAGTGCCTTCCTTCAGGCAGATTTCACCTCAGAAAACATTTTAAATTTAGAAAAAGTTTTTGAGGTTAGATAAGGTAAAACTTAGTACGAGTACCATGCGTTAACCAATTGTGCCACTGGAGCTCAAGGTGAAACTTAGAAAACTCTTTCCTGGGCCAGGGAGATGGCTCGGTAGAATAAGCGCATCTCTGGCAAGTGCAAGGGCCTGAGTTCAATCCCCGGTTCTGCAAAAAAACCTCCTTCCTTTTATTTTCTCCCTCCTCTCTCCCTCCCCTTTCCTTCCTTCCCTCCATCCTTCACCCCTTCTGTCCCTCCTTCCCTCCCTCTTCCTCCCTCCCTCTCTCACCCTTTCCCTTCTTTCCCTCCCTCTTTCCCCCCTCACCCTTTCCCTTTCTCCTTCACCTCCTTACTTCTTCCATCCTTCTTTCCCTCCCTCTCTCCCTCACCCTTTCCCTCCTTCCCTCTCTCCTTCCCTCCCTCCTTCCCTCCCTTCTTCCTTCTTGTGTGTTACAGAGGGTTGAACACAAGATCTTGCCACTAAGCAACATCACCAGCCCTTCATTTTTATTTTTCAGTTTGAGATGGGGTCTAACTGAGCTGCTACGTCGCTAAACCGCCCAGGCTGGGCCTCAAGTTGCAATGCTCTGGCCTCAGCCTCTCAGAGCGCTGGCATGACAAGCGTGTGCCCCTGTGCTCAGCTGTAAAACAGTTTGTTCTCCACGGGGAAGACGTCGCTGCCTGCTCTCCTTGGGTGAATATGAAGGCAGGAATTCTCTCCCTGAGGGACAATACATAAATTGTGTGATGGTGCCTGTGCGATCCAGGGAACGCCACACAAGAGCTCCGTGGGCCTGTCACCAGCGCTCTGGGACTGTCACCAGCATCCTTGGTCAGACTTGAGCATGGACTCTGCTGGTCCTCACCTTGGAACTTACTGGAGGAGAGGCATGGAAACTGACTGACAAGGCCAAGATTTGGCGTGGAACCCGGCTCAAGGATCAAGGCCTCTGAACTATCGGAGCGGATGCCGGGGACTGGTCATTGCCGCGTGCCATTTAGAGCTCACATCTGGTGTTAGGAAAGCCAGACTTGACTTGGAGTCCAGCATTCTGGCTGGACATGAATACATCACTGACGAGATGCCACAGCTGACAGTGCTGCTGACCAGACAAGGCACTGGAAGTCTGTGGCCACCTTATCCTGTCCTCCTGCTCTGGAGGGGACCCTGCTAGGGGACATTTAGAGGGTCATCTCAGGTCAGTTTGAATTAGAGCCACTGCAGAAGGAACTGAGTTAATGCGCTGCTGAAACAGGTCGCCTCTCTGCTCCACTGCTTTGTCAAGCAGACTGGTCACCCCAGGGCAGGCCGGCAGCCTCGGAGCTCGTCCGCTCAGGTGGCTCCCTTGGCAATGGCAGAGCCAGGACACTGCAGGCTGGGTCAGTGTCCTGCCCTCCCCACCCCAGGGCCGACCAATGGGGTCATTGACCACTGCTCCAGACCAAGGGCTTTGCTAAACAAAACACTGCATTCTGGAAATGAAATTCCTTTCAAAGTGCCCACTTTGTCCCGGACTCAAGGACGGAGATTTCTGTGTTCCCAACCAGGGAAATGACAGGCAAAGGCAATGTTCTTTAAAGTTAATGGAAGCAATATCTAGCATCTTTTTTCTCAAAGGAGCTGCCTTCAATCGCTGGGTTGTTCTAGTGACTTCTCTTTAGGGGGTACCTCCAGGCAATCGTGGAGGAAGGACTGCTTCCTGGATACCATGAATGAAGCAACCTGAGTGATCGTGGGGCGGATCACTATGGTGGTCTTTGTTTTGGAGTTCATGGGAATAAGGAGGAGATTACAAGAGGTTTTGCAGCCAACTTGAGCCAAATGGGAAGCCTGGCACTGCTCAGCATAGCTGAATGGAGCTGGGATGTGGACCCAGCTGGCTGTGCTCCCAGAATGCCAGAGTCCATGGGGCAAGTGGCCACTCATGTGCATAGGAGGGCTCTGGAGTCCACCAAGTGTGTGCTGCCCAGAGCCATGTGGCACTTGTCATAATAATAGACATCTACTGAGCATTTACAATGTGCTAGACCACCATTTTAAACACTGGACACACATTAACTTCATTAAATAATCCCATAAAGTAGGAAGTATTATTCCCCTTTTACAGATGAAAACACAGAAGCGCAGAGAGACTAATTTATTTAAAGTCATCCTTGTAGAAACTTTGAGAGCCACAGCGTGAACCCAACTGAAGCCAGGATTGTTGATTTCCCTCTTCTCCTATTTCTGTGTGTGTGAGTGTGCATGTGTGTGCGTACATGTGCGTGCACATGTATGTGTGTTTTAAAGACAACTCCATATTACTACATTGTATGCTTCTCTATTCACATATAGGATTGCATTAGATTTTTCCCACAACAGCCCTGGGAAATAGGTAGATTGAATATCGTCCCTCTCAGGTAAGATGGCAGTCAATCTTCTTTTTAAGGGCCCTGTGTCAACAGTGGATCACTCCGGGATCCTTGTGTTGAAGGGGTGTTTGGTCGGTTGACCCACATAGAGTCAACCCTATGTGTTGAGTTAGGGGCCAGCAGGCATTCCCGGAACGAAACACACAACCCAGGGATTTAGGACCTGGGCCCTCGTCACTGTGACCTGCCAACAAAGTAGAATGGAATAATCTCCTTTCTGGGCTGTTGGGTGGCAACGACAAGACAGGCCTGGCTCTCCTTAGATGGTGGGCACTGACTATAAAGACACAGGGAAGAATGAGGACAACAGTGTCACAGTAGTGCTGGATCCTGATGCACCTGACACTGGCCTGTGACAGTGCTCCCAAGAAATGGCATAGTGGCAGTCCTTTCTCAGGGTGCCCTGGCTTCCTGGATTGCTCTGGCAAGTTCTTTCTGAAAACCTCCTATTTATCCTCCTGGTGCAAGGGGATCTCGGGCTTGTGACCATCACTATGGAAGGCACCTTTGGATAGCCTGGCTGCGAGTCACCTCCTTTGGGTCAGCATATGGATTGCTTTTGACCTAGGGGTCTTCTTTCTAGGTCCTGTGCAGGGTTACAGATGGACTTAATCTAACACACAGGGCATTAGCCAGGGCATCTTCACCTCCAGAGTTCCCTGCGCCTCAGCCACCAGCGACCTGGTAAAGGTAGAGTCAAAGAGACCTTAGAGACCACCTTTTCAGATAATTGAGAATACAAGCTGACTTTAAAGAGTTGAGACATTTGTTTAGATCACTGGCTAGCCACCACTCTCAGGCGACCTGGAAACAGAACCTGGGTCTGGACTCCAGGTCCAGCATACTTCCACTGCCCCAGGATCTGTCAGGATACCAGGACAACAAGGCGTCAGCTCCACGGTCCAACAAGCTTCTTGGATTAAGTGGAAGGGGCACAGCAGCCACTGTCGGCTTGGCTGGGTGCTTCTAGGCCAGTAGCTTTTACAAAAAGCAGGATTTTGTTGGCTGCCCACGTTTCCACATCTCTCCTCCCCCAAATCCCTCCTGTGAAATTTGAGATGTTTCTCTGCCGCAGGCTCAGAAAGGAGTGGATGAGAAGCCGGAGGAAACCCCAAACGGAGCCAGGAATCTGTCTGCAAGGGGGAGCCGCCAGGAGGAGCACCGGACAGATGGGCGGTGTCAGAGGCTGCTTGGCTGTGGCCCTCAGCACCAGCCCCCCTTCCTGGCACTGTCTGCTGACCCCTCTGGAGTAGGATTCAGCCCCAGGGCACACCAGAGCCTGTTAGGCATGGGACACCATGTAAACAGCCCCGGGGAACGTCTGACTTGAATTTCAGCTTTCACTCAGAGCATCTGTCCTTTTTCTGGCCTGGGAAGAGGGGCTGAGGCTGGGGAAAGCTAGGATTACAGCGTCCTTCTGCCCAAGAGAGGTGATGTGGTTGGGGAGCAGTGGCTGTCAGGATGTTTGGGGCAGATACTGCAGGTCTAGAGAGGGAGAAAGGGGGGGGATGCATACCCCAAATCTCACCCCAGCTTTACAGCTTTTATTGCCTGTGAAATGTGGGCTTTTACCTAAATGTTGTTTAAGGTGAATTCTCAGGGCTGGCCAGATATCTCAGGGGACTAAAGAGCCTACTTAGGTGGGTGTGCCATGCTGGCCCGCCCTTGGGGCGCGCTGTGACAGCGACTGAGATAGCGACTGAGATGGCGTGGTGGCACATGCCTGTAATCCCAGTGCTTGGGAGGCTGAAAACAGGAGAATTACTACGTGTCTGATCTATGTAGTGAGACCCTATAAACCCTGTACTACATACATAAAAAATAAAATAAAATAAAAAATTAAGTGAAGTCTCTGATCTAGAAAAGAGAAGCACTATTCTAGGGCAGAGACTCCGGAGTGAGGTGTTCAGGTCACATCTGTGCCCAGTGTCTAGGCGAGCTTCCCCAGGGCTATCCCCTGCTCCCCCAGAAGCCAGCCTCTCCTGTCCACTGAGCGGAAGCTTTGCCTGGACTCTGTCCTCGCCTTTCTCATGGCCTCACATCAGGGCAGCCACGTGGGCAGGCCACCTTCCCTGGGCATCATCCTTGTTTACAAGGCTCTCAGGCTGCCCCGAGGGCTCCCTCCGTGCCCCCACACCCCATCCTTAAGGTTCTTTCTCCCACAAGCTCCAATGTGTGACCCTAGGAGATAAGAAAAGGCACCATTAGCGATCGGGCCATTATTATCATGTTCATTGACAGAGAAGACAGACAGACAGACAGGACAGGAGGAGAGGACACAGAGGGGAGGACGAATTCTAAGCCTGTAAACATTTCGCAAACTACTTTTAGCATCTACTGCTTCAGCAAGCAAGCTTCTTTGATTGAGTAGAGAGGGCTCAGAGGAAAGGGCTGCGGGCAGAGCCTTTCCTGCTGGCTCTGCTTAGGCAAGTAGGCTAATCAGAATGGGGTGGGAAGCCAGAAAGACCATAATTATTCATCTGCTTCCGAGCCTATGGGAAGCTTTCCACCCTAACACGCCCTGCTAGAAAGGTCAAAGCTACCACACGAAGCTGCAGGCAGATCAGGAGTGTACTGTGACACTCGACGGAGGGGTGACATGTCTCCAAAAAAAGGTCCAGCACCTTTGCTGACTGCTGAATTCCCCAACACAAGCTTGCTCTCCAAATTCCATGACGAGCATAATACTCCCCCTCTGCCTTGCCGCTCCACACAGTTATCTATTAAAGGAAAGATGACTTTTAAAAACCACGGTCTCTAGGTAGTAGGTGTGCAGGCCGGGGGGAGGGGACACCACAGCGATTTGGGGAGCGGTGATGGTGATGGAGAAGAAGGGCAGAAGAGGGGGAAATCCCAAGAGCATGGACAGATCAGCAAATCCAGGCTGTGGAAAAGCAGGGTGGGGCACGCAGACTTATTCCTCAAACACAGAGGCTGTGGGAGGAAATGCGGGTCTAACTTTTCCATGAAGAGTCTTAGGAGCAGGTGGATTTCAGCCCAAAGGGATGATCACAGAGTAATTCAACTCCCTTGTCCACACAACTAAAAATAAGGATGATTAAAGAATGAAATCTTAGTTCTCTGGCATCCCAGACAGCAGGGCTCCTCAAGCCTTGTCCCTGGACTCACAAACTAGGTAAGACAAGCATGCTAGCAAAAAACTGTTTGACTGTTTTCCACCCATTCTCCAGGCAGTAAAGTAGAAGCCCACAGGCTACTATTTCATCCCTATCTGCTCTCCTTGGGCTGACTTCTTCCTGGGTGGGCACAGCACATATTTAACTCCAAAGCCTTCTGCCCCCTCTCAGGCCACCCGTCCACAGGGTTCTGGCCCTTTAGTTGCAGTAGCTGTTGAGATCTTCGCGTCCTCAGCATCTCTGGGGCTGAAACTCCGAAGCCCCCTGCGCTCCATGGGATGTCAGCATCACCTCACAGTCTCTTGTCTCCAACTGGGAATGTCCGCTACCACATCCTCTGCATTTCCCCTAGGTGCCCACATTGCCAGCGCTGTGTAGAGGAGATAGAGCAAAGCTGTTGCTTCAACAGTTCCTCAGGCATGGCACAAGGATTCCAGCAAAGGGCAGGACCCTGAGTGTCTCCTTCCTGAGGCCAGTTGACAAGACACACAAATCCTTAGGGACAAGGCTTAGAGTTTTTGGAGAAGGGTCAAGGCCTAAACTATGGCTGGATGGGACAGTAAAGGGCTTCCCAGGACTAGGGAGAGGAAAAGGTGAAGGATAAAACACCTGAAACCCCCTGAGTCAGGGCAGAAGACAGATTTCACCCCACATCCTGTGTGTGTGTGTGTGTGTGTGTGCGTGTGTGTGCGCGCTTGCTACTCTTGTGTTTAGTACACTGAGTTATCTGAGACCTTGAGAAGACAGCAGCGAGATACAGAGCAAGCCATATTCTATTTGCCTTCTGTTGGAGGTATATGGTTATGCCAGTCTTTGGCCTGTATGGGTTGGTTATAACCAAACTACACAGAATCCCACGAAAGGTTAGGACAACATTTATTTAACTTTTCCACCTGAAATGTCATGTGAGGATCTGTCTGTCTGTCTGTCTACACACACACACACACACACACACACATACACACATGCACATATGGACACACACATGCACATACATGCATGCAAGCACATACACGCTCTACCATAGGACTTGACTATTGTGCTGAGTCACTGCTTCTGCTGCTGTAGGAAAAAGAGCAGGTAGCTGCGTCAGCCGTCCTTACATGAATAAGTACATATTTTCCCCCAGGATTTGCCTCTGACATTTGAAAGTGGGAAATCAAAGTTAAAAAGAAAAAGCCACTCTGCCATCTCGAAATCTTAGGTGCTAAGATGGTAAAAAGTGAACGTGTAATATTGGCCACCTCAAGGAAGTAGAGTCTCTCTTCCTTCTCTTTCTGTTCCTTCTCCTTGTCCTCCTCTTCATCTTATTTCTCTTTCTCCTCTTCCTTCTCCTCCTCCCTCTCTCTTCTTCCTTCTTCCTTTTCTCTGGCTGGGGATCAGACCCAGAGGCCCCGAGCTAAGACTCCAGCCTGTCTCAATTCCATCCTGAGAGTGGAGCTCGCTAAGGTGCCCAGCCCCACGCTTGTCCTGAGTAGCGGGGGCTACAGATGAGGCTTCTAGACTTGTGCCATCCCGCAGCCCACCCTGCCCCCCTGGAAAACACTTCTGGTGGGCGGTGTGAAGTGGGCTGGGGAGTGGGGATGGTAAAGTGCAAGGCAGCCCCCAGTGGCTCCAGGAAGGCCAAGACAAAGGTCAGAGAAAAATCAAGGGGGCGGGGGTTGTGATCATTACATGGCCGGGAGGGAGACATTTAGGAAAGACAAAGAAAAACAAAACATGCTCTGTGGACACCATTTTTTCTTTCTTCCTCTTCAGGGAACACAGGTCCTCAAGGGGGACCTCTGGAGGAAAGGGCTGATGGAGTGGTTCTGAGAAACCAATCTGGAGACCCAGCTCCTTGGAGGTAGAGCCCCTCACCTGGTGTGAGAAGCCTCTCCCCACTCCCCATACCTGCCCCTGTTGAGTTCCTACCTCTACCCTCAGCCTCTTTGTTAAAAGAGAAAGCATGCCAATGACCATTATTACTTTGGAACCTGATGACATTGATGTAAAGAGTAGTCTGTTCTCTTGAAGGAGAGAATCAATTGAGTTGAACAGGGACCTGAGTTTTGTCTGCCACAAACCTACCTCCAATCAAGATAAATTTTTTTGTTGTTGTTTTAAATTGGACCTGCTAAGTGAGTATGAAGTGTGGAGAAGCTTGTGGGGCAGGCAGGAGCAGGTTTGGCACTGCTGGGAAGAGATCTCATCGCTTACCCACTTGGAGACCTCTGTGACGCCAGGACACGGTGAGGTGTCAGTGTTCCAATTTTGCAACCCAGGACACTGCAGCTCCGAGGTTAAATGAGGGAGTGACTTTCTGTCTGACGCTGGAGCCTCCCGCTTGCCCTAGGATGTGCTACTAGGCTGCAGTGGGATCAGGAAGTGGTCCTGGTGTGGTCCCCTCCCCCTCACAGGGGCTTCCTTGATGCTGCCCTTGTGAGGATCCCATGAGCCCTTGCACCCAAACCACTGAGTCAGCGGACCATCCTCACTAGAGTCACTGCTAGCATAATCAACATGAGGTTGAAATAAGACAATTTAGGGGTATACCGATGAATGTCCATTTTGTATTTGTGTATTCCAAGTGGTTAGGATAGATATATAGTTGCATTCTCTTAATGACTAGAATGATTTGTTCTAATGGTGTTTGTAAATAGGATCACAAGTCCACTTCTTGTACAGCAATTAACCACTAAGAAGAATATATGCAGTGTATTATTTGTTGAAACTGTACTTCCGATTGGATTTGAAACTGTCTCATTGCTATCTGTTTATCAATAAAACTTTGAAAAAAAAAATAAGACAATTTAAACAAGTCTCCATTAATTCAAAATTAAATGGCAGCACAGTTTCCATCCAGCAGGGGTAAAGGAAGGCAGGCAGCCCCCAGCAAGCTCGGTGCTCTCTGGCACGCCTGTGGGTTTCAGTTTCTTCCGTAGTAGCACTTTGCCAGTTTCTGATCTCACCGATTACATGTGAGTACGTGTCAGAACACAGCGGATCCGGGTTGCGTCAGGCCTGCAGGTGTGCAGGATTAGGCCTGGAAAGTGTTTCAATTTTTTCTTTGTCTTTAAATTGAGAGCATTGCCGAGGATGAATGAAATATTAAAATATTTCACCTGAGAAATCTTAGTCTGGCTTCTCTGTAAAATGCAGATGTTCTGACACCCCAGAGCCCCTTTCTCAGGTGTCAGGAAGTGGCCAGATCCTTGTAGCAGCAGTGGTGACATGCTGGCTCTCCCAGCAGACTGGCCCATTCTTGGGTGGCCGGCTTCACCTCTCAGGTGCAGCCGGCCACCCTCCCCAGCCTCTGAGAGCCTGTGTGCTACATGATGTGAAGGGTGAACTTGTGTTAAATCAAGTCTGTGAACACTGCGTCACTGGAGAAGCAGCTCTGTACATGGTGGTGGAAGGGGCACTGACTCCGAGGGCAAAGAGACATGAACGACAAGCAGGTTCATGCATCCTTGTGCCCTGCAGCCAGCCCAGGGGCTCTGCGTTCTGTCTGAAGGCAGCACTGTATGGCTTCCTGCGGTTCCTTCTTTACCAACCCATGCCTATACCTGGCCTTTCTGGGGCTCAGCCCTTCGCTCTGCTCCACAGGGGTCTGCTCAAGGCTTGCCTCACCCCAAATCTATAGCTGCCACATGAAATGACCACAGTCCTGGGACACCAACTAGACTTTCCCTGCAAGTTCTTCTGGGGTCTCTTCTGGTGATGCTGCAGCCCTGAAAACTGGCTCTGGGTCCCAGGAAAAGTGTCCACAGGGCAACAGTGGCCAATCTCCTGTGAAGTTGTGATTTCTTTCTTTCTTTTTAATTTTTTTTCTTTCTTTTTGTGGTACCAGGGATTGAACTTGCAGGCGCTTATTCTACTAAGCTATCTCCCTGGTCCCTGATTTCTTTATGTCTCCAAACTTATACAGCTCTTTTGATTTTGTCCCAGAATAAACAATTACAGTAATTACAAGCTTTATGGAGCTATAGTTCATGCATCAAACAAATCATTCAGAGTAGAATTAAATGGTTTCAATATAATGCAACATCAACTTTTAAAAATTGTGGACTGGGTGTGGTGATAATTTCAGCACTCAGGACGATGAGGTAGGAGGATTGGTATGAATCCCAGGCCAGCCTGCCCTACAAAGTGAGTTCAAGGCCAGCCTGAATGATGTAATGAGGGAGACCTCATCTCAAAAAGACAAAAAAATAATATGGTGGTAACGTGCATATGACAAAATTGCCATTATAATCACTTTTAAGGTACAATTTAGTGGCACCAATTATATGAATCATGTCTACCTGATTCCACAGGTTTTTCCTCATCCTCAAAGGAAACCATGGAGCAGTAATTCCTCATTCCCACTCTCCTCCAGCCCCTGCAACTTCTGGTCTACTATTTGTTTGTTTCAAGGGATTTAATTACTTAGATATTTCATGTAAACGAAACCGAACAACATTCTCTCTCTTTGGCCTTATTTCACTGAGCATAATATTTGTGAGGGGACCCTTGCTATAGTATGTATCAGAACTGCCTTTCTTTCTTTCTTTTTTTTCTTTGAGGAACCAGGGATTGAAATCAGACCCTTGCGCTTGCCAGGGAAGTGCTTATTCTATTGCGCTATGCCCCCAGCCCTAGAACTGCCTTTTTTTTCTTTTCTAAATTTTTAAAAAATCTTTTATTTCCTTGGGACAGGGTCTCACTGCCTAGCTTGGACTCGCAGTGATCCTCCTGTCCCAGCATCCCCAGCACTGGGATTACAGGTGTGCACCACCACATCTGGTTTCAGTGGTTGGTACAGCGGCAGTACCAGGGATTGAACACAAGCCCTTGCACTTGCCAGGCAGGCGCTTAGACCACTAAGCTATCTCCCCAGCCCAAAACTTCCTTTCTTCAAGGGCTGAGTCACATTCTACTGTAGGGACATGCGACCATCTGTCACCCATTCACCTGCTGATGGACACGTGACCTGCTTCCACCTTTTCTCTCTGGCCAATAAGGCAAGAAATACGGGTGCACCAGTATCTGCTCTACTCTCTCTTTTCAATTCTTGTTTTTTTGCGGGACTGGGGATTGAACTCAGGACCCTGTGCTTGCCAGGCAAGCACTTATTCTACTGAGCTATCTCCCCAGCCCCTCTTTTCAATTCTTTTGGTTTTCTACTTACAGTGAAAGACTGTCTGCTTTTAACTGCCTCCCCCATGCTGACTGCTCACATCAAACCAGAAAATTAACTCTGATCCTAAAAATAGGCAGAGATTTCAATGTTCTAGGGCAAGCTGACTGCAGCACGCCCACTAAGGAAGACCTGTGAGTCCTTCCTCTCTCCAAAGCGACAAACAATGCTGCTCTTTTTTTGCAAACAGGCAAGCCCCAATGGAGGGCAGGGTGTGGAGTCAGACACCACCGAGGCACAGAGGCCCTCCAGAGCTCTCGCTGCTGCCCCCTCCCTCAAAGAGCAGAGAAAGGGCACATGTCCCATTGTTTCTGAGCAGAATGGCCCTTGGGGCCCTCGGGGAGGCTGGAGAGAGGCACTTAGCTTTTGTGGGACCTCCACTGGGAAGAGGTGCTCTTTCTGTTTACATCATTCCTATTGCAAAGCTCATAGAACCAGCTCCACCAGGCTTAAGGGCTCCTTGGCTTAACGGCTCAGTGTCTGAAGCTGAAACTGCAAACAGTGAGAGAACACCAGTAGGACGCATCCTGAAAAAGGGACACACAAACAGCCATGGGAGCTGAGGATAGAAGGAGACCTCACTTACCTGGGGGTAAGGAGAGTGTTGTGGAGGAGGTGGACTATGTAGTTAACTGTGTTAGCTTCCTTCCTCTTTCTTGGACACAATACCTGACAGATACAGGTTAGAGGAGAAAAGGCTTACTTGGGTTCATGATTTCAGGGTATTAAGTCCGTGGTCAGAGGGCACCAAGGTGGAAGGATGTAGCAGAGCAAAGGTGCTCAATTCATGGTGGCCAGAAAGCAGAGAGGGGAATCAGTGCCAAAGAGGCCCAGGTGAGGGGCCAGACAGGACCCAAGGCCATGTCTGTGCGAGCCACACAGACAGGCCAGAAGTGGGCTCCACCAATCCCCCAGTGGATCCCAATGTCAACCAAGTGACATGCTGCCCTAACTTCTGCACTGATCTTATAGAATAATTTTATTTTCTCAAGAAGGTGGCATAGATGTGGGGCAGTGGGAACAGACAGAATTAGTAATCTGTATGTTCTTTTGGAATCCTTTCCTGTTATATCCCAAAATTAAATCCCGAAGCCCAGGCACCATTATCTTGTTTGCCCCTGGTGCAGAGATTCCTAGGAAGTAGACACTACAGTGGAGACGGGAAAGCAGGGTGTCTCCAGGGGGTACCTTCAGGGTCGAGGCCTGTGGATGAGGAAGATGCAATGACTGCCTCACAAAGGCCTTGACCAGCCCCTGGGGAGCTCTGGTTCTATGTGGACCCTTCACTTGTCCCACTGGGGAAGAGAGTCAGGCCTTCTCCCCCATTGGTCAGTCCCTGGGGAGGACTGCTAGTGGCCAGAGACACCATCGTGGGTGCGGTGGTTACATTCAGCTCTGCAAATCCCCAAAGAAGTGGAAAACTAAGACTTACCATTGGACAACTTCCTACCCATTGGGGGTGCTCAGCCTCCAATTCTAAGGGGGACTCTGGGCAGCACATTGCAGGGTTCACTAAGCATGCCCCATTAGGGACCCTGCTAAGCATGTATGAGCCCTTGTGATGCATGTCTCTCCTCACCCAAGCTATGATTTAAAAAAAGTCCACTTCAGTGTGTTGAGCAATTTATACAACACCTTTCATATCAGACAAGAATACAAATGTATCAGTTCTTATTAATTTAATTGATTAAAAAGTATGTTTGGAGTTGGTTGTGGTGGTGCATGCCTGGTAATGCCAGCATTTGTTTTTTTTCTTTCTTTCTTTTTGTACAGGGGACTTGAACTCAGGACCTTGAACTTGCCAGGTGGGTGCTGTGCCACTGAGCTATATCCCTAGCCCAATCCCAGCATTTGGAAAACTGAGGCAGGAGGATTGCTTTGAGTTCTAGGTCATCCTGAACTACATACAAGACCCTACAAGTCCAAGACAAAACAAGTCCAAATGTTTGGGCTGCGGATGTAGCTCATGGTAGTGCATGATGGTGCACACCTATAATCCCAGCACTTAGGAGGCTGAGGCAGGAGGGCTCTGGTGAGTTCTAGGCCAGCTTAGGCTACATAAACAAGTTCAAGGTCAGGCTGAACTACATAGTGAGACTTTGCCTCAAAAAAAACATCTGAAAATATGTTAAGATCCCTTTAACTTTCAGAGCAAGTATTACGAATCCCCTGCCTACCAGCAATTCAGAGATAGGAGTGCTTTTTACAACTCTTTGTTTTTTTTTTTGAGACAAGATCTCCCTCTATAGTTCACACTGGCCTTGAACTCACTATATAGCCTCAAACTTTCACATATCCTCTTGCCTCAGTCTCCTGAGTGTTAAGGTTACAGGTGTGCACCACCATGCCTGGCTTAAAACTTTTCCTTTTATCAGTAGAGAAGAGTCTTCCGGCATCTGAGCTATAGCACCAGCTCCCAGTGGGCACCTTCGATGGTCTCTGGACTATGTCACTGCGCTGTGAGTCACTATCTCTGATGGAGCCGGCAGACTGCTCTCTGTAAATCAGTCACCATCTCAAGCATGTTCAGGGAAACAACCAAAAAATGCCTTTGAGAATTTTCCTGTATCTTTTTTCCCCCTACTAAGTGACAATGCAAAATGACTTGAATATAAAAGATTCTGACTTAGGTGCCTAAAAATCCCAGAGCTTTGGCCATGGTGGGATCCAGAGGTTCAGGTTGTCTCCCTGCCTCTTGGCTTTGCCCTAACCTGGGTGCTGCTGTTCTCAGACAGGCTCTTTGCAGTAGACATAGTAGCTCCAGAGTTTTTCAGGTGCCTGGTCAGTGAAAGGAGCAAGGCTGTCTCCTAGGAACTTGAGCCTGAATGCTGAGGTTTGATCATCTTGAATCACTCTAAGTCACGGGTCATCCTGAGCCAGTCACTGTGGCCAGGAAAATGAGATCCGCTCATTGTCGTGAGCTGCAGACCCAGGATCAGGAATAAATCCCCTTAAATGAATGGACTGACCCAAGTCAAAGTTAAAAGCTGAAGCCAGAAGCTTCATGTGATGGACACAGTGCATGCCAGAGTTGGTGAGGCCTGGACTGGTTGCTCTCCCCACTTCTAGTGTAAGCTGGGAAATGCAAGGATGGAAAGCAAATGTTTCCCAGACTTCCTTCCGGCCATGAATCCTGCTCTGCCTTGGTTCTGCCCCAAGATCTACTTCTAAGGGGCTCGGGCGCTGAGCTGAGTGGCCCAACGCTGTCCTGCTAGATTTGGTCGAGGAGGGTTTTGAACTTTCTGTAGGAAGCAGAGTGGAAGTCTGTGTCCAGATCCTGGTGGGTGCCCTGGGCGGGACATGTCTTGAGCCTGTGTGGGCTGTGGAGGGCTCCTGTGTGTCCTGGGTGTGGCCAAGGCAGTGTGGTTCTGGAGCCTTTGGCTTAGGAATGCAGACCCAACAGTTGCCTCCTAGGATGCTCAGTTCTGTACCCAACCTAAAGGGTGACTTTCGACTTTCCTTAGCCCCACAGAGATCTTGGAGGCCAACTAATACTATGAAACAGATTCTTCACTTACTGAGATTGAGTTCTACCCTTGCATCCTGACACTCCAGGGCCCCCGAGTGCTCTCACCAGCCCCCACCCCACCCCTGTCTCTTCCAGGGCCCCCTTCCCTTCTCTCTCTCTTGCTGGTGGTCACTCTCAGGAGGGACACAAACTCTTCCCAAGTCTCTCAGCCTGCTGGATCTACGTGGAGTGTGAGGTGGCCAGAGGAGCAGTTTTAGACACTTTCTTGCTCTTGGAAAAGGGACAGTGGAGGAGAGCTGCCGCCTCCCTCTCCAGGTTTCTGCGAGAATTGCGGGGAATTGCTGTGTGGCTCTGGAACTCTCTGTGCGGCTGTGGCAACAGATCTGAGAACTCGGCTGATGCAGGGAGACGGCAGGGCAGGAACCTGCAATCCTGAGTCCTCAGGACAGACGGCCACTGTGTGAATAAACTTTTCAACTGGAGCTTGTACTAGAGTTTTTCCATTGTTTAAGCCTCTTCCAGGTGGCTTATGTGGCTACTTGCAGCTAGAAGTATGCTGATACCTGTCTCTATCTCTGTCTCTGTCTCTGTCTCTGTCTCTCTACCTCTACCCCTACCTATATTCCATCTATCTATCTATCTATCTATCTATCTATCATTTATCTATCTATCATTTATATCTATGTCTATATAGCATCATCTATATCTATGCATCTACTTATATCGGTCTATATCCATATATTGTCCATGTTATTCCTAGAGACTGGAGCTGGGGTGGGGCAGGGAGTAAAGGAGGGGGCAAGCTATAGTACTGCAGATTTAATAGCAAATTTGGTGTAGTCAGGATTCCACAAAACTGCGTGTGTGTGTGTGTGTGTGTGTGTGAGAGAGAGAGAGAGAGAGAGAGAGAGAGAGAGAGAGAGACAGACAGACAGACAGACAGACAGACAGACAGACGGGGCTGTGGGGGGTTGAGGCATTTGTCTTTTGGCCTCCTTAGCGAGCGGTGAGGCCGCAGCTGGCAGAGGGCTGGTGGGCAGTTTCTGCGGGTCCTGTGGATGGTGCCCCCCCTCCTGTTCTGGCCTCACTCACGGCCCAGCACATTGTGTGGCTCTTGGTTTTCCCAGGCTTCTCATGCCTACTTCCCCATCTGATCCTCATTCACAGTCTTCAAGGTGGGTAGGGTGAATATCATTTGTCCTGTATTTCTGATGAGAAAACTGGGACGCAGACTTAAATTGCTTGGCTAATCTTGCACAGCTAATTAAGGTTGTGTGACCCTGCTCTAGTTTAATTTCTGCTGTAGCACATTGTTGCTTCTTAACATTGGAAATTTGATTTGCGAAAGAAAGAAAAAGAAAGGAAGGAAGGAAGGAAGAAAGGAAAGACAGAAAGAAAGAATGAAAGAAAGAAAGGAAGGAAGGAAGGAAGGAAGAAAGAAAGAAAGAAAGAAAGAAAGAAAGAAAGAAAAGAAAGAAAAGGTGTTAGAGCACTGCAAGGAAACACAGATGCTGAGTGTGCTTTGGGGGAGCACGGGGCGCAGAAAGTCACACCCTCTTGGCCCTCTTGGCCCTCCCTGGGAGACCTCCCTGGCCTCCTTGCCACAGTGCTGTCCTCCGGGGCATTCTGTGCTCAGCAGAGGCACTCCCACAGCTGCCCTTTGACTCTTTTTTGATTTTTTTAAGAGATTTTTTTCCCCTAAGTTGGGAAATACTCCCTGTGGAGCAATGTGGAGCATCTCACAGATCCACGTGACAGGAGCCAGATGGTATCTTCTGGTCTCACAGAGGAGGGGGCCTGTCTGACTCTGGAGACTGAGAGTGACCTCAGCAACTTTCCTCCCAGGCTCCTCTGTGGGCTGCGGTAGAGTGGGCCCTGCCTCTCTCACCATGGATCTCTCCGTGTTCTCTCTGTCCCTTTTCCTGATCACTTTCCCTGGCCTTTGGCTACCCCTGGCCTGCCTGGCTTTCAGCTACGTCACCAGGAGAATGTGATGGTCCAACGACCAGAGGGAAAGCCAGGGCCGTGGTAACCTCCTGGGCAGTAAGAACATTCACAAACTGTGCTGCCTTCAAAGGGAGGCTGGGCGACGCCGCTGTCACACAGGACCTGAGGGCCTAGGCCACTGACCAGGCTGATGCTGCCGCTTCACAGCCGTGAAGGTGGATGGGAGGTATGAGCCCAGGGTCAGATGGAATAAAACTGAGGTCCTAGGCCCAGCACCGCAGAAAGGGCTGACGTGGGTGGAAGCCACACAACTGATCCAGCACCGTCTGCTGCCTGGGCCTGCTTCCCATCCCTCTCCACAGCAGCGGTGCCTTTGCCAGGCTCCAGTATGAGCTTGCAAGGTAGAGTTGGCAGCTCAGGAGGATTGGCCCGGGTGACAGCTGAGTGTGGTGTGAACTTCTCCCCACCTGGGGCCGTGTCCCTTGTCCCTGGCTGTACAAAAAGCTGGCCCACAGGAGATGCTACATAACTGCTAGGAATTCTATGCATGAGCCACTGTGATTCTAACTTTGAAGGGAGATAAATGAAAAGCGGGGCTTGAAAGCCTCACCAACTTCCCTCCTAAGTCTCTCCCAAAGCCTTTCAGCTCTCAGGAACTCCAAGGTCCACATCTTCTTCCTGATCTGCAGCACTGTGCAGGTCTTTGGCTCTGCTTGGAGGAGGGGCCAGTGCAGTACGGAATAGAAAGAGGGAGAGACCCTCGCAAGGGGCCCCTCACAGTCTGGGCCCCAGAAAGCCAAAGAGGCTGTGCTCATATTGTGAACTCAAATGAATGCGAAACCTAATAGGGTTTGGCTACTGGGTGGAATTACACTATTTTTAGATGAACTATTTTAATAGTATACCCACCTGTTTTGCCTTAATATTTTAATGCTCCTCCGAACCTTCCAGTTGTCAATATTCTGTTTCATTTAACTCCAAGCTGCTGTTTGAGGTGTGAGGTGGATGCACCCCTGCCCTCTGGATGGCCAGAGACCAAATGCTGACCCGAGGCGACCCTCTTGCTGTTGACACTCTCTGAGTGTCCTTGCGGCTTGGTAGGCAGCTCTGCCACACTTCCTGTCCCCCACGACTGTGCTAGGCACAGTCGTAGGGGGAATTACAATGTATATTTTGAAGTTCAATAAGTGCTTTTCTTGATAAATAGATAAATTGATACAAATGAGGAAACAGCTGCAGTTTAGGCCTCTGTAGTGCCATCCTTCCTCTCTGTTCTCCCTCCCTTAGGGAGACTGTGCCTTGCCCACCGGGCCTCTCATCACCTCCTGGAGGCTTCCTTTGGCCTCCCCGCTCCCCAAGCCTGCCCTCGGAGTTCCTATTTGTAAAGGGGATTCTGGTAGAAAGAAATGTCTAACCAGAAAGGAAGGAGAAAGGAATCCTCTTGGGATAGGTTGGCAGACATCTGCAAACTGGTCAGGGGACAATAATTTTGAAAGAGGGTAGGGAAAGAGCAAAGAAATCTCTGTGGGGTTCCGAACCTGCTTAATTGGCTCTGGGAATCTGAAACCCAAACCTTGGTGTGTGGAAGCTGGATGCTTGTTTGTATCCAGTCCTTCATCTGGGTGGGCTAAGCAAAGAGGAAAATACTTTTCCAGATGGGGAAATCTGAGACTCAGGTCTTTCAGGAGGCAGACCCAATTCTGCTGCTCTCCTGCTGCAAATATTAAAATCTGTGATGTTATGTTGTGCTTCTGTCTCTCTCTGCAGAGCAGTCCCCACCTCATTTTTGACTACAGCAAAGAAGTATTTTAATAGGGTGATGGAGAGCTCAGCAGGTCTGCATGGCCGCCTAATCCTGTCTTCATTTCTTGATGCCCACCTCCTAACCAGATCCTACAACTTGAAGAGCTGATGTACCCCTGCCCCAGATCTAAGATTTCCTGCTTGTTTGCTCGAGCCCCCCACTTCTTATTCCAGGAAAGTTTGTGTGCTGCTACTTCCCTCCTCTGCAGTGCGTCTCACTCAGCCCTGGCCTGCCAGGACAGGAGGGCAGGTGTCATCTTGTGTCTTTCATCTCAGACTCTGGGCATTGACACACTGCTTGCTGATGGGATGGGTGAAAGTGGTTGGTCTTACCCCTAAATCAGCATAATGCTAAGAAGTTACCAGAAGTTACCAGAACACGATGGTAGGTTGTAACAAGCCAGAAGTTACCAGAACACGATGGTAGGTTGTGTAACCAGAAACAACGCTGTCCCAGACAGAGATGTCCTCCCTCCCTTCCCTCTTCAAGTTTCTCTTGTGGCCAATGAAGCCTTCCCTGACCACTGCATTGAAATGGTGACCACCTAGTCCAGTGTCCCCTGTCCTCTGACTTGTTTTCCTTTCTTCTTTGGCTTTATTGCCACCTGACACTGTATACATTTCCTTGTCTATTTGTACTCTGTGTGCTTTTTTGTGACTCTTAGAACATAAGCCACGTAAGGTTGGGGATTTTTCTGCTTTGTTCTCTCCACGTTCTAGTGCCTGGTATGGTGTGTGGCACATAGTAGGTGCTGTGCTCACATGCTGAGCAAATGCATGTGTAGAGTATCGCACATGTTCCTGGAGGATGACACTGTGTCTTTTTGTTTCCTGGGATTTGTTCTCAACATGATAGAACTCATAATAGCTCATAAAGAAGAACTAGAGCCCGTGGAGGTGACAGGGATGATTTAGAGTTCTAGGCATGAGAACAGCCCTCTCAGGTTCAAGCAATAGCTATCAAAGGTTCTCACGCTGTGCCTGGAATACCAATCCTGTATGTGAAGAAACAAGATCAGAGAAAACAAGAAGAATGAATTCTAATAAATCAGAGAGAGAGAGAGAGTGAGAAAGAGAGAGAGAGAGTCGATCATTCATGCCTATCTTTGGATGCTCCCCTACCTTTGATGTTTGCTCTAGATTCTATAAAACCAACTTGCACTGAGCTACGAGAAAAGGCAAATGGCAAGATACAAGCTGAAAAATAGGCTTTTACTTAAGAAGCAACCCCAAGGGTTATGAATGACTTCCTGAGATTCATCCCAGTAGCACAGGAGATTCAAGCAGGCCATTTGTGGGCCCGGGACTTGGCTTGTACCCCAGCTGATTCCAGAGTCCAGGGACAGCCACTTCCTCTTGGCTATGACTCTCCCCACAGAAGAGTGAGGGAGCTGCTGAAATTGATTTCCAAGGTCCCTTCCACCCCTGAAGTTCTGTGACTCTATATCCTGATGAGGAGTTTCAATTCATTCTCCTTAATGAAGAGATTCAATTATCCAGGACATTAATTTCCTGGAATGTCCTGGATAATTGGACCTTCACTAAAATAGCCCCTCCCATTTTGTTTACTACATTAAAAGTTTTTTTTAAAATTTGCATTAATTTACACCTCTAAAGAGTATAAAAAGATTTAATTGTAACAGCTAGAAGTTTGGCTACAAGATGCTCCCTAATGAAAAGATTCCAAAACAGTAACAGTGTCTTGTAGTGTCTTAAAAGTGAGCTTTTTGTATCACGTGCATATGCACATGATGACAAAGACTTCAAGAAATAATACTTTACTTTGCCAAACAAAACAGCAGGCTGTTTTCCATTCAGCAATATTATTCAACCTACGAGTTGATTTCATGACCTACAGTGGACAGCACCGCCTGATGGTGCCGTGTGAGACTCTGCGGGTCTGTGAGCTGGGAAATGCCCAAGACATCCAAAGGTGTCATTGTGGTAGCTGTCCTGCCATACTGACACCTTGGTGACTTTATGACTTTATGTCTTTGACATTATTGGGAAGTGATTTAGGCATCACTGGACTAAGAGGCAGAATTCCTGACATCTACTCTGGCCTCTGTTCTGGCTGTGATATCTTGGATAATTCCCTTAACTTTGCTGGGCCTTAGCTACCTACCATAAGGTGACAGTCCTGCCCTATCAAAATGTGTTGAAAAGTCTAAAGTGCGACATATAAATAAAATGGATTATTAATAATAGCCAAACTTAGATCTTGGGTGAGGATTTTAAGTGTACCTGAAATAAATGAAAAATTCATTTATTAAAGATGAAGCTGGATGCTTTGAGAAAGATTTCAGGAGCTAGTTATAAAATTTTATTGAGCATCAAGTTAAGGAGGTTTTCATTTGTTCCTGTTTTGGTGTTGGAGATTCAACGTAGAGCCTTGAGCATTCTTTTTTTTTTTTGTCTTTTAATTGGTACAGGGTCTCATTATACAGTTTGGACTCATAGTGATCCTCCTGTCTCAGCCTCCCCAGTGCTGGGATTACTGGCATGCATCACCACGCTTGGTTCCGGGGCTGGCATGGCATGGTAAGGTAAGTGAAGCTCTGTCTCTGAGCTACGCCCCTAACTCCTGTTTGCCTTCTTGTGATGTTTATTTTCTCCTTCTGATTTCTCCGTACCCTGTTACATTTTAGATTTCTTTCTCTCCCTCCTTTCCTCTTTCCTTTTCTTTTTTTCTTCAGATTGTGAAAAATGCCCTGATAGTCTTCAAACCCAATATATCCTTTCTTGACAAAAGCAATCCAAGAAGAGTGTCTGGGTTTTATGCTTTTACAAAGACCACGTTTTGAGATTTTTCACACTTCATGTGTGGCTGAGGAAAACTGAGCAGGTGGGTCACAGACTGACGTACCAGAGCTCCTTGGGGTGGGCGCCTTGACCCTTGCACTTAGGAAGAAGGGGCCAGAGTTTTGATAGAGTCTTCTTGGAATCACCACTCTGGCAGGATCAAATCTTCAGCCAAAGCCTTCATGGGGAGTTGTCGGAACTTCTGGGGAGTTGTCGGAATTTCTGCGGAGTCAAATT
Organism: Octodon degus; assembly: GCF_000260255.1. Classification (NCBI taxonomy): domain Eukaryota; kingdom Metazoa; phylum Chordata; class Mammalia; order Rodentia; family Octodontidae; genus Octodon; species Octodon degus. The sequence goes on along the minus strand of NW_004524596.1, from coordinate 7,309,716 downwards.
CACACGATCCACACGGCTTCCCTCCTTTTCAATGGGTAACATGGGAGGAGACAAATGATGCAGAATTCCAGCTTTTTAAAAGTGCTCCATAAATTACATTTACTATGATCCAGCAGTTCCATTACTGGGCATATATCCAAGGAAATTAAATCAGTGTGTGAGAAAGATATCTGCACTATTATTCACAATAGCCAAGATATAGGATTAATATAAATGTCCATCAATCAGCAAATGGATATGAAAATGCGGTACACGTACAAAATAGAAAATTTTTCAGCCATAAAATGAAGCAGATCCTGTCATTGGCAGCAACAAGGATGAGCGTGGAGTAATTGTGTCAAAGCAAGCCTGGCACAGAAAGACAAATCGCGTGTGATCCTCTTTTACACGGGGAAAACTAGAAAAGCCAACCTCACAGAAGCATAGAGAAAGGTTACCAAGAGCTGGGGGTGAGGAGCATAGAGAATACTGGTCAAAGGATACAAAGTTTCATCTAGGTAGGAGGAACAAATTCAAGAGATCTATTGTACAACATGGTTATTATAGTTAATAACACCTATAGGCCAGCGAGATAGCTCAGTGGTCTAAAGTGCCTGCTTAGGCAAGCTTAGGCAGGTGCAGGGGATCGCAGTTCAATCCCCGGTGCCACATGCTGAGCCAGCCCTTGCCCTCAGGGCAGGCTGAGCTGGCCAAAACAAAAATCAAAAAACCCCACCTATAACATTGGTTATTACTATTGTTAATAATAATGTTTTATGTTCTTAAAAATTATTAAGAAAGGAGATTTTAGATGATCTCCACCTTCAAAAAATGACATGTGAGATAATGTATGTTAATTAGTTTAACTAAGCCAATCCATAGGTACACATATTTCAAAACAACATATTACACATGATACTTTTGTCAATTAAATAAAAGTACAAAGTAAAAAGTTAAACCCACAAATTAAGGAAAGATGCAATTATGTCTTTCAATTGAGCAACTATAGACAAAAACCTTACATTCTACAAAGTTTTTAATGTAAAAGCATTAGTTGTACATTGAGAATAGTGACAGCTGCCTGTGAATTTTTATGCTGACAGCTGTGAAAATCCCTGGTGCTTAGCAGGGGGTAAATATGGTGGGGCTTGACATTAAATTTTGTTTTCTACATGCTCCAACTTTTGCATTAGACAATAATAAAGAAGAACTCAGATAATATTAAAAAAAAGATTTTAGCCCTGGAATTGGTTTGACCTTCTGCTTCTATGAAGAGAAGACAGATCTGAGAATACAGTAATTTACCTAAGACACCTCATTTGTACAAGCCTGGAACCAGACTCTAGGTCCTCCAACACTTAATTCTCAGGTTTTTTTTTTTCCCTACTCCTAAGTCTCCTTCTAGAAGTTAAGATGGGGGGTGGTCAGTCTCTCACACACCAGAGGGTAAGCACACCCAGTCTTGAACCTTGGTGTTCAGACATCAAGCTCTTTCTATTAAGCCTTAGCTTTTAAATTTGTATCCCTGAGACATATTTGCTGTTCTCAGCTGTAGTTCAAGGCAGGGAGTCTTACTTTTCTTCTACTTATCTCTTTCTCCATGCTGCATAATATGCATCCAGATCTATCCTTGTCTGTGCTTTTGATTGAAGGAGGAAAAGAAGAGAAGGGAAAGCAGGAAGAAATATAATGCGGTATGCTGTCTAGTGGGAGTGGGAATGAAAACTCTCAAAAGAAGTCTGTGGTAGATTGGTAAATGCTGATCAACTTGTTACACCCAGATTAACTGAATTAGCGTGGTGTAGGGTATAGAGGCCCACCTGAGGATTGTTGCCGGCAGTATAAGAGGCAGAACCAGAGAAGAACTGGGAGAGGCTGTCTGGGAAATTGTTTGGAGAAGCTGTTGGAAGCTGCTGGTTCTCCTGGGCTATTCTGCTGGAGGACCTTGTTAGGCTGGCTTACTTAATGAAGTTGGCTGTTCTTGTCCCTGGAAGCTTGGGACCTTCACTGTCTTGGAGAATGGCTATGGTTCACTTTTTGGGAGCTCTGGTCTTCATCTTGAGCATCGCTTCATCTTGAGCTCTGGAGGTGAAGATGGTGCACTGCTCAGCCACATGGAGAGGCTTGTTACATTGGCTTTCCTGATGGAAACTCAGCTTTCCTCATCACTGGAGAAGCTTGGGACCTCAGTGTTGCTGAGGATGGCTGTGGAACTTTTCAGAGGTGCTCTGGTTCTTTTCTGAGCATTGCTTCCTACCTCCAGATCAGATCCTTAGGCCTGCTAGCACAGATCCTTCATCCTGCTGGCCTAGACTTTTTTTTTCTTTCGTACAGGGTCTCACTACTCAGCTCACACTCAGTGATCCTCCTGTTTTCTGCCTCCCTAGTGCTGGGATTACAGGCATGCGCCACCATGCCTGGACTCCATCTCAGGCTCGGTGTGCCCAGGCCGAGTCTGGCATGGCATGCATTGCCAGGGATCAAACCCTGGACCCTGCTCTTATCTAAGCAAGCGCTTAGTCCACTGAACTATCTCACTGGGCCTCCGCTGGCATAGACTATCTAGCTTCCACCACTGACCTTAGGGCTTTCCCAGCACAGATTTGTGAAGCAGGCCTGCATGAGACATTGTCCTGGGCTGTAGGCCTCCAATTGGACATTGGAGGCATGTGAGAGGCATTGTTATGGGCTCTAGGTTTTCAGCTGGACTCATGCAGGATATTAGGATCCAGGCCCTTGGCTGAATTTTTTGGTGTTTGGTGTGTGGACAAATTTTCTGCACTCTTGTGTATGATTGTTTGGGTGATTATGAAAAATCTTATAAAATCTGTTCTGTATTTTATTGTTTCCTTGCAAAACCCCAAACCATGACAAAGCCCAACTTTTCTTTCTAACCTCCCTCTTCTAGCTCTCACACTATTCATCTTTATCTGAGATGACCTGTCCTGAGTCAGGTATTCAAGAACATCATTTATTCTTCAGTACTAATGACCAGTAATCATCAAGCATGCTGTATACACCAGGTACTGTAGTGGTGGGATTGCTAGGGGCCAGAAGCATGGGACAATGTGGGGGTGAAAAAAGGGCAAAAGTGGATGAGTGAGGTCCCTAACTCTCTCTGAGCATTAGATGGTGACTTTTCTACTCTTGGGGTTTGAATGAAAGCTTATTCTGGAGCCCTCTCAGTCTTTGCTCACAGGTTGAGCTTAGGTTGCGAGACAATGAAGAAAACATAAAACCAGAACAACAAATTTGCCTCCCAACAAATTGGTGATGCTTTGAATTCTAGTCTTTTCACCAGTTCCCTGATACTACTGACTTTTCTGAGTCCTTAAGGACTTGCTTCATTATTCAGTGGGAGAGATAGTGTCATCCAGACACGGAGGGCTTTTGTAACTGAATTGGGGCCACGAGGGAGGTAGGAGGCTACATTGCCAAGCACTAAATTCCAAGCTCTTCCAGTTCCAGGCAAAGTGCATTTGGCAATCCAACAGCAGTCTTTTTTTTTTTTCCCATAATTTTGTTGAGAAACAAATAGCAATGAGTTTCAAATACAATTAGTAGGACAGTTTCAATAATTAATACATTGCCTATTATTGTCTTAGTGGTTATTCATTCTACAAGATGCAGACATGATATCCTGTTTACAAAACACTATTAGAAGAAATCTTGCTATTCATTGAATTAAGAGAATGTAGCTGTATATCTATCCTAACTATTTTGAATATACAGATACAAAATGGTCATTCATTTGTATCCCCTTTATTCATTTAGTTTTGTCATTTAAATATTATAAGTGTGTGAATTCAGCAAAATATTCTAAAATAGTCCAGTAGTCCATAATAGTAGTGGGTTTTCTGTAAGACAGGCAATTCCAGAAGTTGTTGACTTGGGCCTTTTATAGCTCAGCATATTAATATGGCTTTACTTTTTATACTTCGTTTTTATATTTTTCTACTGGATTGTTAAGACCAAGATAAAGCAAGACCTATATAACAAGAAATGTAGATTTTGTATCTGATAAGGTCAGTCAAATCCCCTCCAGACTTATTTGGAAACCCTACTGCAGTTTGTAGATCCTTTGTCAGTGTCAGCCATGTGGATGAGTCATAGCCATTGCTTGACCAATTTGCTCTCTGTGAAAGCCTGAGAGAGTGTTTTCTGTCCCTGTGACTCTCCTTAGGCACACTCATCGATCACATTCCTCTGTGGTCCCATAATCTCCTTGATCAGAAAATTTTGGACACAGCTGAGTTACATGATGTTATACTATGGGTTCTCCTATGTCCTGAGTCTTCACTGACCTTGAAAGGCTAGGGCCAAAATGTTGACTGTCCTTGTAGCCCTCCTTTTTCTGTAATTTTTGGTCCCAACAGCAGTCTTATAAAGCAGAGACAAACACACCAGCGGGGGTCACAGGACCGATAATAGTGAACCTGAGTGCATCACTGAGATGGTCTACCACTGGAAGCGTGGCCAGGTAAGGCAGTTTTTTAAACAAGTATGGCCAGGTGACCCACAAGCACTTGCTGATCTCACCTGGAGAGGTGGAGAGAGGTGCTTACAAAGGTGTTTGCTATTGGAAATGGCTTTATTTTTTTATTTTTCAAACCAAATTGGTAGGACAGTTTCAATAATTAACACATTGCATACATTCCTCCTAGAGGTTAATTGCTATACAAGATGCGGACATGATATCCTATTTACAAACACCATTAGACCAAATCCCTCTGTTCATTAAGAGAATGTAACTACATATCTATCCTAACCACTTTGAATACACAGATACAAAATGGACATTCATCTGTATACCCCCTTTTTTTTTGTTAAGTTCCATCATTTAAAATTTATAGTGCGTAAACTCAGCAAAATGTTCTAAAAGAGTTCAGTAGTCCATAATAGTATTGGGTCTTCCGCTTCACTGGCAATGTCAGAAATTGTTGACCTGAGTC
>NW_004524596.1:7266673-7292750 GCF_000260255.1 Octodon degus | reverse complement strand
GTGGAGTTCTGATCATTTTGGTTTCTCTCTAGAACATCTTTCAGTAGCCTGTGTAGGGTTGGCTTTGTCATCATGAAATTCTTCAGCTGTTCTTTGTCATGAAAGTATTTCACTTCTCCATCAAACTTGAAAGAGAGTTTTGCAGGGTATCGTTGTCTGGGTTGGAATTTCTTTTCATAGAGGACTTGAAGTACTCTGCTCCATGCTCTTTTTGCCTTCATGGGTTGTGAAGAGACGTCGGATGTAATTCTGATGGGTTTTCCTTTGAATATGATCTGCTTCTTTTCTCTAGCAGCTTTCAGTATATTATTCTTGTGCTGAATTTCTGAGATCTTGACTATTATATGTCTTGGTGTGTTTTTAATTGGATTGAGGTTACTTGGCGTTCTGTATCCTTCAGTTACCTGAATATCAGATTGTTTCCTCATATTTGGGAAGTTTTCTGCAATTACTTCTGCCGATATTTTTTTAAATGTCATTTGTATTGACTCCTTTCTCATTCATGCCTATTAGTCTCACATTGTTCAACTTTGCATCATCTTGCAGGTGATGGATTATTCTTTCCTGCATCCTAGTTTTTTTTTTTAGCGATCCTTTCTTATCTTTTCAGTACCTGTACCAGCATCTTCAAGATCTGAAACTCTGTCTTCACTTTCACTTAAACAGTTTTGTAAGCTTGTGATTGAGATTTTAATTTCCTCTATATCTCTTTGACTCGGCTTCATGTGATCTATTTCTTTCCTGTATTGCTCATTCAAGGACTCCATCATTTTTCTAATCTCTAATTTTTTTTTATCAATGTCTTCTTTAGAAGCAGTTATTAATTCTTTTACTGCAGTGTTTTTTTTCCAGATTGGGTTTCCTCCCTATGTTTCTGTAGTTGATTCTTTACTTCAGATGCTATGAGTTCTGAGAATTCTTTTTTTATTTCAGAAAAGAATTTCGTTGAGTTCCTCTATAACTTACTGGTGTTGCTTATTTACTATTGATGCTATTAATTTGTCCATTTGAGCTGAGCTAGTAGACAAGAATTCTTCTCTGTGTTCTTCTATGACTTTCTACTGTTGCTTATTTACTATCGACGCTATTAATTCATACGTTTGAGCTGAGCTAGTGTCTTCTGCACTTGTTCTGGGTGGGCATTGGGTTTCCTCCATATGTTTCTGCATTTGATTCTTTACTGCAGATGCTACTAATTCAGGGATTTCTTTTTTCATTTCCAATCTGAGTTCCTCTATACCTTTCTGCAGTTGTTTCTTTATTTCAGAAGCCATTGATTCATTGATTTGAGCTGTGTGATTCACAATTTGTTCTGTGTTAGTGTCCTCTGCACTTGTTATGGGTGGGCTTGGGGTCTGAGGTTGCATTTTGCTCCTTCTCATTGTCATTTTGTGTAGCACTGTCTTCTGACCTTTATTGTAGATCTTTGTTGCAGTTATCGCCTTAGCACCTACTGAAGTTCAGGTGTAGATCTACAAAGTTTGTATTTATCCAGCTGTGCCTGGCTTGGGTCTGGCTGCTGTGCTCAGTTCCTTCCTGTTGCTGCCCTTTGGGGTGAACCTGTTGTGCCTCTCTGGCAAGATGTTCTGCTCCTAGACTAGCTGGGTGGTTCTGTCCCCTACACACTCTTCAGGGATTGCAGATGAAGGGTTTCACCCCAGGCCTGTATGCCAGGCCTGAGCTGAGTCTGGAGGGGACATGGTGGAGTAGGGGGGAGAGGCACCTCTCCCACACACTCACCGGGCCTGGACTAGGACTGGATCTGGGGGTTCCCAGAACGCGACAGAAATTCCTACTCTGTGAGCAGGGTGTGGGGGGGTATTATGGAGTGATGTGGGGTGTCCTAAGAGGGTGAAAGAGGGTGTCACTCATGCTGCACCTGGGCTGGGACCAGTAGGTCATGCCAGCACAGGGTAGTGGAAGTTCTCCCACACACTCACCTGGCCTGGAGTAGGACTGGATCTGGGGGTTCCCAGAACGTGACAGAAATTCCTACTCTGTGGGTGGGGTGTGTGTAGGGGGTACCATGGAGAGATAGGGGGTGTCCAAGAGGGTGAAAGAAGGTGTTGCCCACGCTGCGCCTGGGCTGGGACCAGTAGGTCATGCCAGCACAGGGTAGCCGGAAGCTCTCCCCCACACTCACCCTGCCTGGGCTAGGACTGGATCTGGGGGTTCCTGGAATGTGACAGAAATTCCTACTGGGCAGGCAGGGTAGGGGAGTTGGTGTGGAGTGGTGGGCGGTGTCCCAAGGGGGTGGAAGAGGGTCTCACCCACACTGTGCCTGGGCTGGGACCAGTAGGTCCTGCCGGCGCAGGTTAGCTAGATGCTCTCCCACACTCACTAGGCCTGGGCTAGGACTGGGTCTGGGGGTTGTTGGAACGTGGCCGGAAATGCCTTTAAAGCCCTTCCAGTTTTTAAAAGAATTGTTTCAGGACTCAATATTCCTTGGGAGTCTACTGTTTCTCAGCGCCTTTTACATAGGCATTTTTCCACCTCTCTTTACCAACCATATGCCCACTATCTCTGCTAATATGGAAATTCCTCTTGGAATTTTCTTGGTCAGGTCCTTATTTCTGCATGTATATACACGTTTGGATATGGAGAAACAACCTTCCTGGGCATGACAAGTGGCACTCTGAAGAGTGCACTGCATGGACACCACTGTCTGGGAGGGCCTTGGTAGGCCTAAGCCTGTGTGGCAGTTCCAGCGTGTGTGTGAACCAAGCAAGACCATGAAGGTAACATCTGCACTGTAATGGGAGGGGTGGGGCTGAAATGAACCTCAGTACACTATTGTTGAAAGCCCTGGAAGCTAGAGAATTGGTTGAATTTGTATAAGCGGGACTAGGCCTCAGTGCCTAAAGCAAACAAGCTACCTCAGGTTTTTATTTTATTTTATTTTTTTTGGCTGGCTCAGCCCACTCTGAGGGTGGGGTTGGCATGGCATGTGGTGCTGGGGATCAAACCTCGATCTCTTGCACCTGCCTAAGCTTGTCTAGGCAGGTGCTTTAGACTGCTGAGCTATCTCACTAGCCCAGGCTCCTCAGTCTTGAGGAAAACATCCTGCCTGGACACTGTGGGCTATTAGTCGCTAGGCAACCTTGTGTCATGTGTTACTAACTTTGCAAAGGTATAAATAAACGTTGATATTGTTGCTGGGGGCAGGGGTCATCTCCCCAACCAAGCACACGACCTATCCCAGCTCTTGTCTGCCGTTTCTCCCTGGGTAGAAAGGATCACACTGAGACCTGTTGTTTGTTGCATAGTATGGTAACCTCTGAAAATTGCCTACCTGCTTGTGAATTTGGTTTGGTTTGGTTTTACCCTGTTGTTTGCACTGACACAATTTAAAGACAGACAGTTATTCTTCTAAGACATCCCTAACGGGGTGATTTTGATTTCAGCTTTCTGTAATTTACCCCCAGTGAGCCTGGGCTGAAGGAAGCCCAGGGTTGGGCTGGGAGGGCGAGGTGCAGGGAGCTCTGGAAGCAGAGGCAGGAGCTGAGACGCTGTAGTTTCTTGCTCCTACTTTAGCTCTTTGCTCCTGCAACTCAGCTTCCTCCCACGGGGGTCAATAAGGTCCCTGCAGGCCTAAGGAGTGGCATCCTGTTTTTTATGCTGAGAGATACTGACCCCATTCCTTGGTTTCAAGGTGGAAAAGGCTGGGAAGGACTTTGGCTCTTCTCCCTCTCCTGGACCAGCCTGCTGCTGCTGCTGCTGCTGCTGCTGCTGCTGGGGTGGGGGTGGAGGTGGGGGTGCTGGTCTCCAAAAGAACTAGGCAGATCCTGGGGTAGATGTGCAGGTGGTGAAGGGCATTCATTCAGAGAGAGAGAGAGAGAGAGAGAGAGAGAGAGAGAATGTATGTTGCTAGGAATCAAACCCAGGATTCATGTGTGCTAGGCATGTGCTCTACTGGTGAACTATGTCCATTCAATGTATTTTGTATTGAGCAAAAAGAGGCTGACTAGGAGCCAAAGAGATAGCTCAGCAGACTAAACGCCTGCTTTGGCAAGTGCAGGGACCATGGTTCGATCCCTAGTCCCTCATGCTGCACTGGCCCCGTCCCCGGGGCGTGCTAAACCAGTGACAGATTCCAGGCATGGTGGCTCACACCTGTAATCCCAGCACTGGGGAGGCTGAAAACAGGGGGATCACTGTGAGTCCAATCTGCACAGTGAGATCCTGTACCAAATACACACACACACACACACACACACACACACACACGCACAAACACACATGGCTGAGTAAGGGCTGGAGTTCTCACTGATAAGGCCAAGGTGACTGCAGGATTAGTGGAAGGAGGTGAAAAGGCAGAAAGTGTGAAGTGCTCTAAAGTACCAGCAGTGGGAGGAGCAGAGGAGCTGGCGCCAGAAAGTAACCCAGCTGCTCCTCAGAACCGAGTCAGGCTAGTCAGGCTGGGAGGCAACGCCAGCTGAGGTAAACAGTGTATTTAATGATGAGGTTACTTTACCTTCTAATTCTAGCTCCTTATTTTATTATACCACGGTAATGGTTTGGGCACCGGCTGCAGATCTGCAGACCACAGCTTGAATAATTCTGCCTTAGGGGAATCCTTGAATAATCTGTACAGGAGACATGCACGAGAATGCTCAGAGGGCTGGGGATGCGGCTCCACGGCGCAAGCACAAGGTCTTGCGTTTCATTGCTGGTACAAATAAACAAACAAAAATAAACTCATAATGGTTTATTTACAATGGCTAAGAAAGGAATGCCCCAGGTGTCCATAAGTAATAACATAATGATCTGGTGTAATCATACAATGATATCCTAGTATGTCATAGAGAAAGTGAATGAATTACAGTGGCACACTCAGCACAATTTTCAAAAATACCCTTAAGCAAGGAGAACACATTGACAAGACTACACTTAGTGTGATTTCATCCTCACTAAAGAATCTGCCCGTTAGGGGGTCCCTAGCACATGGATTAGAGCTGTAAAGGAGGACAAAGGAAAGAAGGGCAGTAGTGGCCTGTTGGTGGTGTATCCTGGGGTGGGAAGGGAGAGGGAGGCAAGTGGGGACGACCTAGCATGGAGGTAGCCTCAAAGAATCCACAACATTTCATTCTCAGCCTACGCCTGGAGGTTTGCACACAGGCATTCAAGTATGTGCAGTGCTATATGGTCCACTGTATGCTTTTGTATCATTTATTTCACCGTGAAATGAAACTTACAAATGTGCTTAGCTGAAGCTGATACTCCTCTAGACCCCACACAGTGCGGAGTGGTGTGGTTGAAAGCCTGGCCTCAAAGGAATTAGACCTTGTCCTGACATGGTGTCCTGGTGGGCTGGGATGGCTCAGTGGCTCCCCACTGCCTCGCTCTCTGGGCACCACTGTGTGGCCTGGGGTCATAGCTCGCCTGCTATGACCTCTGCCTTCCTGCACCAGTGCTCAGAATTGAGCCTGTTTCTCCGAGTTGCCGCCGCCTACTCCATCTCTTCCCGTGGCCACCTTGTGAGCAGGAGGCAGCAATACTCACTTTTCAAGAGTTGGATCCTCCCAAGCGCAGGTACCAGCCCATTTGGAGATAAAACTATGAAAGCACTTTGGACAGTGTAGCAATCTTTGTTAATGTCGCTTCCAGTGTTTGGCCGCTCACCATTTGTTGACCTTTTTAGGGAAAGTTTATCATTTGCCTGCTGAGGTTTACTTTAAATTCCATCTGGTTTGCAAACACATTCTTTGGTGACAGCTGTAGTTTGAAATGTTTGGCCTCACTTTGCTCTGGATAAACACACTGCCAAGTCTTTTTTAACCCTTCTTGTTAGATGGGTTTTCTTGCTCCCAGTTTGGTGTCTACCAGCTTTACATCCATAAGAATTTAGAGTGAGAAGCTGGGTGTGGTGGTGCACACCTGTAATCCTAGCACTTGAGAGTCTGGAGCAGGAGGATCACTGTGAGTCCCAGGCCAGCCTGGGTTACAAAGTGAGTTCAAGGCCAGCATGAAGTACATTGGGAAAACTTATCTCAAAAAGACAAGCAATAAAACAAAGCAAGGCAAAACCAAACCAAACCAACAAAATAACCCTAGGAGTCAGAAAGGACCTTGTATGAATGTAACAAATCTAATTCCTCACGCAGTAAAAGAATTCTTGTGTCTGATAACTGACCTCTGAGAGTTTGCTTTTTAAGGACATTGCTGTAGAGACAATGTGTGCCATAGTTTATAAATTCCCTGTAACATTTTTCATAAGTTTTCATTTTGTCTTGGACAACAAGAAATCAGTGAGAGCCATTCCAAGTTTGCTACTTGAATTAAAATGAACCATGTAAAACTGGCTCTGGAGGTGCAGAAGGCTTTACGTGGTCAAGGGCAGTTTTCCTCTACTTAATATAATCGTAGTCTGGGTTCAGAGGACCAGAAGGAGCTGGACACATTCACGAGTGTGGAAGCAGAAGCAAAAAAGACCTGAGGTTTGGCCAACTGTTTAGTCCTGAGCGCAGTTTCTTCTGTCCTTTGGTTTCTACTTTCTTACCTCTGTTAAGAGAAGTAATGCTTCTGGATGGTTAACAACCTAAGTTTGCAGACCAAAATTAGAGAAAAAGGAGGGCTACAAGGAAAGCCAATATTTTGGCCCTACCCTTCTAAGGTCAATTAAGACTCAGGACATATGAGAACTTGTACTGTAATGTCATGTACCTCGGTAGTGTCCCAGATTTTCTGATCAAGAAGGTTATGGGGCCAAAGAGGAAATTGATCGATGATGTGGAGTGTGCCTAAGGAGAGTCACATGAGGAGAAGACACTCTTTCAGGCTTTCACAGAGAGCACATTGGCCAAGCAATGGCCGTGACTCATCCACATGGCTGCACTGACAAAGGTTCTACAATCTGAGGTACAGGATCTCAGGATAAATCCTGAGGGCATTTCACTGACCTTCTCAAACCAAAAAGCTACAACTCTTGTTGCATAGGTTCTGCTTTACCTTGGTCTTAACCATCCAGTAGGAAAGTATGAAGATGAAATATAGGAAGTAAAGCCATGTTGTTATGTTGAGCTGTGGGGGACTCACGTCAATAATTTCTGACATTGCCAATTAAACAGAAGACCCAATGCTATTATGGGCTTCTGTACTCTTTTAGAATATTTTGCTGAGTTTACACACCTATAATATTCAACAACGGAACTTAAAAAAAAATTGGGGTATAACTATGAATGTCCATTTTGTATCTGTGTATTCAAAGTGGTTGGGATAGATATATAGTTGCATTCTCTTAATGAATAGAATGATTTTTTCTAATGGTGTTCGTAAGTAGGATCACAAGTCTGCATCTTGTACAGCAATTAACCACTAAGAAGAATATATGCAGTGTATTATTTGTTGAAACTGTACTTTCGATTTGATTTGAAACTGTCTCATTGCTATATGTTTATCAATAAAACTTTGAAAAGAAAAAAAAAAGAGCAGTAATGACAGATAAGTGCTTCGCAGAGGCAAACAGTATGAGCCTGCTGTTTCCTCTGCTCTACCCTCTGTCTTTCCTACCTACTGGTCATTGGCTGCCTTTTGTCTTTCTTCTTCTTCTTCTTCTTCTTCTTCTTCTTCTTCTTCTTCTTCTTCTTCTTCTTCTTCTTCTTCTTTTTTTTTGGCGGAACTGGGGCTAGAACTCAGGCCCTTGCACTTGCCAGAGAAGCACTTATTCCATTGAGCCATCTTGCCGGCCCCTTTTTTTCTTTTTTAAAGAGAATAAAAAATAGCAAAAGCAAGTTAGAAACAATACAGAATTTTGAACAAAATAATAGGAAGTCAACTGTGGTTGCTATACTGCATAATGTTGTCTTCAAATTAGTTGTTTAGATTACCAGACGTAAGCATGCAAAAGATTTTCTTACCTGAGAAACTCAAAGCATAAACAAATTAAACAGCAAAATAAAAGATTGATAATAGCAAACAGGGAGATAAACCTTTTGCAAAAGGACACCAAGAGGTGAGGGAGGGGAAGGAGGGGTGAAAAGGAATTAAGATGGGTCGTGGAGCTGTACTACCCGCGATGGCTGTAATTAATCATTGTGTACTGCAAACACATACTAATAAAACATTTCACAAATCAAAAAATAAAATTAGAACTATGAGAGAAAGCCATCCTTAGTTTAAAAGGGAAAAGCTGTAGGTGTGCTGGCGCGGGGTGAGAGGCGTCTCTGGTGAAAGGCCCTGGCCCTCCTCTGAAGTCGGCCTGCCTCTCTGTCCCCATCTCTGTCGACGCCTACCCTGGGTTTCACTCCTGAGTCTCTGCCTGGATTGCCACACTGTCATTCCATCTCGAGGAGTGGTTCCCATGCTCCTGTCTCCCTGCCTGAGCCCGCCAGGCGCCCGGGCCGGGCCGTGAGCGGGAGCCACCCTGCACCCCCAGGCCCAGCGAGGCAGCTCTTCCGCTTGGCACCAGCGCTCCTTCCCTTTGGCGTCACCCTCAGCCTGCGGCAGGAGGATCCTTCTGGTGAACGTCCTCGCCTGGGCACCACGACTGTCTCCTCAGGGCCCTGCGGGCTGTCCTGACATGCAGGGGAGCAACTGGAGACGCAGGCGAGAGGCTTTCACCCCCACACTTCCCACTGCAGCGGCGACGGCTTGCCCAGCCCAGGGGTGCGGAGGTGCGGAGCTGATCTCAGTCTGCGACTCTCCTTCAGAGAGCCTCTTGTCAGGGAGCCCAGAATGTTCTTCTGGCACGAAGCATAGTTCAGACCAACATACTGCTGCTTTCCCTCGATGTTTTAAAAAGAAAAGTAAATATACTCAGTGTGCGAGTTTGCAAATAGACAACCATAATGAAGATAAAATCTACCTGGGATCATTTAACCTTGTAATAAACACTACTAAACATTTTTAAAAAATCCTTTGAGTAATTTTATATTCATACTTTTCTAAACATTTAACAACGTATTGCAGTATACTATTTTGTCACCTGTTGTGTTTTAATTTAACACATTATGAGCACATTCCCATGTCAGTAAGTACAGTGTTTTTTTTTTTTTTTTTTTTTTTTGAGACAGAGTCTAGCTGTGTAGTTCAGGCTGGCCTCAAACTCACAGTGATCCTCAGCCACCTCACCCACCCCCACCCCAAGCACTGGGCTTCCAGGTATGCACTACCATGTCCAGCCCTGGTACCCCTTTTTAAAAAAAATATAATTTTTACATTTCTATCTAATTTCCATGATGATAGGGACACAGTACACTTAATAAACACTGTTTATGGACATGTAGCTTAATTCTACATGTCCATGTGAAGATGAACATCTTGACATTTTAATGACATCATGCAGATTTTGCTGTTCCTTAGTATACATTTCAAGAAGTGGAATTGATTAGGTTAAAGGCTTTTCACATTTTTAAAGGTCCAATTGCTTTCTAGAGATGTTCCAATTTTTGTTTCTACTATTAGTGCATACACTCCTTATCTTCCAAATCTTTGCAAACATATTTAAAAACTTTTAACTTGTCTGGTAAAAACACTGAATGCTGGCAAGGCTGAATTTTTCGATGTGTCTTTTTAGCCATTGGTACTTCTGTGAGTTACCTTCGGGGGAATCAATAACACTTTGCCTACTTCTTCCTCAAATGCATTTTTAAGACAGCACTTCGGCCCAAGTTTTGCTCACCTGAGAGCCACAATTCTTGGAGAAGAGTTTTAGGGGAGCAGAGCATGAAGTCTGAGGCTGGGGGGCCCGCAGGAGTGGAACCAGACAGGGGAGGGCGGAGGGATGCGAGGTGTGGGGGGACCGAAAGGCGCTCAAGAAGTCAGGGTGATAGAAGCCCAAAGGAGGTGCACGCCGGAGGCCGGAGAAGTAAGGCCAAGAAGAACAGGTGCTGGAGCTTGTGGGGAGGTGAGGAGAAGGACTGGAGTTTGTGGCCCCGGGCATTCAGGCTCCAGTGTGCACTGAGCACTGGGGAGCACAAACGCACTTCTGCGCCCACGTGGGGAGGCCTCACTTCAAGATTCCAACTGAGCGGCTGGTGTAGCAGCCATCTATGTTCCTAGCACCTACTTTCAGTCAGGGAGAAAAAGGATATTTTCTCCTAGGCCCCTTTCTTAACTCAGAGGAGAATTTTTCCCAGAAGTCCTGAGCAAACTTCTCATAGAACACTGACGAGAAGTGAGTTCTTTGCCTACGAGTACATGAACACTCACAGAGGGTAATAGGATTATCATGGCTAGTTTAGACCAGTCCCCATTAAGCCCCAAGGGCCACTCCATGGTCATTAAAATCTGGTTCCGTTAGCAAGGGAGACTAAACAGTTGGGGGTGGTCTGGCAGAGTCTGCCTCAGACCTCTGGCATCCCTCCTTGCTTTATTCAATGAGCTGAGGGATGATGGAAGATTGGGAACACGATTCTGGCCTGTTTATAACAGGTAAGATAAGACTGAAAGAAAAACGTACATAAGGATATAGATAATAAAGAATCAGAAAGCAAATACGACCAATAGAAGAAGGCAACGCAGTACAGCAGAGTAAGCGTGGACTAGGAGCTTGAATAACTAACTTGTGTATTAGCCATGTGAATGTCGGCAAATTCGTTCATCTCTGAGGCTTCTTCCTTCTGTGAAATGGAAACTGTCAGAGTCTAGCATTTGAAATTAATGGAAACAGTCTAGCAAGCCCTTTATAGTCAGAGAGTTACCATGCAAGCTGGCGATTTCACCCCTGTGTATCTACTCAAGAGAAATGACGACATTTGTCCACATAAAAACTTAATACAAATGCTCATAGCGGCATTGCTCATAGGAGCTTCCAAGTGCGAACCCACTGTCCATCAGCTGATGAGTAAACAAGCAAAATGTGATGCATCTGTGCCGTAGAGTGCTGTTTGTTGTTAAAAAAAAAATGAAGTAACATTATGTGCTATAGTGTAGGTGAACCTTGAAAATGCTAAGTGAAAACAGCTAGTCACATATTGTACGCTTCCATTTATGGAAAATGTCCGGAACAGGCAAATCTGTACAGAGACAGGAGGTAGATTAGTGGTTCGCTAGAGCGAGGAACAGCGCAGAGTAGCTTGGTGGAAGCCACTGAGCCCCTGAGCTTATCCCCGGCTGTCGGGCTCTGATGACGCTTCTGCATTTGTCTTGTAGGACTCACTTCCCATGGAAGAAGACAGACACTGGCTTTCCCAACCTCCCTTGCAGCCAGGGAGCCAGCCTTGGAGTCAGGCTTGCAGGATGCAGCAGCTGAGTTCTGCAGCTGGTTATAGAAAGGGTGGGTACCGTGGAGTCGATTTAAGTGGGGTGATACCAGCCACATCCATTTTCTGAGGCAGCAAGAAGGCAAGGACGGTGTTCCCACCGCAGCACTCAGTGCCCCACACTGGGGCGTTGTTGGGGAGAATGTTGCACCTGAAGCCATGAGCAGGTGGCAGGGCAGTGAAAGGCACCCATGATCACTGGAGATGTTTCCATCTGTCCTTCCCAACTTCCTCCTTCTCCTCCTCCCTGAAAACACCTGCCAGACACAAGGCTTAAAGTGGGGACCGTGCATGAGCTACTCAGAGGGAAACAGCTCCCTAGGTGACCTGGGCCACCAAGCTGGGTGGGTCAGCTGGGTGGGGCTTCCCAGAGGAAAGACAGCTGAGGGTGGGATGTTAAAAGCTAGTCTCACCCTCTGCTTGTGCCAAGCCGCCTTCACAGCCAGGGTAAGGTCCCTCCCTCCTGAGAGAGGAAGTCACACTACAGCCACTAAGTTCCTTCCCTTTCAACAGTGTCTACGCAAGAAATGGAGGAATTTTCTCTTGTTTTCCAGCAACATAAACACAGATAAACCTCACTCTGGGCTCTGTGTCTGGGACCCTGGCTCCCTCAGAGCCATTGTGAGCCAGGCTGAACTGCTTCCTTTTCAAACTGCCCCCTCTTTCAAATAACGCCCCCTGGTCTCTAATAACCCACCCGATTCATTGCCCCCTGCCTTCTGCACATGCTTATTATTACCATGATTCCTGAGAGATCCACAGGGAGGGCTGTGGAACGCTGATGAAAGAGAATAAAGCTAATTCCTGGGTTACTCACAGATTTTGATTGCTGAGGGGCTCTGAGCCTCAAGACTATATTATAGGTTTTTGTTATCAGGAGCAATGCCTTATCCACATCACTGACCCTGGGGACATGGCCTGACCCACAGCACAATGGAATCTGAAGTACTGGGCAGCAATTCGTAACCAGATTTAAACATGTCTTTGCTCTAATCCAACAAGAACCTCCAGGTGGGGCCACATTCAGCTCACAGCCTGTGACTAGCAGCCAGGAGGAAATCCAGGGGAAGAATATACCCTTGGATGTGTCTTTTACTGCATCCCAGAGACTCATTTACTCTCTGCTCAGCTAAAGTTCTTAATTTCTTTGCCTTGCCTGTGATTATCGCTGAGGGAATTTCAACCTGAAAGCCATTTGAGAGGAACTGAAAATGGGAGGCAAATTGGTATGATGTATCTTTTTGCTTTGCAAAATTCTTATATACAATCTAACCCAGTCATGCAAAGCAGAAAGATCTGAAGGCTGGGTTTAATGTCCTACGAGGAGGATTGGGCAGCAGGTAAGGGGAACTATTAGTAAACATTAAACTCACGTCTCCTTTATATATAGCATTTATATATTTGTACATCCATCCACAGTATTTATTGACTGTTATGCATAAAGACTCTGCTGACCTCTGGATCTTAATCCATGTCCTCAGAGGGCTTTACATTATGGGGGAGAAACCAATCAAGGAAGAATCATGTGAGGACCAGTTAAAAGGGGAAAGATTGGGGATTTCAATAGGCACAATTGGTCAGTAGACAATGGCTGTGGGAGGAATGTGACCAGCTTCCCACCCCAGACCCACAGCACACTGGTCTGCCATTTGTTGAGCACCAGTTATGGTCCACACATTGTGCTATCCAGTCCCACTTGCTGCTTTTTTTTTTTTTTTTTGGCGGAACCGGGCATTGAACTCAGCCCCTTGCACTTGCCAGGGAAGCGCTTATTCCTCTGAGCCATCTCCCTGGTCCCCCATTTGCTTTCTAATGTCCTTGTCACCTCAATTCTATGAAGTCTGTAATCCGGTTAACTTTATTTTACAGTTGAAGAAACCGAGTCTCAGAAAAATTGAGCAACATGTCTAAGATCTCAATGCTAGCAGCTGCAGAAGTGAGATTTATCACTAAGCTCAGGATCAAGGTCTTGGGGTTAGTACCCTTCACTACGGCAAGCTGGTTGCTAAGAAGAGCCGTGGAGAGTGAGGTGGAGCCCCCCACTGCTGGAGGGCTGCGGGTGGTGTCTGCATCCACCCAGAGCAGCACCCCATGCCTGAGTCCAAGACCAGAGACTGCTTCCAGCTCTAAGGGAAAACGCCTATTTATTATTCTTGTTCTGAATACAACGACTCTTTAAGACTCGGATGTTTGTTCAACCTTTTTTGTTCTCCCAGGTGGAGTGGCAAAGTGAGAGCCATTTCACAATAGTTCCTCCACGTCTTCAGATTCCAGCAACATAAGAAAAATATTAAGAAGCAGAGACCACACCTTCTCCACAGCAAGCTCAGAGCTCCCCGAGCTCAGTGAAAGATGAACTCAGCGGCCTGCCTCCTCCTCTTAAAGGCACAGGGGCAGGGCAGCCCTGGCTGCACTGGCTTGGAAACCCTGACGAGTGGATCCAGACGCTCGGGCAGGTTTCAGCAACCAAGAGCCAGTGCGGAGTGTGGCTTGGATCTCCCTGCTGCCTTAGAGCCTCCCTTTACACACCTCTCCCAGGCTCAGAGGTGCGTATTTGTGCCAGGAAGAACAAAAGTTTAAGTCCGTTGTCATGGGGCAACACGCAAAAGATCAACTGCAGTGAAGATAGGAAGCTAGGCCTGGAAAACTCTGATGATGGCAGCCACTTGAGGGCTTTCAGCTAACCCTGTCTCCAAGGGGCAGCATCGTGTTTAAGTCAGTTCTCCATTCCCAACACGAGACGATGTTCATACTTACTATTCCTCTCTGGTCTTACTCATTGTGTATTCCGAGTGCCCTGCGAAGTGTTTGACACACGATGGGCGCTTAGGGCAATTGCTGGCCAAGCTCAGACTGAAGGAGGCGTTTAAGGGGAAGTGATAAGGTATTTGGGAAATGGCCCATTTGTTTGATGGGTCATACCTAGGAAAGGGAGGGATCACAGAATAAGACCGGGATTAATCTAAGACCCTATGCTGGGACAGTCTCCTGGGAGGCTTTGGGTGGACAACGAGTACTCCGTGGCTGGAGGCTGCGAACACCTTGTGCCAGGGCCGGGAAATACTCTAGCTAGGTCTGGAGAGACAGAGGTGAAAATGCCCTTCCCAAATCCGAACGGAAGTACAACCTGGAGGTCTAGCTGTGTTTTCTATTGAAAACTCAAGTGGGTGGTATGGAGACTGTCCTCCAGTGATGCTTCCAGTTAGAGTTTACATCTAAGGCATAGAGAATCTGGCCGTTGAGACTGGAATCAGAGGAGGCAGCTGGGTGGAGAAAGTATTCTAGAAGCTTCCAGGCACCATCCTGGAGAGAACAGGTTGACCCACTTGACATTTTTGTTCAGGCTGACTTCCTTCCAACTTGTACATAGAGTGACTTTTTCACCAGGTTTTGCCCCTTCCTCACAGGTATAAGCTGGGCCTGCACCCTAGAATGCTTCCACGTGACTCAAGGCTGACAGGCAGGAAGAGCAGCTTTCTTGGCAGGAGATGCCCTCAGACATCACAGCCTGGAAGAGTGAGTCCTGAGGTCTGGACTCAGCTGAGTGAGAAGGACCTCATCACACTGTGGGTCTCCTGCTGAGGCAGGTGCCTCTCCTGGAGTGGGAGCTGGGTGGGGCAAGGGGTGTGTCAGGGGTTGGACAGCAGCTCAGAGGAGTTTCCTGTGTGGTTGTGTTTCCTGTTCCTCAAGAAGAATTCAACTACTTTTGCCGAACCCTGGTCCAACTCTGACATGATTTGTGTCCAGGAGGGGCTGTCTCCTCCCCTCTTCTGTATTCTTACTCTCCCCACCTGCACTCACCCTGCTTCTGGCACCCCAGATGTATAGAACTTTAACCTGAACTTGCAGTAGCTGCAGGGGAAGAAGAAAGTGCAGAGAGTGGTCCAAACACAATGATTACTTTTGGTTTTAGCAACAATGTCCTCCAGCAGAATTCTGACTGCTGTGTCAATTCTATGTATTGTCATTCCATTTGCAATGTAGACATAAGTTCCTGACTTCCTTGCTGGGACATTTGGCTCTAAGGGAGCTGGGAGGACTCTCAAGCTTTTCTCCTTCATGGCAGGGGAGACAGTGGGTGCTGCTGAGGCCTAGATTTTCCCCTCCTGAAATGGCCATGAATCCTGCTGCACTTGCAAAGAGCGCTTTCCTGGGAAAATCAGGACAGCAACCGCCAGTTCCTACCTTATAGGCATCTACTAACCAGGTCCTTCTTCCTATCAGCTGACAAAGACCCAAGGTTCCCAGAGGAAAAAGGAAGCTGAAGAGAAGGCCTAGCCTCAGGGAGGAGTTCCCAGGTGACAGTGACAAACTCCCTTTTTCTGGACCAAGCTGACTCATTCCCCACCAACAACCCTACACTGCTTAGAGAAGGTCCAGAGACAGGGCAGGAAGCACCACTCCCAGCCTTGGGATGTGCTCTTGAAGACTGGATCGGACTGCTTAGATGTGATTCACCAGGACAGTGCTCCCGCTAAGGACAGACAGCTGGATCTGAGGTGCTCGACTGGAGGGAGGGGGGGTGCTGCAGCACCAGTGTCATCCCTGTTACAGAACATTTCCCTAGGGTTCTTGAATTTGACCTCCCACATTCATTTATTCAGTGAACTTTTATCAAATGTCTCTTGTGCAAACTGTTAGAACAGGAGATAGAGTCAAGGTTCCTGTCTTTCGAAATCTCTGGGGAAATAGACTGAGGTCATCCCTGCTGGTTGCTAACTTTAATCATCACAGGAGATTTACTTTTTATTTGTTTGGATTTTTTTTTTTCATTTATCTTGAAACAGGGTCTCATTATGTAGCCCAGGCTGGCCTCAAACTCCAGGCAATCCTCCTGCCTTGGCTTCTTGAGTACTGGGATTATTGGTGTCCATCACCATGTTAAGCAAACACTATCTTTTAAAGTGCTTGAAGATTAATGGGAATTGCAACAATTGACCTTGGAGAGGTAAAGTCACAAATACTGACCACATGGAACAATTCTCTAAATACTGACAGAGGAATAAAAAAGGGATGCAAAGACACAGCCTGGGTCTGGAGGTGCCAAAGACATCTGTGGAGAGCAGGTGACTGCAACAGAATGTGTGTGTGTGTGTGTGTGTGTGTGTGTGTGTGTGTGTGTGTGTGTGTGTGTGTGTGTGTGTGAGAGAGAGAGAGAGAGAGAGAGAGAGAGACAGAGACAGGGCCTCACTATGCAGTTCAGGCCAATCTTGAACTCACTTTGTAGGCTGGTTTTGTACTTGCCATGACTCTCCTGCTTCAGCCTCCCAAGTTCTGTGATTACAGGCATGGGCATCATTCCTAGCTCAGAAGTAGAAGTTTGAAGGGCTAGTAATTCCCCTGAAAATAAAGAGGTAGACTACTTGCAGGAAGGCTCTTCCTCTTGACAATGAGGACCATGGACTTCCTGAACTTTATTGTTTTCTTCAATTAAAAAAACTACATTTCTGAAGGACCTGAGGAGACGTTCAGTTCAGAGGGCATACATGAGGGGAATAGGGGGAAGAAGTTGGCATGACCTCCCGCCTCTGGCCAGGCAGCCGTTCCGTCCCATCAGCTAGAGCGGTGCTGCAGTGGGGCTTGCTTCCCTCAGCTCTGTCCTGGCTGCGTTGTCCTCGCCTCTTGGGCCAGGTCCTCGTCACTTCTTCTCTCCTCTCAGCTGGTCACCTTGCCTCTGGCTTCTTCCCCTTCAGGCTATTATTCATAGCAGCATTAGGATTATTTTCCAAAATTACAGGTTTTACTTTGTCATTTTCCTGCATTTTCTCAATGATCTGCCACTTCATTGGGACAGTTCCCAATCCCTCAAATGGCTTCTATGAAAGACCCTTTGCCATTTTGTCCTTTCCCACCTCCTGAGTGCCCGCTTCACCTCCTTGCACCCTGCTTTGGATTCTTCAGACCACAATTATGTCCTGCTCCTCTGTACCCCACACCTTTGCACAAGCTCTTCCTTCTCTCCAGAAGGCTTTTCGTATCTGGTCCTCTCCGCTGGCTCCTACTTGCCCTTTAAACGTGGACTCTAATATCCCCTCCACAAACTTCCCTGTACAATCACTGTCATATTATTATTTATATTGCTACTCTATCCTTCTGCTGTTATAATGAACTCTAAGTGGTCTGTGTTTCTGCTAGATGCTGAACAGCTTTGGGGCAAGAAGCGAGATGATTCATTGTCACAGCTCTGGGCCTGAGCACAGGACTCAGCTCCTCGTGGAGTGAAATAGAACCGATTCTGAGTCACGCTGTGCCCAGTGGGGACAGGTGTAGGGACTCCCAGTCCTGGCAGCACATGATGATCACCTGGGCATCTAGGAAAGCGCCCCCTGGACCAGTTCAGCCAAAATCTCCAGGGGAGGGGGCTGGATATGGGTTAGTTTTGGAGAGTTGCCTGGGAAATTCTGATGGGGAGCTCAGACTGCGAACTGGCACAACTGCTAGATCTGAAGATCGGAAATCCTGAATGCTAAGCATCCTCTTGATTCATTTAAGAACTTATTCTTCTGGACTCCTTTCCCCCCCTGTGAATTTGGGGTTCTGAACCAGAAGATCTGTAGAGCCCATTCATATCACAGGTCCTTCTCTGAGTGCCATTGTGCATTCCTGGTGGTGGCAGGACAGCAGGGACTTTACTGAGGCTTGGTTCTGGTCTTTCCCTCTTTCTAAGGGAGGGAATGAATTGCTAGTGTCTTAGCTTTTCTTGCTTTGCCTTGGCTGGGCTCCTGGCCTCCCTTCCTTTCTCACAAGGCTAGGGATTTTCTGGAAGCCAGCCTTGCCAGGAGCCAGAAGCAGTTCTGGCAGTGTCAAATTCCCATTGATGGTTGGCTTAGGATTTCACACTGCTGAGCTAGAGAGGGGTTGCCAGGGCCTTGGGCTGGGTCTGCTTCACATCCTTGGAGGTGACTTCTTCCAGGAATGAATGGGCTGTGCCTATTGCATTTTCTTTCCAAAATGTCATGCTAGCATACTTTTGAGAGTGCACACAGAGTATATAATAAAAGTGCAAACAGTAAAAAATAAACAAAAATGGATCTGCTGGAGCAAGATGCTGTTGGAAACCTTGACTGCCATGAAATCCAGACTCCATGGTTGGGGGTTGGGGGCTGTTCTGGTGGCTAGCCCCTGAGAACAGGGGCAGCTTCTGCAAGGTTTCTTCCAGTGCCCCTGCAATAAGTCCTGGGGATAGGCAAGAGGCCCCCAGGTAATGAGCAAAGACAGAGCCTGAAGGCCTCCAGGTCCATTGGGAATAAGTCATATCCGCCTGTCTCCACTGTCAGGATGAGTGTGGTGCCTTGTGAATAAAAGCAGCCCCGACTTGAGCAGCCACAGTGTGTTATCCTGCCATCTGTTGCCCTGGCTCCCAGTGAAGGAAGACAAAAAGATAAGGTTTTCTTGCAAGCTTGCACTTTGGGAGCAGAGGAAAACATCCTGCTTTGAAAGATATTAAACTGGCTTTCTTGGACCAAATGGCATGAAATGCAGCTGTGGGTCCTTATAATCCTCAAATTGGTGAGATTTAGACATTTCTTGCATGTTGTACTCTCCACAAAAAGCAGATGAACCCCTTCCTTCTCAGGTATCTGCCATTTTTTGAGGATTATCAGATCCTCATCCAGGTGGCCCATGAAAATCCCTAAGGAAGCTTTGGGAATGAGCCAGTGCTGGGACATCTCCCTCCTTGCAAGCGCTGTTGTAGCTGGCCTAGCACAAGGCCCAAGCGCCTAGGCCTGAGCAAAGCTCACTGGGTGGTTTTAAAACACAGTCAAGATTGACAACCACGGAGCAAAGCATTATACCACTTGACCTGCCCTGTTTTATGAAAATCTTTCATGGAGGTTGAACACGCTCTTGTGATGCTAATCACAATTAGTAACAGCACAAAATTTAGAAAGGTGCACCCCTAATGAGAATGTGCTTCCTCCTCCCTGGGCAGTGCTGTCTCAACATCTGAGGTCTGTGTCTTTTTTCTTCACTGCTCACTTTGACATTCCTAGGCAAATCACCTGACCTTAGGAACGCATCCTCCAGAGTAGTATTCCCAGATGATAATTACCATGAGTCCCTCTGCAACTTGTTAACAATTGTGAACAGAAGCAAGCTTGGCAGTGTTTAATATGTGCATCCTTAAAACCTAACACGTGCTCCTTAGATAAGTACCGAGACCCTTCCTCTCACAGTTAGCTCTGGCTCTCCCTGTTCGTTCCCTGTCTCACAGAGCCTGACCTGGGAGAGCACAGAAATCTGTGTGAGGACAGCTCAGAACTTATTGTCGGAGTATTTTTTGCTCACTGGGCCAGGAAGACCTCATTAGAGGAGTTTTGCTCACAAGCAAACCTAGTGATAATAGCAAAACTAGTCCCACAGTGTGGCCTCTGAGGACAGTGCTGAGCCATAGCTGGCCTCAGTGAACACAATACAAGGTCATGAGGGATGTAAAATGCATACACAAGACCCAGTGCCCTACTTTGAGATGCAATCCCCAAACCAGGAAAATAGAAACCAATGACCCTTATTATCTTTTAACAATGATTTGACATTCAAGAGCAGGGACTAACTTTGGTTTAGAGATCAGAATATTTGCCATCTCCTCAACAGTAACCATGACAATGCCACACAGAAAGAATTTAAATGATACTTGGTACTTTATAGGCATTAATACAAACTCTGTTTGTAGGGGATGAAAGTAACCTTAAGAATTTTGACTGAAATCACAAGAAGGAGGGAATTTGCAGGTAGTCATCCAGATTTTAAATTCAGCATTTTATATACAATATTGGATTTAGTTTCCTGTGGAGTAGCTTGGATGGTTGTGCCTAAGGACATGGGTTGCACATATAGCTGGTTTCCTTTAGCCACAAAGAGAAAGGACTGGTATGTTCTCTGTCTTCTTCCCCAAGAGCACACATGGTTTCTCAAATCCATGTTATTGGTGCTTTATGCAATTGAACTTCACTGAGCATCTCTTGTATTACAGACTCTGTGCTTAAAGCACTGTCTTGACCTCAATAAACTCAGAATGTAATAGCACAAACAAACATGGAGGAGCTGCAATAAGGACTATGACAGAGCCACGCAAGTGTGTGAGTGGATCTGTGTCTGCCTCAGAACAGGGCCTGGAGTCAACACAAGCTTCCAGGAATCTCCTGAGCACATACATCCTGGAAACAACAGAGCAGCGTGTACAGACAGGCATGGTGTCAAAGTGACACTCTAGAGGAGTAAGTGACCTATACCCAAGGTGCCTATTTGGATTAAATCAGTGCTTACAAGAAGGCAATTCCTGCCACCAGTCAAGACTTAGGTTACATAAGCTCCATTGACCTGTGGGCTCAGGTGGATCTGCAGACCCCACATGGAGACAAGGAGGAGCAGAGCAGAGCAGGAAAATGGATTCTCACACAGCTCCATCCCGGGAGGTCTTCCTCTTCCTCTTCCTGTCTTGTTGGTTATGAGAGCCGTGAAATGCAATACAGCCCACTAGTGTTCCTTCCATGTAAACTGGTGTTCAAGCAACAGAGAGGAAATTTCATGCAACATCTTTATTTATGCAAACATTTGGCGAGCGTGAGTGACAATAAGCATTATGTGGCTCTTTGTGGAGGCTCAGCGTGACATAAATAACCATAGTGGCCCGAAAGCCTGATTTCTGTTCTAATAGCTGTCTGGAATGCACTAATCAAGCCAGGGGGATAAACAGCGCTTCTCTGTACCGCTTACTATTAGGCAGAGTGTCATCTGTGTGTCTGTCTCTTCTCACACACATGCTTTTTCTGATCTAAGTATAGTATGACATTTTTCTTTCATCACTGTAGGGACTGAATCCAGGGATTCATGCTCTATTACTAGAAATAGTTGTTGACTCAACAGACCCAGGGGTCCTGTGCTGCTTTCTTATGAAGAGGCAGGGAAGCTGGATGTGGTGGCGCATGCCTGTGATCCCAGCACTCTGGAGGCTGAGGCAGGAGGATCATTGTGAATTCAAGGCCAGCCTGGGCTACAAAGTGAGCTCAAGGCCAGCCTGAACTGCACAGAGAGACACTGTCTGAAAAAAGAAAGAAAGAGAAAAAGAGAGAAAGAAAGAAATTAGAAAGGGAGCAGCAGGTTGACCCAAATAGTACTGCAGACCCTGCTGGGCTGGGAGTTAAAGAAATGGTCATCAGAAGAAGGTCAAGGCGAGCTTGTGGGAGGCAGAGGAGGAACCCACTCTGGGAACCCGTATATCCCAGCTAGGATGAGGCCCTTGCAGTTCACATCTCTGCTCTTCGTTCTGTACTCTGGACTATAAGGGATCTCTGCTTTATAATTCATCAGAGAGAAGCTTAGCTCCTGTCCTGAAGGCGGGTTTTGCACTGCCTGGATGTGGGAAACCATCCCTCTGTCTTCATGGATGTGAGCAGTGGAGAATGCAGCGAGACCAGGGCCGGATCTGAGTGCCTGCGGGTCAGCAGAAGCCCACTCCTCTCCTTTCCTCCCAGAGCAGGATGTAGTGCAGGAGGTGAGGAACCATTGTCCATCTCCTGCAGGGTTCCCCTTCCTGGCAACTGCCTACCACACAGCTGCTGCTTGGATCTTTTCACCCATTGGTTCAGGTCCCTGTCTTGACTTCAGTTCTTGGGGACATGTCATCTGCCACGAGACGAGGTCTACACTCTGAGCGAATGTTGGCAGCTTTCTCCACGAGGATGGCAAGTCTCATCCCTCCAGTCTCAGGTCCTAGGTCCCAGCTGCAGGCAGCTCCCAGACCCCTGAGGCTCCTGCCCTACGCCCTGTGTGTGTTCCCTGTAGCCTGACTCCTTCTCTCTGTCTGCTTGACTGAGCTCCATTTGTCTTAGTCTGTTTCTGTTGTTGTAGCTGAATACAACAGACCTGGCAATTTATAAACACTAGGGCTCGTTCAGCTCATAGTTCTAAAGGTTGGAAAAGTCAGAACTGAAGACCATACCGGGCGAGGGCCTTCTTGCTGGTGAGGACTCTCTCTAGAGCTGTGAGGTGACACAGGGCATCACACGGGTTTTTCTTCTCTTATAGGGCCACAGACGCATTCATAGACGCCCGACCCTTACAACATCATATTCTGCACACCATAACATATCTGTGAATCTGTCTCCCCAACTAGAATGAGTTCTTTCTGAAAACAGAAACTGAGTTTTTATTCATTTTTATGTCTCTAAGACATAACAGCGTTAGTAATTGGGGTGAGTGGATGAATGAGACTTGATATTGGCATTAACTTTCTTTTGTTGTTTTTGTCTTTTTGAGACAGGGCCTCACAATGCAGCTCACACTGGCCCTGAGCTCACTTTACGCTGCAGGCTGAACTGGAACTCGCAACCATCCTACTGCCTCAGCTTCCCGAGTACTGGGACATTAACTTTGATAGGCATCAGTTACTAATTTCTGAAAACATGTCACATTTCCAGGTCTTGACCTTTTTTCCATCTTTTCCTCAGTCTCCTCAGAATCGCTGCCATGGTCCCTACTCTAGTCTTTCTCACCACCTCCTCGCATAGTGGAGGAATGGCTTATTCTGACACGTCACACCTTGGCCACTGGAGTCACCCAGGGACTGCTGCAAATCTCCTAATTCTGGCATGCTGCTGCAGACCAGCTAAACTCAGAATGCAGCCCAGGCTGAGGACTTCCACCCTTTGGCCACAGAGAGTGCCACATCACACCGTCTGGGGCAGCAGGCTCTTCAGAGGCCCCTGGTGTTTAAAGCTCTCAGAATCCACAGTGCACATGGAAAAGTCCAGAAGAGAGGTCATAAAAAACAGAAAGGGAATAAAAATAATCTTTATGTCTAGATAAAGCCTGCCCTGTTGTAATGCTCTGGGTATCTGTATTGGACACATCTGCAAGGTACTTCTGCCCTGGGACTTTGGTAACCAGCTGTTGCCCAATGTTGCCGTGGCTGGTCAGTGACCATCTTACCTAGGCTCCGTGGAATCCAGGTTGGCCACCATTCATGTCAAGCCCTGGTGACCTTCGGTTTAATTGGCATTGGTGTCCTTCCAGGAGGTCAAGCTGAGGTTGGAAGCTGATTAGCCCAGGGCCTGCACCCACTTGGAAGTCAACTAGATAATTGCGTGACAGCGAGGACAACATAGCTGTGCCTGGGGGCCAAGCCTGCCGTGCTCTGCATTTTTGTAACAACTCCATTTTGACCTTTTTTCTGCCACTGTGAGACTCTGGTGCAGTTTCTGCTTGAAAATTTACTCTTTAACCCTTTCAACATCTCTGGCTGTCTTTTTTCCAACTTCCTCTGCCAAGGAGGAAGAGACTTCATTAAAAGCCTTAACCTTCTTTTAAACTTTTGGTCATCTTAATAAGAATACTTGAATTGGGTTCTAAGTTAAGTAAACAACCAAACAAAAAAAACAAGTTACTTATTATTCCTCAGGATCACAGAAGGTGAGAGAGGGAGTCCGACCTCACCTGTCACAGATCTTCTTAAACTTGGCTATGTACTCGAACCATGTGCCAAGTCTTAAAAAGAAATGATGGCCAGCGAGTTGGGGTGGGGGAAACACTCATCCCATGTTATCTCCTGAGGAAAAAAGTTCCCTCATGAGGCTATGTGTGGTCAGGGTTGTGGGCCATTCACTGGTTGAAATTCTTTTATTTTTATATGAGAAAATTAGGATTCAGGTAGTATGAGTTGTTACCGCTTGAATGTCTAGGATAGTGGCAGTGAACCTTTCAGTGCTACAGACATGGTGCAAATGCCATGGACGCAGGACACGGTGACCATCATGTCCTGCTCTGTTCTGCCCAACACATCTCTCTGGTCTGCTTCCTTGTTCTCCCCTCATCTTCCTACTCCTTGGCTTCACATTCCTAAGTTGGAAATCTAAGGGGATCTAGAATTCCTCTTCTTCCTAAACTCTCAAGCTCTTTAATTTACCATTCATCAGGTGAACTACAGCAGAGGGCACCTTACCCCGGGTCATTCTGCAAGTGACTGTGTCCAGGGCCCTGTTTTCCTCCCTCTTGGCTGCTTCCTGCTGCACATGGGCTTTCACCAGGGGTGTGGGGTGGGTACAAGGGCAAACGTTCAGACTCCAGTTCTGTTTTAGAGCTGGAAGTTGGGGCTCAGATCTATAGCAAGTATAATGAGGGGGAGTTAGCCATTCTGAGCTTTGATTGGGCCCTACTCATCGTGGAGTTGCTAACTCATTGTGGAGCTGTCATGGGGGTGGAGCAGTGAATGAGGAAGACAGAACTGGGCCAGGATTTGAAGGCAGGATTGAAGCAAGCAGGGCACCCAGGTGGCCAAGGTTCAGGAGGCAGATGCTCCTGTCTAAGGTCACATGAGTACCTCTGGCTCCAAGGCCAGACAAGGGAGGGAGAAGGGGGAAAATGCTCTCTTCACTGAAGAGCTAACTCTGGAATTTATTCCAAGTTAAATATAGTTGGAATGGGCTCACAGCGCTCATAGCCTTTTTTGGGCACCAAGTCCAACTCGAAGACCAGTGATCTTAAGAGAGCAGAAAGCCACAGCTGGGAGTTCCCAGGAGGTATCAAGGCACTGTGGAGAAACCTTCGGCTTTTCTCCTTCCTGCTTCATTGGCCTTGTGGAGCCTCCGGGTGAAGAGGGTCCCTCAAAAGGCAAAGAACAGGGATGCATTAATATTTAGTTTGTTGGTTTCCTTCCCTCTGCTTGAGAACTGCTTTAGAAATAAGCCCGAGTTCCAAGTTTGTGTTCCTCCAATAGTACGGATCCAGGAGTGTGGCTCTGGGGCACAGGAGAGACTTTTTTCAAAGCCCAAACATCTGGGTCTTCTCTGATCCCTTGGTCCATAGTGACAGTTTTATGTCAAGCACTGAGCCATATTGGAGTTGGAGGTGCTGGAGCCAACCTCATACCCTCCAAGGCCATCTCAGGGCCCATCTATTCTGAGACACACATCTAGACCTCTGACCCAGGGAGGACACTACTTCCACTGTCCGCATCTGATAATGAACTGTCCTATGTGATCTGTGACATTTCTTTTATTGGTCTATTAAACTATGTCAATATTCAGTGCAATGTAGGAACCTGCAATAAAGGACATTTCGATTGAAAAGTTGGTAAAACCTGAGCAAAGTCTGGGGATTGAACTGTGGTCCTCTGTGGCTAGCTTGGTTTGCTTTCTTTCCGTTTTTGGGCTTTGGGTTTGGTTTGCTCTTCCTTTTCTAGTTGCTGAAGGTGCAGCATTAGGGTATTTATTTGTTCCCATTCTGTTTTCCTAATGTGTGAGTTCACAGCTATGAATTTCCCTCTGAGAACTGCTTTTATCGTATCCCATAACTTCTGATAAGTTGTGCTTGAATTTTCATTGAATTGTAGATATTGTTGAATTTCTTGTTTAATTTCATCTGTGACCCATTGGTTGCTGAGTAGGGTATCGTTTAATTTCCATGTATTTAGGGTTTTTTTTTTCTGGTTTCTTTTGTCATTTATTTCTAGTTTCATTGCACTGTTGTCAGATAATGTGCATGGGATAATTTCTGTTTCCTTGCATATTCTTAATCATGACCTATGGACCAGTATGTGGTCTATTTTAGAAAATGACCCATGTGCAGCTGGGAAAAATGTGTATTCAGCTGTGTTTGGGTGGAACACTCTGTATATGTCCATGAAGTCCATTTGTTTCAAGCTCTGTTTCAGTTCTGTTATTTCTTTGCTAAGTTTTTGTCTGGTTGAATTATCTTTTTGGGATAAGGAGGTGTTAAGGTCTCCTGTTAAGATTGTGGTTTTGGATATTAGCTTTCTCATGTCCATTAAGATTTGCTTTATATAGTTGGGTGCTCCCATGTTTGGTGCATACATATTTATGAGTGTTACCTCTTCCTCTTGAATTTTTCCCCTAACTAGTATATAGTGGCCTTCTTTA
>NW_004524596.1:7252542-7265823 GCF_000260255.1 Octodon degus | reverse complement strand
GTCCCTACTGTGATTTTTTTTTTTTTTTTTTTTTTTTGAATCAGGGATTTAAATGTCATTTGTATTGACTCCTTCTTTCTCATTGATGCCTATTAGTCTCACATTGTTCATCTTTGCATCGTCTTGCAGGTGATGGATTATTTTTTCCTGCATCCTAGTTGTTTTTAAGAGCTCCTTTCTTACCTTTTCACTGGCTGCACCACTGTCTTCAAGATGTGAAACTCTCAACAACTTCTGACATTGCCAGTGAAGCGAAAGACCCAATACTATTATGGGCTACTGGACTCTTTTAGAATATTTTGCTGAGTTTGCACACCTATAATATTCAAATAATGAAACTTAACAAAAAAAGGGGATACAGATGAATGTCCATTTTGAATCTGTGTATTCAAGGTAGTTGGGATGGATATATGGTTGCATTCTCTTGATGAATAGAGGGATTTGTTTTAATGGTGTTTGTAAATAGGATATCATGTCCGCATCTTGTACAGCAATTAACCACTAAGAAGAATGTATGCAATGTGTTAATTATTGAAACTGTCCTACCAATTTGGTTTGAAACTGTCTCATTGCTATTTGTTTCTCAATAAAATTATGGAAAAAAAATCTGAAACTCTGTCTTCACTTTCACTTAAACAGTTTTGCAAGCTTGTGATTGAGATTTTAAATTCCTCTATATCTCTTTGACTCTGCTTCATACGATGTATTTCTTTCCAGTATTGCTCATTCAAGGAATCCGTCATTTTTCTAATCTTCTCTATTTTTTTAATCAATGTCTTCTTTAGAAACAGTTATTAATTCTTTTACTGCAGTGTTTTTTTCAGATTGGGTTTCCTCCTTATGTTTCTGTAGTTGATTCTTCAGATGCTATGAGTTCTGAGAATTCTTTTTTTATTTCAGAAAATAATTTCCCTCTGAGTTCCTCTATAACTTTCTGCTGTTGCTTATTTACTATCGACACTGTTAATTCATACACTTGAGCTGAGCTAGTGTCCTCTGCACTTGTTCTGAGTGGGCACTGGGTTTCCTCCATATGTTTCTGCATTTGATTCTTTACTGCAGATGCTATTAATTCAGGGATTTCTTGTTTCATTTCCAATCTGAGTTCCTCTATACCTTTCTGCAGTTGTTTCTTCATTTCAGAAGCCATTGATTCATTGATTTCAGCTGTGTGGTTCTCAATTTGTTCTGTGTTAGTGTCCTCTGCACTTGTTAGGGGTGAGCTTGGGGTCTGAGGTTGCATTTTGCTCCTTCTCGGTGTCATTTTGTGTAGCACTGTCTTCTGACCTTCGTTGTAGAGTTTTGGTGCAGTTATAACCTTAGCACCTACTGAAGTTCAGGTGCAAATCTGCAAAGTTTGTATTTATCCAGCTGTGCCTGGCTTGGGTCTGGCTGCTGTGCTCAGTTCCTTCCTGCTGCCACCCTTGGGAGTGAACCTGTTGTGCCCCTCTGGCAAGATGTTCTGCTCCTGGACTAGCTGGATGGTTCTGTCCCCTACTCTCTCTTCATGGATTGCAGCTGAAGAATTTCACCCCAGGCCTGTATGCCAGGCCTGAGCTGAGTCTGGAGGGGACAAGGTGGAGTAGGGGGGAAAGGAAGATCTCCCCCACACACTCACCGGGCCTGGACTAGGACTGGATATGGGGTTCCCCAGACCATGGCAGAAATTCTCACTGACTGGGACGGGTGGGGTGGGGTGGTGCAGAGTGGTTGTAGGGGTCCCAAAGGGGTGGAAGAGGGTCTCACCCATGCTGCACCTGGGCTTGGACTGGCAGGTCCCACCAGCACAGGGTAGCTGGAAGCTCTCCCACATACCCACGGGGCCTGTGCTAGGACTGGATCTCCTGACCTGGTTTGCCATGAGTGAAGTCTATAATGTAGTTAGCAGTACTATAAAGTGTTGTTTTCTTTCTTCCTTTTTTTTTCAGTGTTGGTTTCTTGATTTGGACAAATATATCCTGGTTGAATAAGATGTTCACATTACGGAAAGCTGAGGGGACTCTGTGCTATCTCTGCTACTTTTCTGTATATTTAACATCATCTAAAAATTCAAGCTGGGTGTGGTAGCAGGCTGAGGCAGGATTGCTGTGAATTTGAGGCTAACTTGAGCTCCATAATTTTAGGCGAAACTGAACTATGTAGCAAGACTTGATCTCAGAACACCAAAAATCAAAAATAAAATTGATAGCTCAGTGGACTAAAGCGCCTGCTTTAGGCAAGCTTAGGCAAGTGCAGGGACCTCAGTTTAATCCCCAGCAGCACATGCAATGCCAACCCTGCCTCCAGAGTGGGCTGAGCCAGCCAGAGTCCAGGTGAAGTGGCACATGCCTGTAATCCCAGTGCTGGGGAGACTGAAAGCAGGAAGATCACCATCAGTCCGAGCTGCGTAGTGAGACCCTGCATCAACCAAATATATTAAATAAATAATTAAATAAATTTTTAAAAAATCAAAGCAAAAAACCCAACTGCTAGTATTTTAACATATGGTTAATGTAAAACTTTATTTGACCACCATTTAAAATCCGTGAAATGGTTTTTCCCTTTTACATTTACCTAAATAAATGGCTAGCTTTGACCAACCTGCCTTCTGTGATGCAGATGTCTATTTGTGAGCATCCTTCAAGTAACAAGGCTTGTTTTCACATATAACAAAAAATCAGCCCATGCCTATTGTTTAGGAAAGTCTTGCTTGTTTTTTTTAGAGAGGTCTGGAGGCCCTGACAAATACCCATTTCCTTCAATTCATTGCACATATTTTGTCCCAAAGATTTCATAATTCCATCTCCACCCTGGCTATTCCCTTGGGTTATGAAAGAAAAGAAAAACAGTTTTCATAGGCCGGGAATTGTATTCCTCTCTTGGTGTATGTTTCCCTCCCAACTACTCTATAGACTTAAGCCTTTTTGTGAATAAGCGACACAGATGTAGCTCTGATGGAGGACAGCTCTTGTCGGCTGACGTTCTGGGGCTCCACACCACAGTTTTGCTTAGACGTTTATGAATTGAGCCTGGCTTAGGCTTTAAATGGTATGAACCAAAGATATATGACTCTAATGTGTTGATTTTCATACATGACCTTTTGGGAATTTGAGAAAGAAGATGATAAAAAGTGAATTGGAAAAGAAAAAAAAAAAAAAAAAGGAGATGAGGTCACAGTTTCCTAAAGAAAACCTAATGGTCTATCTAACATGCATCTAATTCCCTGCAAGTCCTATGAAAATGCAGAGTCAGATTCAATAGGTCTGAGGGAGGGGACTGAGACTGTGCTTGTCAACCTGATCTGGGCTTGGCGAGGCTACGGTGCTACAGTGCTCACTGGGGAATCGAGACCTAGCGTGGATGCATCTTTCCAGCAATAGTGCAGAGGCGCAGCTCTTCCGGGGGGCTCCCTCCTTACACCCTGATTGGCTCACACCAGTTACCTCTTGGGTCACAGACAGTGCTTTTGTGCCCACATCAAAAACCAGGAAGTTTTTTACAGAGCTTCCCTCAATGTTGCCTAGGAGTCATCTCTCCCGAATCCCCTCCAGTAGCTCCTCCTTCTACTGTGATTTTTGCTTTGTATTGAGTACTGGGAATCAACTTGGGACCTCACATTTTCCAGGCAGGTACTGTGCCACTGAGCTAAATCCCCAGTCCCTACTGTGATTTTTTTTTTTTTTTTTTTTTTGAATCAGGGATTGAACTCAGGCCCTTGCGCTTGCCAGGGAAGCGCTTGTTCTACTGAGCCACCTCCCCGGCGCCCCTACTGTGATTTTTGATTTCTTGATCTTATCTCCAGGCTTTTCATGGTTTAGATCAATGCATTCAATCAGTTTTTGGTCCTTCTTAGTCTATCCAAGCCAGCTTTATTTCCTTAGAGATTGCAATGCACACTGCTTGCACTAAAAACAGTCTTCTAAAACCCTTACCTAAGAACAGTATTACAAATAGAATCTCCTGGTGGTGAATGATTTCCAAGTAGACTTGTTTTCTTTCATTCAGTATCAGACCACACATGGTCCCCAGCCAGTCTGGAGAAGCACTGAAGTTTTTCCTAGAATACAGTTTTAATGACACCATGGTAAACAGGAATTTCTGGGCTAGTAGTCAGTGAATGCTTTTAAAACCCTCTTTGAGACTAATCCCTGAGACTGCCCACCCTCTTAGGGGACTTAACAAGACTTGTCCAAATGTTTGGTCTTCTGGCTTGAAAAACAAGGATTTGGCTGTGAATCACTGACCACACATTGTGATGTTTAACATTATCCCTCCAGAGCTGCTGGGGACCAGTAAGCAGTGATTACGTAAACAGATCTAGAACAAATCTTTCTAGCTCTAGTCACTCATTTTATTCACTGACTTTCAAAGCTGGCTTGGTGGTAGGCCACACTCCCTAGTATGCCAAGTCACAAATGAGACAGAGGGATTGAATGCCATGTTAAATCTTCAGCACAGAAAAGAATTTAAAAAAATTATTCAAAAGCTGGCTCATGCACCATCTGATCCAATGAAATGTTTCATTAACTGGTATTTGCACAGATTTATGGTATGACGGTAAAGGATGCTGATCATGCTGATCCTGAAGCATGTGTTCAGGCATCTTCTGAAACAGCACAAAGAAAACTAAGTTTTGCTTCATATTTCTTTCTTTTTAAAAAAGATTTATTTATTATTTATTTGTTTGGTACAGGGTCTCACTATGCAGCTCAGACTCAGTGATCCTCCTGTCTCAGCCTCCCCTGCGCTGGGATTACAAGCATGGTCCACTATGCCCAGTTTCAGGGCAGGGCCCACATGGCATGTAGTCCTGAGGATTGAACCTGGGTCCTTGCTCTTGACAGGCAGGTGCTTAGGTTCTCTCCACAGCCCCTGCTTCATATTTCTTGGTGTTAAATATATTTGAGTTTGTTCTGGGGAATCGGTTTTCTTTTTTCTTTCTTTCTTTCTTTTTTTTTTAAATTTATTTGTGTGTGTGTGTGTGTGTGTGTGTGTGTGTGTGTGTGGCCAGCTCAGCCCACCAGGGGACGGGGCTGGCTGGCATGTGGTGCTGGGAGATTGAACCGTGGTCCCTGTGCTTTGTTAAGCTTGTTCTAAGTAGGTGCTTTAGACCACTGAGCCATCTCCCCAGCCCCTGGGGAATCAGTTTTCTATGCCTAATGATAACTTACAGTTCCAGTTTATCTAGCATTTTACTGCATTTTTATGAATGTATTTGAGACATAGTCTCACTACGTAGTCTAGGTCTGCCTTGAATTCCTTGTATAGTCCAGGCTGGCCTCAAATTTACAGTCCTCCTACCTCAGCCCCTGAGTGCTGGGTTTACAGACATATGCTTCAGGCCTGGCTTTTATCCAACTGTTTTTCTTGTTTTCTTGTTTCTTGTTTCTTTCTTTCTTTCTTTCTTTCTTTCTTTCTTTCTTTCTTTCTTTCTTTTGTCATTTTGAGACAGGGGTCTCACTATGTAGCACAGGCTGTCTTTGAGCTCATTTTATAGCTCAGGCTGGTCTCAAACTCACAACTATCCTCTTGTCTCAGCTTCAGGAGTGTTGGCATTACAGGAGTGCATGCACAACCATGTCCAGCTTTTATCCAACATTTTCAAAAAGAAAGCTTTTTTAAAAATGGAAGGGATGGAGGTAAATATTCATCATTCATTTTTCTTTTCACATCTTATATGAGTCAACCAAGTGCATGAAAACATGTTACTTAAGGGTGACAGCGAATGTCAATACAAGTTGATTCAACAAATACTTGTTACATACCTTTTTATGGGCATGTTTTGTGCTGGGTACTAGAATGAGGCTGATAAGATAGGTTCACGATCCTCTCTCCATAGAGATATTCACGTTGTTTTTACGTGGGTACTGGAGTAGCCTCAGGAAGTGATTGCCTGGAAGAGGCAGGTTAGGAGGGGGCAGTTGATTGTGAAGGATGAGGAGGTAACTTCTAGGGACATAAGGGCAAGGATTATTCTAGTGCCAGGAGAGTTGAAGAGTGGCTAAACAGGCTGCAGTCCAGATGTCTGAAAGTGAGAGTTGGAAGGATGTGTCAAGAGATAGGGAGGGCTCAGCTAAGCACTGTTTACCACAATCATTAACAGTGGTATTTGGAGTTTACCCATTAAAAAATGCAGGAAGCCAAAGATGAATGCGAAGTGGGACTGTAACTGTGGCCATATTGTCTTTTCTCTTTTCTCTTTTCTCTCTCTCTCTCTCTCTCTCTCTCTCTCTCTCTCTCTCTTCTTTCTTTCTTTCTTTCTTTCTTTCTTTCTCTTTTTGTCTTTCTTTTTATTTTTTGTACTTTTGAGACAGGGTCTCGCTATGCAGTTTAGGCTGCCCTTGAGCTCACTTGTATTCCAGGCTGATCTCGAACTCTCAGTGATCCTTCTGCCTCAGCCTCCCGAGTGCTGGTATTATAGGCATTCATCACCATACCAGGCAACCCCAGCTCTTGATCCCACAAGGATCCCTGGTCCTCTTCTCTGGCTGGTTACTTTGCCCTCAAAGCATCTTTTGTGCTTTTCAGGTTAGTAAGCAGCCAGTTCTAGCAAATCCTCCCAAATTAACCAGTTTGGGGCCCACATACTCCTACCTTATACGTGGTGTGATTTAGGGGTCCTGAAGCATATTATGCATTTCATAGCATTCTTAGTTGCCAAGTTAATCTAAATGGTCAATCACATTACTTGGTAGTCAAGATTAAAGTAGTGGAGACTTCCTCCTCATCAAAATAATGTGTGAATCTCTGTTTTGGAAACTTAGGTGTTTTAAGTTTTGAGGTGTGCTCTTCTGAGTACTACAAGAAGGGTGGCTAGAGATCAGTAGATGTTGTTATGATTCTGGGACAAAGTCCTTACCTGCTTTCCGATCCAAGGGTGAACTAGCATTCAAATCTAAAAGGTCCCTAGTTTCTACCACACTGGGGGTGGGGGTCTGGTCTTACACAGGCTGTTGAAGGAAGAGAAACAGACATACCTGTGTGGTGCCTAATTAGATCACTTCCTGGCCATGCAAGGCCACAGGGCCTTTAGATAAAGCTGCTTCTGGACAATTTCCATTTGGCTTTCCAAGTGTCCAATCCAAACCTCTGAAGTTGCAATTAGCCTAGTTTGGTGTGGATATCCTGGATGACACCCAAGGGCAACTCTTCCCTGGGCACAATAGTTTTAGGCCAAAGGACACACTGAGCTTACTCAGCCACTCACAGTTTACTCCTTCCTGGCCCAGCCAAGAAACTATCACGACATATTTGCCTATGACTGTGAGTAACAAAATCATCTTACTGTGTTTGGTCCAGTTCCTTAATATCTGCTCTGTAAGACAATTTCATGTATTAGTCAGAGTTCTATAGATAAACAAAACCAGTAAGATCGTGTGTGTGTGTGTGTGTGTGTGTGTGTGTGTATGTGTATGTGTAACGAGATTAAAGAAATAACCACATGTGATTGTGGAGGCCAACAAGTGCTAAGATTTGCAGAATGATTCAACAAACGGATGACCTGGGAGAACCAGGACAGCTGTTCTGGGTCTCCGTTGGAAAGCAGTCAGGTGGGGGAGTTCGCTGACTTAAGGGAAAGCCAGCCCTTGCTTCTCTAAAGTCAGCCCTTGTTTCTTTTCCGTTCAACTGACTGGATGGGACCTTACTACCTGAGGGAGAGGCATTTTCTTTACCCTGTCACTTTAAATGTTTACCCTCTTCAAAACACCTCTCATTTTAAGGACGAGCCTCTGTATGTAGTCCAGATAAATTGACACATAAAATTGACCATCATGGGGCTGGCGAGATGGCTCAGTGGTCTAAAGCACCTACTTGGAAAAAGCTTGGCAAAGCACAGGGACCACGATTCGATCCCCCAGCACCACATGCCAGCCAGCCCCGCCCCCTGCTGGGCTGAGCTGGCCACATACACACATACACACACACACACACACACACACACACACTAAATAAATAAATAAATAAATGTTAAAAAAAATTGACCATCATACCAATTACATCAATACTATTTGACCACTATCAAACATCAATGATATATACAATACAGACAATGTATATTCACACAGATTCAGGGTTCTGAAAATTTTGTTATTTCTATCAGGTAGGGTTTTCTTTTTAAATTTTTAAAAAATTTATTTATTTATTTATTTGGTACAGGGTCTCACTATACAACTCAGACTCCTAGTAATCCTCCTGTCTCAGCCTGCCCAGCACTATTACAGGCGTGCACCACCACATCTGGTTTTAATGGCTGGCACGGAGAGTGGCATGCGGTAATGGGGCCCTTGTGCTTGCCAGCAGGCACTCAGACTGTCAAGCTATCTCTCCAGCCCCCAGCTAAGGTTTTCAAGTAGACAGGTAGCTAGTTATCTTTTAGGATCAATGAATTAGTTTATAATTTTTTATTTATATTTTTTAAAGTATTATTTTAGTTTATTAGTACACATATATAGTACACAAAGTTTACATTTTTGGTGGAGTTAGTATATGTACATAACACATCTTAATTCTTTCTTTCATTCCCTTTCTCTTCCCTCTACCCCTTCACCCATCTCTTGATCATCCTCTTCCTCTTTAATATGTAAATATAATTGGTATCTACTTGGACCTTCATTAATACCTTAATTATCTTTGATTCTTCCTTTGAAGGACAAAAATTTTAGAAACACAATTTCACATTTCTTTTGAACTTTTTTTTGTTTTGTTTTTTGGCTGGCTCAGACTGCCTTCAGGGCAGGTTTGGCTGGCTGGAGTTGTGGGGATCAAACTACAGCAACCTGAGGCTGACTGTTTTGTTGAAGCAGCCACTTAAACAACTGAGCTACGGGGCAGGGCCCTCTTTTGAACTTTTTATCTTATTCCTATTTGGTCTTGACCTTCTTGTCTGATACCTTTCTTATTTTTTGAGAATAATATTAAAACTGTCCTTATCAATACTAGGGTCCCCGAATGGAGGAGAGAGCCAATTGCAAGTTACGTTGAATTAGGGGTGGAAGAGAGATAGCTGGAAAGGAATGGCTACAAATCCTCCCCTCAGCAGGAGAGGCAGCTGTTGTCCAAATCACTAAGCTAAAGTCGAGGTGAACCTGATCAGACCAGGCTAGTCTGGTGGTGAGAAATGGTCTGTGTGCTGAGTAGGTGGACAGAGGATGGGGCTTCTAAGGGGAGTCTGGGTTCTCTGTTTATATTCAACATCTTTATTCAAGGTTCTGTCTACCCTGGGGAAAAGACTGGAGCAGATGAGGCTACAGTCAATGGTACCGGGATTCGTGGTTGGGCCTTGATTTCAGTGGAAAGCTGGAAAGGGTCTCAGAGCTGGAAGTCATGGCAGAACAGTGAGAGAGAGGGCCTATGTGCAGTGGTTTATGACAGGGAGGATACGCCCCCTTGCTCCTGGACACCCAGCTTCATTCTTACTGTAACTTTTTGGCTCCCACTCAATAGTAGGGAAGGGTCCTTATGCGCCCTGAGTGGTGTCCCACAGAGCTTGGAGCTCCTTTCTTCCTGTTCTGCAGAACTTTCCTCCTCACAACCTATCAGTGCATAGGTATGATTGTCTTCCTTTCACATTTTTACTTTGTAATTTACGTAAGAGCAGTTTCATGTGGACTAGTTCAGACTAAACCTAGAACGAAAAGTGAAGGGTGTGCAGATGAAGAAGCGGAGGTCAAGTCACTTGACCAGGTTCGTGTTCTGTCAGCCCTATTTTTTTTTCCCACTGAAGTTCAGGGCTTCCTGGATTCTGGGATGAGGCCCAAAAGGTTTCTGGGGCTGAAGCTTCTGCAGATCAGTGGGTCTGGATAAAGACATCCATGCCCCTGCTTGGGCCCACACTGGGCCCTGAGGGCCTCATGCAGGCAAGCTCCATGGGTTCCTGTGGCTTTGGTTTCCAGTCACCTAGGCAACCACTTCTAGCAATTCTGTAATGTGCCTGCCTCTTATCAAACCCACCAACCTGCTCTTCCTTCTTAAGGACCTTCCTGGACTAGGGCTGAGAAGTCCGTATCCAACCCTCTCCTGGAAGGAGATGGTGGATTAGTTATCTCTAGATCCCTTGGGGCAAGCGTTCTGGGGGATCAGTTACTTATTTAGGTAATGAATATTCTCTTTCTGACCCACATTTTGTTCTCTTTCAGGAGGTGTGTTAAGGTGAGAAAGGACATGCTTTCCCACGTGTCCTTCTAGGTAATTAAGAATTCTATCTCTCTTGTAGGTGGTAGTCTTGGCCTTATAATGGTCCTTCTCAGGAAGTCTGTGCTTTTTGTGGGATGTGGAAGTAAATCTCCCAGCAACACACTGGAGTGCTAAAAGGTGATGATTAATTCATTTAAAGCCACACTCAGAGTCAGAGAGGAGAGCAGAAAGTGCTCTCTTTCTCTTTCCTCCTGAATTCAGTATCTTTTAAAAATGACAGACAACACTGGAGAGCCTGTATTCTTCTGTTCGCCGGGACTAGAAGCTAGTTCTAAATCTCCTGCAGGGAGAAAGTGCCAGGAAAATGATCAAGGGAGACATGACGCTAGTGCGCATTCTATTCCCATTTTATTAAACCCGGCACTTTTCACACTAAGCTACATCCCCAAATCCCTTTTTAATTTTTAATTTTGAGATCTTTCTAAGTTACCAGGATGGGCTTGGACTTGCGAGCCTCCTGCTTTAGCCTTCCACATTACTGGGATTGCAGGTGTGGGCCACCACACCCAGCATCTTTTCTCTTCCTTTGGCATCTTGCTCAATAGCTGAAGTGAAAGGTTCTGAGAAGACCGGAGGATGATTGCTTACAGTGTGGGACTCTATAAAATAACATCTTGGTTTTCACTCTCCGAAGGTTGTTGCCTTAACTCTTATTTATTTATGTATTTTTCCGCTGGTGCTGGATATTGAGCCCATGGCCCAGCACATGCTAAGCATGGATTCTCCCATTGAACTATGACCCCAGCCCCCACTAGTAATTTTGGTTTTTGGCAGTGCCAGGAATAGAACTCAGGACCTTG
The DNA here is from genome assembly GCF_000260255.1 of Octodon degus. Classification (NCBI taxonomy): domain Eukaryota; kingdom Metazoa; phylum Chordata; class Mammalia; order Rodentia; family Octodontidae; genus Octodon; species Octodon degus. The sequence goes on along the minus strand of NW_004524596.1, from coordinate 7,254,850 downwards.
TGCTTGCCAGGCAGGGGCTTATGCCACTGAGCTATATCCCCGCCACCCCTTCCCACTGATAATTCTTAAACTATAGACCTTCTGTGGAGCACAGGATGGATATCAAACCAGTTGCTTGTCATGAGATGAGTCTGCACATTTCTGCAAGGCCTACCTCTGCATGGGGTCTTGGAAGCTCAAGGCTTTTTGGCTGTGTTTGAAAGTACACCAGACATGTTTTGACACAGGAGAGAAATGGCATTCTTTGGATCCCTTTGTGTCTTAGGTTGAGTGCCCAAAATGCTGAGCCCAGGTGGAGAGTCAGGTGTTCATGGTAGGCAGCCAGTGCTGTAGGGGGCAGGGGTTGGTAGGGCAGGATGCGGCAAGAGAAGGAGCAGAGCCAGGCTGTGTTTCCAGCTGGGCTCTAGCTTTGACCTAGCATGAAGTGTACCATGGAGCTGGTCCCACTCCGGGCAGGGCTGCAGCCTTCTGCACAGGGTGCTACTCCGCATCCTTCGGGTCCTGGTTGACTCTATTAGATGGGGTTGGTGTAACTCCAGGATGAGGGGTTCCTGTACAACCAAGGGCAATCCCTGGAGGAAGGCACCTGTGAGGCCTTCACAGGCCCCCAGGAGGGCCACTGACAGGGTCTGTCCTCACATGGGATGGAAAGTGATTACCATGGGCATGGACAAGGAGATGCCCACCACACTCTGGCTTCCTGGAATTAAGATGAGCAGCTACTACTGGGAGATGGATACAAGTGTTCAGGGCCCTGAAGCTTATTCAAGTTCGAGGAACCCTAAGGCAAAAGACACAGAACTGTGAATTCAAAATTAGTTTCATAGTCTGTGCAATGGTAGGCCTTTAGAGCTGCAGGGGGGGGGGGTTGCTTATTCAGCTGTGGGTGTTTCAGCTCTCTCAAGCAGAAGAAAAAACTGTGTTCAGAGTTGAAATGAAGTTGCCCAAGAACACCAGTCAAGGAAGTGGCTAGAGATAGAGCCCTCTGCTCTGGCTCATGGTCCAGGCCTGCTGTCTGATAATGCCACTCACACCAGCCGCAGCAGACTGCAGCAAGGGTCAAGAGATAATGAACCTGCTTTGTACGGCCTGCCTGAAATGCCATGTGCCTGTAAGACATTAGGATTAAATGGACAGTTGATCTGTGAGGAGACATGTTGCCACCTTGAATAATTTGACCAAGCGGGTACATATTTTTTCTCTCCTGAGTTTTCCACACTGACTTGTACACTGATTTTTTTTTTTCCAGCATCCCTAGCCTGATTCAAAGTTGTAAGCTTCCCAATTTGGAATGAGCAATAAATTGATAAATCTCCCAGGCTTACAGCTATCTGCCTGAGTATAAAAACAGAAAACGGAGATTTTGTCACAGAAAACAAGAGCTTCCTCCTTGTTTGAATGAATGAATAGTTGATGTGCATGTGAGGCAGATATATGCCAGATTCACACTTAATTAGACTCATGATAGTTGAAGTATGCTGATACATAGAAGATTCTCAGAGCTTTGGATATGAAAAATATATTCTGTGTTCAAAAAGCAATGTCTATAGCAATTATAAGAACGCTTAAGACAGGATGGTAATACTCTTTAACATTTCTGAGATTTTTATACTATAATCTGTAGAAGCCAGGCGAGCTGGAGTTCACCCACAGTGACATAGGGGCAGGACAACATGTAAGTGACACACTTGGTAGGTTTTGCTGCTCATACGAGCTACAGATTAAGTCATGCACCAGTTTAATATAATTTTCAGTGGGCTGGAAGTGCAGGACAGGACACAATGCTTATAGCAACAGTAGAACTATTGGGAGAAATACAATCATACAAAATGCAATTGGAGAATGCAGAGGCCTACTGTCTGAAACCAATTTTCTCTCCATCCTTTACACTCAAGCAATTAGGCTCCAGTATAAGCCTGCAGAGCTCATCTGATGCTTGCGGAGAGCCTCCCCAGCTGGCATACACATCTTTGCCTTCCAGCACACTGACCAGGGCGAGTCGCTCCAGGCTTCAGACTTCAGCAAGACAGTATGTTTCAGCTCCTCAAGTCCTCTACTCCAAGGTCCCAGAGCTCAGCCAGCTAAGAGAGGCTTGGGAATTATTTCTCTTGTATTTATGTCACAACTTGACCATTTAGCAGGAACTGAAATTATAATTGGCATGCTACTAGAATATCTTAGCCTGTCTTGGTTCTCATACAGTAAGGCCATTTCTCCTTTCCTTTCCTTTCCTTTCCTTTCCTTTCCTTTCCTTTCCTTTCCTTTCCTTTCCTTTCCTTTCCTTTCCTTTCCTTTCCTTTCCTTCCTT
>NW_004524596.1:7245692-7252442 GCF_000260255.1 Octodon degus | reverse complement strand
CTTTCCTTTCCTTTCCTTTCCTTCTTTCCTTTCCTTTCCTTTCCTTTCCTTTCCTTTCCTTTCCTTTCCTTTCCTTTCCTTTCCTTTCCTTTCCTTCCCTTCCCTTCCCTTCCCTTCCCTTCCCTTCCCTTCCCACTAAGCAGCATAAAGGGATTGATGGATTAGGCAGAATTTTAAAAGTATACACTCAAAGAAACAGAATGCAGCCACTCGAGGAAGGTAGATTATAACCTGGAGTTGTGAATACATAGGTGTTTTTGGTGACAGACTCCGTGAAATTTGTGAATCTATAGGAAATTTGGGTTTGGCTTAGAGGAGAGCACTGATCCAGGATAGGTAGAAAGAGAATGGGTCATTTCACAGTAAGGCCATTTCTTTAAACAATGTCCCAAGTACCCGAGGGGTAGGGTGGGGTGGGGCAGACCAAGTGGGAATCCTTCTCACTTACCACTTTGTTTATGAAACTACCCTCCACCTGGCCTTGGGAAAAGGATGATCTGGTCTTGGAAAGGTTGGGAGGGATGGCGAAGTGGGGAGGGGTGTGGGCTGTTGGTGTGGGGTAGCACAGAAGACAAGGAGATGGGCTTTTCAAGTTCCTGGGATTTTTAGGATTTTGTTGATTTAAAATATACCTTTTTATCCTGGGTTACACCATGAGTGTGAGGTCAGAGAGAGGGATACCCTGTCTCAAAAATGACTTTCATTGCCTGTAGTTATACATTTATGATCAATTCCTTAAAACTGAGGTAAGCCATTCACTGATGCTAAAATGTGAAATAAAAAAAAAAGGAATCACACCTTTGGAATAGTCCAACTTTTTTTTTTTTTTTTTGTCAGAGTCTCACTATGCGGTTCGGGTTGGTCTTGAACTCACCCTGTAGTCCAGGCTGCCAAAAACTCCCAGTGTTGCTCTTGCCTTAGTTTCTCAAGGGGTGGGACTGTGGGTGGGCATCACCATGTCTGACTCCATCTTTGCTCTTTGTCTTTCTTCTTTTTTTGGTCATCACAGGATTCTAGGCTGCAACCTGCAACTGACAGTCATTTAGGTGTAATATTTCATGAGGCATCTATCTAAAGACTTCAGAGAAGGCCTCCAAACCTGGCTACAGTGAACTCCCAGGTTACAAGATGCGTTATTTGCACCTTTGTCCATCGCGTGTGACACTGTTTGCTATAGTCAAAAATGAACAACAACAACAAAAACCTAATAGATTCTTTTCCTTCTCTCAGAACAAAAGAAGAATATGGGACATGAGTTAGAAGGTTTGGAGTTTCTATCTGAGCTCACTCTGTAACACTGGTCAATATGCAAACCCCCCTCACTGTAAAATGGAAAAAACATAAGCACTTACCCTCTTACCGAAATAGCGGTGAACGTGAGGACTGCCACTAGAAGATATTGAGATAGAAGGGGGGGAGGAGGAAGGCAGTTTGGATATTACTGTCAATGTGGGTGACATACTTGGGTACAGTCTCCATAGGACGGCACCTTTCCTTCCCTCTATGTCTTGTTCTAATGCTCACCAGACTGAAACACACATTCTGATTAAAATCCTCGGACCGTTCTTTCCCTTTTGAAAAAATGTCTCTTAGCAAGGCACGGTAGTATACACCAGCACCGGGAGGAGGGTGGCTGGGGCAGGAGGAGGATCACTGTGTGTTCAAGACCAGCCTGCGCTACATAGTGAGTTCAAGGCCACCCCGAACTGCATAGTGAGACCTTGTCTCAAAAAAAAAAAAAAAAAAAAAAAAAGATACAATATTTTTTTTGTCAAGCATAGGTGTCCTACTGAAATAGTTTCATTTTTATGGGTCATTTTGATCTTCTGATCTTTCTCTGTCATTTCCACTTTAGCTGTCTGCTCATTACATTAATATATCTACAAATTCAAGTACACCCAGTACAATAAATCCCAGTAGAGTATAAACTCTGAGAACAGGGACTTTGCCTATCATATTCATGGCTATGTCTCTTGTCAAATAATAGATGCTTTGCATGTATTTTTCATGTGAAAAATTTGAATGAAAGATGTATTGACAGAAACTTGGATGAAAGGACATGCCTCTGGGCTGTGATTAGGTCTCTTGAAGTTCTGGCTTGCCCATGGGAGGTGTCTTCCGGGATTTGGGGGTCAGGGCAGAAGTTCCCCCAAGGTCAGCCCTGACAGAGCTACAGACACAGAATCATCCAGAGTATGTGGCTGGATTCTTAAGACCACTTGCAAGAATACGGAAACCCCCAAAGCAGCACAACTTTTCGAAAGAGCTATGGCTATCTTTGCTAGAAGGATCAGAATGAAACTTTGCTTCTGGAATCAGAATCTATTTGACCCTTTTATCCTCCATCGTCATTAGTGTAACAGATGCCATGTTGCAGTAATGACCTTGCCATACGTATTGTCATCACGTCCCCAACAAGACACTCTATGATGGTTTCAATGGCTATTTTAGAAAAGTTGGGTGCTGCTCACTGGGGGTACAATTGGAAATCCTTAGGCCTACATGTGGAGGTTGCTGAGGGGTGGCTCCTCCCCTGGTTTTACTGTCCCTTTCTGTCCTCATTAATCACATGGAATGCCTTCTGGGAGCACTTGGGCACCCTGAGGGAATGCTTGGTTAGAAACAGCACTAGAAATTAAGCAGACTCCCACACATCTGTGCTTTCTCTCTCTGGCTTACTTCTCACCCCCAAAGATGCAGGAATCATTAAGCACAGAGGGAATCTAAATAGATGAAAAACTGACTTCTTTTCCAAAATAAGAGGGTGGAAAAATGCAAAACAACCCAACAATTGCCATCCAGTTTGATGTCAGTACCCTTTATTTCAGTGCAAATTTAAGACATCCTTGGCCTCAGACAATGAAGGGTCCATATAGGTCTAGGACTCACAAAAATGCAATTTTTCATTCACTCTGATGTGTTTTCCTGCTGTGGTCTAGTACTGAAAAAGTCACTACTGTAACTCAAAATGAACACTTCTGGAATTTTTGGGTCATGGGGAATTTTAAAACTTTCTTTGGAGTGGCAAAAGTAATTCTAGACTTATCACTCTGTCACTTAAAGTCCCCAAATCTAGAGCCATAATAATTAGGGATGCTGGCAGGGTAGCAGGGAAAAAAAATCTTTCTCTCCCAAGGCTTTGTCCTGTGAGACTGCCAGTTCTGCCCGCAGTCCAGTGAGAGATTGTGTAATCCTGACACCCCTGGGAGCAAACCAACCTTGAAAGAGCTTGCCTCCTCCTTCCACCCTGCCCAGCAGGTCCCGCAAACAAAGACCCACTTCATTGCCTACAGAACCAGCTTGGTGCACATTCTGCTGGATTTAAAGCTGTAATCCACTCACCTACTTGACCTGAGGCTAAGACACAGCTCTTTACTCTTTGTACGAGTAGGATTTCTGGGTTATGTTTTGGTTTTATGTTTTCCTTCCCCTCATTGTAACAAAGAAGACAAAAAGGGTGTAACCAGTGTTGCATGTCCAAATGAGGTTGGTGGCCCAGGCTGTGACCTGACTTCAATACCACTAGAAGTGTAGGTTACAGGAAAGAAAGAGTTTCTGGCCAGGACAAGTGATGGACCTTAGGGACAGATGCCATTCCCTGACCCGGGGGGATAAGAAAGCTCTAATTTCCCTTCAGGCCACATCAAGGAGTCTGCCTCTCTCCTAAATTATCATCTAAAGGAAGTAGGAAGATCCTGTCCCTAGTTCTTTATTTTTTAAATATCTTCACTGTTAGCTCTTTGTTTCTTATTGAAAAATGTTTTAAGAGTACCCTGTTAAAATAAATTTATTTTATGGAGGGTTTTGTCTGGAACATGACCAATTTTCTAGTAGGGACAATGTCTAGGGGGAGGACAGAATTCTTGGAGAAGGACCACCAGGTGGGCTGGAAGTGAGGAAGAAAGGAGGTTAAAAGAGAAGAAAATAGGGTCAGGGAGATGGCTTAGTAGAATAAGCGCTTGCCTGGCAAGCACAATGGTCTGAGTTCAATCCCTGGTTCCACAAAAAATAAAATAAAATAAAATATAAAAAAATACAAGAGAAGAAAATAGTTTGTCTGCAGGTGGTCCTGACTCCTGAAGCCATTACATTGACAAAACAAGGCCACTATGCCACCACGGAGTTGAGGACACAGCAGGTTGGGGAAGTAAGGAGGGGGCAAAGAAGAGAGAAGAGAAAAGAAAGAGAGAAAAGAGAAGGTCTCCCTTCAGAGAGTTTATTGGCAGGGCCATGTGAGCAAAGACTGCTGGCTACTGGCCCGTGAGAGTGGTGAGGTGGAATTCACCCTGGCCAGGATCACAGGGGTTCAAATCCTTGTCCTGTATCAACAGTCTTCTGGAGTTTCTTACCCATAACAAGATGGGGTTGGCCACATAGTCCAAAGGTTGCTTCCAACTCTACTGGTTGCTTTGCTGTGAAACAGTGACTGTTTTAAATGCCCAGGACTCAGCAACCTCCCCACCACTGGTAGAGAGCCACACCTTACCCACAGAATATTCTAATTAACCCAAGGGAATGATTAGCCAGGAGGCCCCTGCGACACACCTACTTTCCAGCCATGAGTCTCTCTGTTGGTAGAAAGTTCACAGGAAAAGTGTTAGGAAATTACTGCTCAGCCCAATTCCTTTTCTTAACCTTGAGATAAGAATGTCTTTGTTTGTGACTTGAGCATGTCTCAAGTTACATAACTCAATTTATTAAAACTCTCCCTGGCTGTTTTATATTCAGTCTTTTAGTTGTCCTGGTTTGCTGGCTTTAATTAAATAGGTGGCCTTGAATTTATGCTAATTTTTTTGCCTTTCCAGTTCACATCTTGACAGAATAATCGCATGAGTTTGTTTAGTAAACACTGAGACCAGCTCCACCATTCAGGGCCTGACAAATGGCCTGTGACTCCTCTGGAAACACTTTGTCCCTGGTTCAGAACTGCCCAAAGCCATTTCCCTTAGAGAGCCAGGCAGCCTCATTCCGGCATGTTGAGCAAACCCCTTTGTCGCCCCAAGATGCAGCATCTACTCTTCCCAATGGGGGCTCTGAGGCCCTGCCCAAAGTAGCTCCCACCCCTCCTTTTAAAACTCTTTTCATGACCCATTTTAGTATCCTATCTACTTATTTTTATTTATAATGACTTTCCAACAGCAACCCCCCCCACAGTGGAGTGGGAGCTCCCCCAAGAGCAGGGGTCTATCGGCACCCACAACCTTGCTTCCCACAGGGTCAGGGCATGATCAGAGTCAGGACTATGCTAAGCACTGGACTTGCTGGGGCAGAAGTATCCATAATAATCTTAAAAATGTGTTACTTGTTGTGAGATGTTTGTCACCAGACAGGGTCCAAGTAGGTTCCATAAGTCAGTGATGAGGAACCTGAACTCACCTCACCCACAGGGCTGAATGTATTGATCTAGAACTAGAACTCCCAACTTGCTCGATGTTAGGTGCACTGAGTTTGTGTCCCCTGAAATCAATGAATGAACTCTAAGGAAAAATGGAGGTTAAGGGTAGGAAAGGTTTATTGAAAGATAGCTCCTGAAGGACAAGAAGGCATCCCATCCCAGTGAGTGGCCACAGAGGTCATTGCTCCAGCAATGTTTTATAGATTAAAATCATGACATGAGAACAAGGTGGGTCAAACTAAAATCAACCAATAGGATTCCAAGTACAGTTGCTTGACTAGTATTGATCCAATAAGGGAAGTGGGTCATGGGGCACACAGCAAGGGTATACGGCTGCTGTCATTATCCTTGGGTTTTATTTTAATTTTTTTAATTAAAAAAAAAATTTTTTTTTTAAAGAGAATACAGGGCCAGTGAGATAGCTCAGCAGACTTAGCGCCTGCTTTGGCAAGGGTTCCCACCACCCTTGTCAGGGACGAGGGTTCAATGCCCCGTCCCACGTACCGTGCTTGCCCCACCCCCAGAGGGCACTGAGCCAGCCTCAAGTCTGGGCCTTGATGGCTCATGCCTGTAATCCCAGAGCAGGGAAGGCTGAAAACAGGAAGATCACTATGAGCCCAAGCTGCATAGTGAGACCCTGTACCAAATACATAAAAATTTAAAGAAGGAGAATACAAAATACTGCTAATAAAATAAAATTAGAAATGAGGCAAAATTTCACTAAACAAAATAATATAAATTAGACAGTATTTGCTGTATTGCATAGTATTGTCTTCAACTTAGTTGTTTAGATCACCAGATATATGCAGGCAAAATTGAAAAAGGAAGAAAAGAAAATGTTACAAGAATTTAAGAGGGAAAAAAATGAAAAAAAAATTAAGTATTATCTGCTCATTTCTGCAGAGCAACAGAAACCCACAAGTAACTTTGGGCTTCTTGTGACTCCTCTAACAGGAACATTCTGGGGAAGGGATGGGTCTAGACTTAGTAGACTTGGTGGTAGCAAGTCCAGTATAATCTCAAATTTCCCTTCATCCCTTAGGGAAGTATGCAACTCTGGCCTTTGTGACTTTATCTGGAGGCCTTGCCTTCTTCCAAACGTGCCTCTAGCCACCCTTTTGATGCAGTCTCATCCTCTGCATCGACTTCCCTGTCTGACTGCCTGTTAACTTCTACCTAACTTAGCGGCCTATAATAGTATCACAGAAATAAGAATTTACAGGATGCATCAGTAAGAGGCATTTAGAAAGTACATGATTCAAGATAAATCCTGAGGGCATTTCACTGACCTTCTCAGACCAAAAAGCTACAACTCTTGTTGCATAGGTCCTGCTTTACCTTGGTCTTAACCATCC
>NW_004524596.1:7219947-7245212 GCF_000260255.1 Octodon degus | reverse complement strand
ATACAGTGTAATATTTGTTGAAACTGTACTTCTGATTTGATTTGAAACTGTCTCATTGCTATCTGTTTATCAATAAAACTTTGAAAAAAAAGAATGATAAAAAAAAAGAAAGTACATGATTAATGAAATAGAGTGTGTGCCCTCAAAAGGTGAGAGGCACATTTTAGACTGGTATGTTTTTGTGTGGTGGGAATCTATAGAAATTGTGAATCAATAGAACGTGTGGGCTTGGCTCACCCATAGGCAGAAAGATAATAGCTCATTTTATAGGTGAAAGACACGGCCCCAGTTTATTTATTTATTTTTTTTAAAGATACTTGGTATTGGGTTGGGGATTCAGCTCAGTGGTACAGCACCTTCTTGGCAAATGTGAGGTGCTAGGTTTGATTCCCTGTGACCCCCCCCCAAAAGAAGATAGTTGTTTTGCCTTGGGACATTTTTTTTGAAACTTTTAAATTTGTTTCTCTTAAGGTCAAGTGTCTCCCTTTTAGCTGATCAACTAAGGTAATTTATAGACTTACAGTACAGTATCTTTAACAGATTTGCATAAACAAGCCTAGAATAGATACAGATAACCTTGGGTAACTATGCTAAAGTGGAAGTCTTCTTATAGGTACAATTTTTAAATTATGACTTTCCTCATCTTCTTCCTATGCATCTTTATTTCTTCTATCCTACCTCATGTTGGCAAAATTAGAAGTTTTATGAAATTCTTTCTTTCCTACTAGATATTTGTGTTATCCTACATAAGCAATTCTTGATCTTACAATGTCAAAAAATGAAGTTGCAAACACAGAGGAAGAGATTAGGACAGTTTTATTGGAAATACAAAGAATAGCTAAGTGAGCTCAAGGCCAGCCTGAACTGGAACTGTACAGTGAGTTCCTGTCTCAAAAAGAAAAAAAAAAAAAAAAGAATAGCTCCTGGGCTAAATGGCTGGTGATGGCCACTCAATCCAGAGCTACTTATAGAAAAGCAGAGCACCGAATTGCTCAGTTGTTTAGTGCTTGTCTATCCCTGGATTTAAATGAACAGTTGGAACTCAGGCTCCCTAACCCAGTTCATTATCAGGCAGGGTTTAAAGGAAAGTGTGATTTTAGAAGAAAACCTGGTTACTTGCTTTTTAAATTCCTGGAAACTAGAGCTCAGTAGGGAGAGGCTGCACTTTCCTTTATTATGTAGTAATAGGCAGTACTTTCCTTTTTTATTTTGGTACCAGGAACTGAACTCAGGACCTTGCAGTTCCCAGTCAAGGGCTTATGCCTCTGAGCTATATCCCTGGCCTGGCTAGGGAAGGGGCCTGTGTTCCATGTGGCCTAAGGAAGTTTATCCTGGGTCTGAAGCCCTAGTTCACTGTGTATTTTTATTTTAGTTCTTAATAGTGTGGCTGGTCACCTAACTGTGTCTCAGGCCTTCCAAACTACCTTACTCTCAAGCTACCACATGTATAAGCCTAATTACACAAGCTATTCTTTACATTCGCCGGGTCACCAGCCACCGACTCACTACTTGGCATTGTACATAGTCCTGGGATAGGGGCAAAAGAATACAGAAGATGGACAAGAACCATTGGGGAGAAATTAACTGATCTAATGTGCAACGGCCCATAGACAAGTAAAGGAAACAAACCTGATGTAGTGAGACCAGTGCCTCTGAAGAGCCAAGAGCACAGCGTTGCAGGTGCAGTCAGCAGGGGAGATGTAGAGATTTTTAGCTTTATAGAGTGCAAAGGTACACTAAGAGTTTGTCAGGAGAAGAGAAGAGAGCATTTGAAACAAAAGGAACAGCATGTATATGTGAAACTATGGAGCCCCACAAGGGTCTTGTGGCCTGGGTGGGGACAAATAGGTGAAGCTTTGCACAGGTACAGGGTGGGGTATTATAGTAGACGAGGGAGAGGGAGAAGGTGGGGTTTGAGGCCAGAAAGGGGTGGATTGTGGAAAGCAGGGCTCAGGCCCTTAGTAAGAGCAGTGAGAAGGATCCCCTCCCACCCACTAAGACTAAGATTAAGCCTAAAACTAGATTATTGACCAAGGTTAATGATGTCACTCATGAACAGTGCTACCATTAGATCGAATTAACCTAAGTGACTATACTTGCAATCTTATTGCTTGATCATAGTTTTTTTTTTTTTTTTAAATTTTATTTATTTATTTGTGTGCGTGTGTGTGTGGCCAGCTCAGCCCACCAGGGGGCAGGGCTGGCTGGCATGTGGTGCTGGGGGGATTGAACCGTGGTCCCTGTGATTTGCTAAGCTTGTTCTAAGTAGGTGCTTTAGACCACTGAGCCATCTCACCAGCCCCTGATCATAGTTTTGAACCCCGTTGTTCCCACCTCATGATTTTGTTCTGTAAAACTTCCTTTGAGAGCCAGGGAGGTAGCTCAGCAGTGTAAGTGCCTGCCTGGTGAGCTCGAGGAACCAGTTTTGATACCTGGTACTATATGCCATGCTACCAAAACCAGGTGTGGTGGCATATACCGATAATCCCGATGCTGGGGAGGCTGAGACAAGAGGGTCACAATGAGTCCATCTTGAGCTGCACAGCGAGACCCTGTACTAAAAAAAAGAAAAAAATAAAGAAAACTTCCTTTGAGAGGTAGACTCATTGGCAACCCAACTGGGACCCCTCCTGTCTCTCAGGAGCTATTCCTATGTCCTGTTCCCCCATTCCTTTTCTCCAATAAATTTTCCCACTCTTAACCTCCATTGTTCCTTAAAAGCCATTCTCCAACCTTGGGGAATGCCAGCCCAGGGGATCTGTCATCTAGCATTTCCCCTCTGCCCCTGCGCTTCACAGTGAGGCCATCTCCGGAACTAGTGCACAGGCCTGCTTGCTCAGCCAGGCCTGGTTTTCCAATCTCACAGAGATTGGAGGAAAGCCTTTTGTTGCCAGTTCTTCCTCTGCTATAAGCAAGTCTTGGTCCTGTGCCTTCATTCTGTCTAGACCTTCTCTCCAAAAGACCTCACTCCATCATGACGTGTGGTATCCTTTGCAGTGTAGCCCCCTCGTGTCTTTTGACCTCCTGTCTCACCTCTCTCTCTGCCCCAGCAACAGCAGCATCAGACCTTTGCTCAGAAGGTCAGGCTGCCTCCTATCTCATCATCATTTTTTAGATTACAGATGTGCACCACCATGCCCGAACAATGGAGGTCCAATGTAGGAAATATTCATTGAGGGAAAGAAAGCTTCTGCCCCAGAGAGACAGAAGGGGGGCTGGAAAGTGGGTTGCCCATGAGCCCACTTCCCTAGGGAAGTTTTATAGAGCAAAATCATGAGGTGGGTGTAAGGCAGGACAAAACTATGATTGACTAATAAGATTATAAGTATAGTAGCTTAGTTGCATGATATTGACCCAATGGGGAAGCAGGTTATATAGCAAGTGTACTTGGAAAGAACAAGGACCTTTCCTGGAAGGGGTGGGTCAAGGTCTTGGTCCCCCACCCAGGTGACTGATACCTATATAGGCTATCAATTGTTATGGTTTATCCTTAGGGAAGTGGGCCTTGTCACTTCATCTTTGTCTTCAGCCATTTGACTCCCTGTAATATTTGTACCTATCTTAGCTGTCTGTAACAGTTACTCTTATGTTGCTTTGTTTCATTTTCTTCTTAGCAGTTTTCCCTAATCATAGCCATCTCAGGTTTTGCTTACCCTCTTACTGTCTTCTACCAGATTCACTCCTTGGCAGCAGGGACCGACTTTCTTACACCCGGTGCCAAATCTCCACCTGGAATGATGCGCATAAATGCTTACTTGGGAAGGCACCCAACACAGCACACTGATAGCATTCTTATATAATTGCAATATTTTGCATTTGTACTTTTCCACCTTCTACTTTTTGAAACAATTTTACAGACATCCCCTCACTTCTCCCTCAAAATAACCCAATAAGGCAAGTAGAAGAGGGGTTGTCACACCCCCATTGTCAAGGTGAGTATACTGAGCTGAGTAGATTGAGAAGTGAAATGGCTTACCTAAGCTGTCCCAGTGCAAGAGTGACAGCACAGGTCTCCTACCATTAAGCGGTCAACTCTTTTTCCAGTCTATGTTGCATTCTCACATTCTGTGAATCCCCTGACTCCTCAGAACCAAAGAATTCAACCCCCATAGGAAATGAAAAATATCACCTCTCTTCACTCCTCTAACAGGAAAGGAGAAGAGAGCTATGCTTTCACATGAAAGTTTATGACAACGCCCAGGCTCCACTCCTGGACTCACCAGCTAACAGGCTAACTTTCTTTTTTTTGGTGGAACGGGGGATTGAACTCAGGCCCTTGCTGCTTGCCAGGGAAGCGCTTATTCCACTGAGCCATCTCCCCAGCCCTAACGGGCTAACTTTGATCTAGTGGTAAAACTTGAGTTTGGACAACAAATCCGTTTCCTATGCGCAGACAGTTTTACTTACAAAGATGATGAGTGTCTTGAGCTTTCATTTCAATATAATGCCAAAAGCATCCACTGCTGTGTAAGTTCACATATTTCACCTCAAAGGCAAATCTATGTGCTGGAGTATGAGAAATGAAAGTCAATCTTGCTATTTTGTAAAATAGAGGTTATAGAAGTTTCTCTAAAATTGCCCAGAGACTAAATAATGGAATAGCTTAGGGAGTTAAGAAGCCTGAAATTCCTGGTCTTACCTTAGAAAGTCAGTTTCTACAACTCTTCTGGACTTCAGTTTTCCACTATATAGGAATCTTTAGGAAATGTTGACACATTTATAATACTTGTAAGTGATTTTTTAATTTTATTATATTATGTATTTTTACTCTATTATATGCATATTTAAAAATCATATTATTATACACCAATTCATCATATATATATTATTACTTAATAATATACATAAAAGCAAGCAAATTACATAGCACCTTGTAGTGAATTTCTAACAGGTGGTCACATTCTAGACCCAGCTGAATTAAACTAGCATAGGGCTGGGTGCGGGAGGCCCACCTGAGGATTGTTGCCAGCAGCATTAAGGCAGAACAGGAGAAGCTGCCAGAAAAAGCTGTTAGGATGCTGTTTGGAGAAGCTGTTGGAGCTGTTGGAAGCTGCTAGTTCTCTTGTGCTGCTCTGCTAGAGGATCTTGTCATGCTGGCTTTCTCAATGAACTTTGGAGGAGCTCTGGTCCTCTTCTTGAGTATCATTTCCTGCCTCCGGAGGGGAAGATGGTGCGCTGCTCAGCCTCCTGGAGAAGCTTGTCACCTTGGCTTTCCTGATGGGAACTCAGCTTTCATCACTGCTGGAGGAGCTTGGAACTCCACTATTGCTGAGGATGGCTGTGGTACTTTTGGGGGAGCTTTGGTGCCTACCTCGAGTGTTGCTTCCTAGTTCCAGGGCAGATCCCTCAGCCTGCTGGCACAGATCCTTTGTCCCACTGGCATAGACTTCCCAGCTCCCACCACTGACCTTTGGGCCTTTCCAACACAGACCCATGAAGTGAGTCTGCATGAGACTTCATTGTGGGCTGGTTCTAGGCTTCCAATTGGACTTGGAGGAGGCACTGGTATGAGCTCTAGGCCCTCATCTGGATTCTTTAGTGTTTAGTGTGTGAATAGATTTCCTGCATTTGTAGTATATGATTCTTTACAAAATACTAGTATAAAACTTGTCCTGTACTATATTGTTCGCCTTGCAAAAGCTCCAATCCATGACACACCCAAAGAATTTTAACAATGTGAATTCACTCATGTATTCACTGTCCAGATTAAGAAATTGATCATTACCAGAACCAAGAGTTCTCTTCTTTCCTTGTTCGGATAACATCCTTAAGCAAATGCAGCCATTGTCTTGAGTTGCACATTGGATTAGTTACATCTGCTTTTGAGCTTTTTGTAAAAAAAAAAAAAATCATCTCTTTTTCTCTGGCTTTTTTTGAGAGAGGGACTCATGTTGTAATTCAGGCTGGCCTTGAACTCACTGTAGCTGACCTCCAACTTGCTGCAATCCTCCTGCCTCAGCCTCCTGAGCCCTGGAACTACAGGTGTGCATTACCTGTAGTATGCATGTCTGGCTTTTTTCATACATATTATGTTGATGACTCATTCATATTGTTGCTTATAATTTGTTGCTTATAGGTTATTCTTACCACTTGGAATTTTATCATTGTCTGAATGTATTATAGCTTTGTTCTACTCTTCATGGTCATTTGGGTTGATTCCAGTTTTGGGGCTATTATCAATAGTGCTGGTATGACCATTCTTATTCATTTGTTTTTTTGGTTTTCTTGAGACTGGGTTTTGCTTTGTAGTGCAGGCTAGCCTTGAACTCACACAACACCCCTGTCTCTATCTCCTGCATACTGGGATTATAGGTGTATATCGCAAGTGTAACGGCAGGAATGGAAGCCAAGTGTGGTGGTGCACATTTCTAATCCCAGTACTCAGGAGGCTGAGGCAGGAGGATCGCTGCAAATGTGAAGCCAGCCTGGGCTGCATAGTGAGAACTTGTTTTAAGAAAGAAAAAATCTAGGAATAACATCGATAGATCACAAAATACAGTCATCTCTTTATCTGCAAGGAATCGGTTCTACAAATATATTCAAATATATTCAAATCTGAGGATGCTCAAGTTGATGATATAAAATGACATAGTATTTGCACGTAACCTGCCTTTATTTATTTATTTATTTATTTATTTTTTAGGTTCTTTTGAGACAGAGTCTGCCATGTAGTGCAGCCTAGCATGAACTTCCTTATGTAGCTCAGATTGGCCTTGACGCGATTCTCCTGTCTGAGTGCTGGGATTACAGATTGCACCACCACCACCATGCTCAAGGCTTCCTTCCATATATTTTACATCACTTAAAATACTGAATACAACTTAAATAATATGTGAATAGCTGTTATAATTTATTTCAGGACAAGGACAATGAAAAGCAGTTTGTATGTGTTCAGATTTTTGCTTTTTAAAATTTTTCTTCATCATAGGGGATTTGTACTTGATGTACCTTGCTGCATCTTTTAGGATGTAATTAAAAAAATATATATTTCCCATCTGTGGCTTGTTGACTCTATGGCTGCAGAACTTGTAAATAAAAAGGACCAACTCTCTATATGTTCATTAACACTGCCAGCCAGTTTTCCAAGGTAGTTTTTTAAAAAAGATGTGTTTAGTACAGGGTCTACAGGATCTCACTGTACAGATCGGACTTGTAGTGCTTCTCCTGTTTTCAGCCTCCCAAGTGCTGGGATTACAGGTGCACGCCACCACACGCAGTCTCATTCATGTCTCAGCGTTCCGGTGGGGCAGGTCTGGCACAGCATAGCGGGGATCTAACCCTGTTCCTGCATCTGCCTAAGCAGGTGCTTTAGGCTGCTGAGCTATCTGGCCGGCCCTTCCAAGGTAGTTCTACACATTTGTCCTTCACACTTGATGCCTGAGAAGTCCAGTGACTCCATATCATTGGTAACACTCGGCATTATTCATATCTTACTTTATTTATGCTTAAATGTGACCCATAAAGGATTTTATTTATTATTGATTTCACTTGTTATAGGTTAGTAAACATTTTTGTGGAATAGAACACAGGAAAAACAGAGTATTATAGAGACTAAATCAAGTTTTTTTTTTTTTAAATTTTGAGACATGGTCTTGCTATGTAGCCCAACCCAGTCTTGAACTCATGGCAATCCTCCTGCCTCAGCCTCTGAGCACTTCGACCCAGAGAGACTAAGCCAATTTTGATGATTGTATTCTTGGGTCTTCTTTTTTTTTCACATTTTTTTAAAAAATTATTTATTTGTGTGTGTGTGTGTGTGTGTGTGTGTGTGTGTGGCCAGCTCAGCCTACCAAGGGGCGGGGCTGGCTGGCATGTGGTGCTGGGGGATTGAACCGCGGTTTCTGTGCTTCGCTAAGCTTGTTCTAAGTAGGTGCTTTAGACCACTGAGCCATCTCACCAGCCCCTTGATGATTATTCTAATCTTGTGCTGTTCTCTAATTCTTTTATATGGATAGATTTAGCCCACTCATCAACAAGGCAGCCTTCTGGAGGTCAAGGGCTTTGCAACTGGCTTCTTTTATAGCCCTTAGCACAGAGTCAGACATATAGCAGGCTGCCCTGGAAGTCTGGACTACACCGGGATGAACTAATGATCAAAGCAAACCCACTATGGATATGGAATATTTCAATCTTCACAGTTCCCTGCCTAAAACCCCATTTTTAGGCTCCTTGTAGAACGATAAAAAGACCAGGACAGAGGCATTCCTGGAAATACTCAACTCTACGGTGCTCATTCCAGAGCTGAAGTTCTTTAGGTAGACTAAGTCCTTCCATTTTCAACTGGAGTTTCCTGATGCATATACTTCGGGTCACTAGAAAGTGGAGCACACAGAAGTCTCTTACCCTGGGCTTCAAGAGACATCATTGTTTGAGTCTTTTCATGCTTGATGTAGTGCTTTGGACTCAAAATGTCCAAACTTGAGTTCTCTAAACATTAACTTGAGTTCTCTATGGCTGAATCCACTTTGATAGAAAATTTTCCAATTTCTAGGAAAAACTTAGTTCTCCATTTTGCTAATCTTCAAGAAAATCTACCCTAACATTTTTTAATATATATATATATATATATATATATATATATTTATTTATTTGGTACAGGGTCTTGCTATACAGCTTGGACTTGTGGTGATCCTCCTGTCTCCGTCTGCCTAGCACTGGGATTAGAGGCATGCAACACCATGCCTGGTTTTGGTGGCTGGCACAGCGTGCCTGGATTCCGGGGCCCACATAGCATGAGGTTATAACACTTGAGTCTTTGTACTTGCCAGGCAGGCACTTAGACCACCGAGTTATCTCCCCAGCCCTGTCTATCCTAACTTTTAAAGACTACCTTGTTTTCTTCTAAATAATTGACTCAATTGCCCATTTGGACACGCCATGTTATGTTGTGTTAGGCACATTTTTGTTCACTTTTAGTATTGGTTATATCTGTGCTGAGCTACTGAAACACTAAGTAAGTACATTTTAGCAGGCCTGATCTGAATTAGCTTAGCCATTTATTAAAAGTAATTGGAGGAACTATGCCTCTTGGCCTCTTCCTGGTTTGGACCTGGACAGTCAGCAAGAAGGATGGGTTTTAATGGACATGGTCATGAATGAAGGATTTAAAAATGAGAAAACCAGAGATCCTGAAAAAAACATATTGAGAGCTGACAACACTGAGTCCATCTAAATGAGACTCTCTGGGCCTGCTTGCCCTCAGGCATATGGAATGGGCTGAAGGTGGCTGTGGGAGGAAGGGGACGGCAGCAGCAATGAGAAATTCCTGAAAAGAATACTGTCGGCAGATCCCGAAAGCGTGTCAGATAGTAACTGTACACTGTCACTAATGGGAACAGGCTTGTTCTGCAAGCTGAAATCACGGGCAGCAGGTAATCAGATCTAGTGCTCTGGGTCTCCCATGACACAGTGATGGTTGCAGCCAAGAACAAGAAACAATGGGATGCGGTCTCTCCTATCAGGTTGGCCAGCTTCCCAAGATTCCCAGGGCAAGGGAGGGAGGCTGAGTTTAGATTGTTTCTCCTTTGGGAGCGATAGGCCTTGGGTCTTAGACCTCCTGATAGTCTCCTCCCTTCTTCTATGTATTTTCTTTTTGATCTCAGATTGGACTGGTCGTGACTCAACTTTGTTAATTCAGGCTCATTAGGGAACTCTGTGGATATTTTTGATTAGGAGCCAGGGTCTGTGAACTCAAACGCTTGGTGTAGACAAAGCAGATAGAATCTAGGAAATGCAGTCTGTGGGAGCTGAAGACTATTTCCTGACCCTTTGAAGGCAGATCTTTGTTAATTAGCTGCAGACTAGGACAGATCATTGTGTAGGCAGACTGGCTCAGGTGCTTGGATCTTCTGACTGTTTTTCATGAAAATCCAGAAATCTTATTTTTAAAAATATACACAATGTTTTGATTTTTAAATGTTAAAGTTAATTTATGGAATTCAAAGAAGATCACTTCGTGGGCCAATTATGTAAGTGCCAAGCAAAACAAATCTGTGGATCTCATTCAATCTCTCCACCCTGGATCTGTTGGCTAAATTCATTTTCTGGAGGAACAAAACCAAACACTTATTCAAGTTGCTTTAAGTTATAGGGAACTGAATCATAGGCACCTATGTGGCATAAAAATACACAGTGTCACAGTGTCTCAAAGAAATGGGTGACTGTGAATATCCCAGATCAAAGGAAGGCCAAGTACAGCATGAGGCTCAGATTTTGAGATGACCGCAAGGTCCTTCACCACCACCAGCGGTGTAACTCACGCTTCTTAGCTGCTTTGAGGTTCAGTCTTAAATGTCCCCCAAAGGTCCATGAGGTGAAGTCTTGGTCCCCACATGGTGGCACTTTTTGGGAGATGGTAGAAAGTTCAGTGTGGGGTGTGAGAGGTCCGTAGGCCCATGGGTTATACCCTTGAAGGGTAGAGTGAGGCTGCCTTGTTTCTTTTGCCTCTGAGCCATGAGTTGAGCGGTTTTGCTCCACTTCACACTCTCTGCTTCCTCCCACTCAGCAGCCCCATCAGAGGCCAAGAGCAGTGGCTCCTCCTGATCATGAATTGGAACTTCTGAGATATAGAATCAAAATAGCCTTTCCTCTTTTTTTTCCTTTTGTTCTGTTTCTGTCTTTTTGAGACAGGGTCTCACTGTACAGATCAGGCTGGCCTTGAGCTCACTTTGTAGCCCAAGTTGGTCTTGAACTTGCAATGATCCTCCTGCCTCAGTCTCCTGAGTCCTGGGATTACAGGCCTGCACTACCACGTCTGGCATCTCCTGCTTTCTTGCTGAGGGCATCCCTTTGTGTTCAGGTATCAGGCAATTTATATCATACAGGGAAATCTGGTTCCATAATTGTTCCGATATAAGTATGTCAAGTCCATTGTATTTGTAAGAAATTAGTTTGGCAATGGGCCCATACAGCAAGTTTGAGCTATAAAACTGAGAGAAAGTCTAAGAGGGCCCAGGAAATTTTTCTTCTGATGATCATAAAGAGATTGAAGGCTGGAAATAGATCCTCTTTTGTTCATACTCTTGTGTCTTTGTGACTTTAGCAGCCAGTTTGCAACTATCGGGGAGATACATGTACGGACCATATTCAGTCGATAGACGGAGAAGTAGAAAACTGGAAGGAAAATATCCCACTTCTTTCCTTACGCTGTCACTGAAGAAGGAAGTAACTGACCCTGGAACCATCCTACATTTCACTTATGGCTGTACTGTATAAACTATTACTTTCTCTTTTTTGTTGATGACAATTTTGGTTGTGTCCCCTATTACTGTCAGCCTAAATCAACTGAATAAAAACATTATCAACTGGTAATTAGATTGTGTCCACACACACATACTAGAAGAGAATGAATTTTAATGATCCTTTCTGCTTAGCCTCCACAGGTTACAACTGTGTACCTGTGGAGGAACGTGCTGAAAGTCTACCCAAGTCAACAGAAACCAGGTTCTGGCAGTGAGGAGTCAGCCCTTGTTCCCTGGTCCTTTGTGTACTTGATGGAAGAATTCAGTCAAGCCATGTGGGTGACACAAGCCTGTGATTCCAGTACACAGAAGGCTGAGAGAGGAGGAGTGCCACAAGTTCAAGGCCAGCTTGGACTACATAGTAAATTGAAGACCAACCTGAATTATACAGCAAGATCCCACCTCAAACAAACAAACAAAACAAAAACTAAAAAAATATTCAGTCAAGACACACAGGTGGCTGTGCAGAAGTCTAGGTGGTAACAGGGCATGGTGGTACACACCTGTAATCCTAGCATTTAGGAGGCTGAGGCAGGAGGATCACTGGGAGTTTAAGTCCAGCCTGGGCTCCATAACTAGATCCTGTCTCAATTAAAAAAAAAATAAAGGGTAGAGAGATAGCTCAGTGGTAGAAGCGTCTGCCTGGCAAGCACAAAGTCCTGAATTCCACTCCCAGTACCAAAACAAAACAAAACAACAAAAAACAAAGTCTAGGTAAAATTTATTGTAAGGTAGGTATGAAGAAATTTATGCCTTCAAGAGACAAGATGGGCCATGCAACAAAGGCTTTTGCTTTGGTTTTAAGTCTGGTTATCTTTTTTATGTACAGTTACTCCTGGGGCTCAGGGGACTACAGCAATTATTATGCATATTGACTTTTTTCTTAGACATGATTTTGAAGTCAAAAAATACCTGCCTGTCCTTTTTAGATGGCCAGTGTTACCTCAGGGAGCTTACTCATCTTTACTTCAGAAACAGAGAAAAGATTCACAAGAGATAAGTTTCAACCTAAATCAGGTCTCAGCAAGGGAGGAGGGTCTTGAAAGACCATTTCCTTTCCTGAGATCCTTGGGTCTTAGTCTATGGCCACAGGAATGTGATATGCCTTGTTCTAGAAGCTTCGTATCCTTGAGCCTAAGACCTAATAAATGATTATAAATGCATGACACACCGAGGTCTTAATTTCTTTACTTAACGGGGGAGCTTTCCTGTGCCTCCCTGGTGGGCTGGGAGATTGCGCTCAATGTCATATCATGAGGCATACTCTCTGGGGAATCATATAGTCTTAGACTTAAGTTATCTAATTCTGGCCTTTGTTGCATGTCACAGAGCTAGTGAGGACAAGTCCCGTTTGATCCCTGTTTCACTCCTCCCAGCCATTTCTTTGACTGCCCGGTGGAAGACTCCTCCTTTAGCATGTGTGAGGCTTCAGGTTCCTTCTCCAGCACCACAAACAAACCAAAGAAACCTGCTTGCATTCACTGAACCACGGATGGTTGTGTTGTCAAATGAGCTATGACTGCAGAGTCCATCCTGTCTGTGATCCCTGCTGCTGGTCCAGTGTTGTTCCCCCGAGGCTTAATCATGCAGGTGTTCACCCCACTGCAGACACTGTGCTCTTTCCACACTTTCCTGGCTGGCTGAAACTCTGAAGTCTTTTTTATATTAGGCATTTGCTGCCACTGTCCTTTATAGTTCCTCCTGCCTTGGTTGTCTGTATCCTTTTATCTTCCCTGTCCCCGAAGGGGGACTACCTGGCCCAACTATTGCCTTCAGGAAATGCTTTAGCGGATGTCAGGAAGAACAGGCTAGAAACCAGGAGCTTGAGAATAACATTTTTTTAGTGAGTAGATTCAGTTTCTCCAGGATCATACCATACATGACTCTAATACATTCCATTTTCTGTCTGTCTTTCTGTTTGTCTTTGTCTTTTAGGTAGAGTCTCACTATATAGTATCTGCAACTGACTGGGTAGCCCAGGTTGACCTTGAACTCATAGTCATCTTTCTGCCTCAGCCTCCCAAATGCTGGGATTACAGGTGTGCACCACCACGTCCAGATCTTTTCTTTCTTTCTTTCTTTCTTTCTTTCTTTCTTTCTTTCTTTCTTTCTTTTTTTTTTTGATTTCTGAATTGTTGTTACCTAGTTTCTCCTTCTTTCTTGGCCTATACTGTATCAGTCATTTTCTTGCCTCAGTTGATCCTCCTCACCTTCCTAAGCCTAACGTTTCCTTAGTCCCTAGTTCCCATCTCAGCTGCTTACCAGTAGTTACTTTATCACATAAAATCCCACTTCCTGTCTTCCTACCAGAGATTGTTCTTTTGCTACCTCCCTCCCCAGGCATCTGTGTTTGTACCTAAATCTGCCGTGGTTCCCTGGAGCTCTCCTAACTTAAATCTTGGAAATATCCCCGAATCAATCTTTTGCATAGAGTGCTTAATCTCTGCCATTGCCAACTCCGTGGAGTGGCTAGAGGTTCCCCAGTTCCCATATAAACATTATGAAATATATTAATCACTCCTGTAAATAGGTGTCTTTGGCACAGTTTGGACCAAGTTTATGCTTTTTGTCAATGTGATTTCAAGTATTATGATGAGAAATAACCTGCCTTGCTTTGTTTTTGGTACCAGGAATCAAACTCAGAACCTTGTACTTGCAGGCAGGTGCTGTGCCTCTGAGATATATCCCTAGCCCAGTCTGCCTCCTTTTTATGACAAACTAGCATGCCTACAGTCATGGTGAATTTCCCATAGTGCTTCTTTATTCACCTGGATTTGATAAATCTTCTCGTCACCATCTAGTAAGGATAAAACACAAATGTATATAAGGAGAGAGCCCCACTACAGCATGCAGAGGGTCTTGGTCTGGATCTTTAGGTTTAAATATTGTCCACAAATGAGAATCTACAATACCGTTTCCCCATGTAGACATGTACAGTTTTGGTTCCACATACTTAAAATAAGATTAGGAAGAATATATTTCATTTATGCTGAAATTCCTAAGTGTGGTTTTTTTTTGACATCTTTTATGGGACAATTATTATTTTGTACCTAGAATCAAACCCAGGGCCTTGCACTTGCCAGGCCAGTGCTATACCACTGAGCTACATCCCTAATCCTCTGAAATAATTTTGAATTCTGAACTAGGGCCAAAACAGAGCTAGTGAGGACAAGTCCCTTTTGATCCCTGTTTCACTCCTCCCAGTGACTATTTTTACCTATTGTTGTCACTGATGTACATGGATTTGTGCTATGTTGATTAAACATCCAGTGCCCTCTGGGAAGGACAGGTAGGATTAGTTGAGAGCAAGATGAGAAGCATGGTGGAAGAAGGCCCACTATTAGTTCCGGGCATGCCCTCTTGGAAGGGGTTGAGACTCCTGGCCAGATAGGTGAGGCCAGCAATCAAAGAGAGACCGTGAGAAGCCCCTCCCCAGTGACGAGAACCTGCAAAGTTCTTCATAAGGATGGGAATCATTAAGTACAAACAAAAGTACTTAGGAACAAAGAATGATTCTGCATATAATTCTCAGCTCTGGTACCCAGTGGATCAGAGACTCTGGAAACATCAACTGTCTGCCTGCTTGGCTTGGCATAGTGCCCTCTCTCCTTCCTTGGGCACTATCGGTGGCTGCAAGGATATGGCTGTGTGCTCAGGAGCTCGGAGGAAAGCAGGTGCTGATGGGAGGAGGATGTTAGAGGCATGGAAAGATTGAGAATTGAAAATCTGAAGCTCTTGCATGAAAGAGACCCAATGGAAGTTTTCCTAGCTTTGGCAACACTCCTAAAATTGTATACAATATTAACAATAAAATATTAGGAATTATAAATTATATAAATGATATGAATGATAGCAGTGTGTTACACATTCTTGATTTGAAGAACTAGAGTTCTTCAAGTTGCTACTAACAACTGGGCTGGGTAGTTCGAGGTAGAACTCTGAAGTTCTACAAAGCAGACCAGCTTTGGATTCAAAGCCTAGCTCAACTATTTTATAAAATAGGTGGTCTTGGAAAAAGTATCTAATTTCTTAAGTTTCTTATAAACTGTAATAGTAGCTCGATTTTAGGGTTATTGTGAGGATTAATTGAGAAAGGCAATACTATGGTAATGTGGTAAATATTAGGCATTATAGGTATTAGTGGGGAATTTCAATGATTTTCTCTTGTGACTTGAGACTGAACCTGTTCTTTTAGGTTCTGTTGTGTCTACTACTCCTAGAACAAGAGCTAGAGTGATGGGGCTGCGTGGGGTGGACCTCTTCCTTGATTGACACCTGCCACGCACAGTGTGTCTGCATGCACTTCTGAAGCCCACTGGCCTTTGTTTTTTGGTCTTTTTCAGACAAAGTCTCACTACTCACTATGCAGTGCTGGCTGGCCTTGAACTCACTCTGTAGCCCAGGCTGCCCTAGAACTCACAGCAGTCCTCCTGCCTCAACCTCCCAAGGGTTGGGTATACAGCTGGGCACCACCCCGCCAGCTGACCCCACTGTTCTCATGCCACTCCTCACTGGCCTGTTCTGTTCTGTGGAGAGCTTGCTTAGCACCCGCGCTCAGATCTGTGCCCGTAGTGCAACCAACTCCCTGGACCTTGTTCTTTGGTTTTCAAGACCCAGTGCTCCTTTGTGCCAGATTGAGGTCACGTGAAGGTGCCACAGCTATCTGAATCTCACCTACAACCTCCATCTGATTCCCAGCTTAGACTGGACACCCTACACAACTACCATGAACTCTGGTTCTTCATCTAGCGGCTTGCCTTGTCCTCTATGTTGTCTGTGGTGAGGGGTCTGGACCCCAGCGAAGCGATGTTCAGAAAACATAACAGACCCATTTCCACCTCCATACACCATTGATATTTTGTTTGTTGTTTGTTTTAAATTTTCTGTATTTGGTAGAGGTTATCACTATGAAGCTCAGACTCATAGTGATTCTCCTGTTTCAGCCTTCTCAGCACTGGGATTATATGCATGTGCCACCACACCTGGTCTTGGTGGCCAGCTAGGTTTGCCAGGGCAGGGCCAGCATGGCATGGGTACCAGGGGTTGAACCCTGGTCCCTGCACTTGCCTAGGCGGGTGCTTAGACTGCTGAGCTATCTCTGTAGCCTTCATCATTGGTTTTAATATGCTGCACTACTTTTAATGGAATAAGGCTAGCCTGTGGAGCATGAGTTCCCATAATGGGTTCTATATGGAAAAGAGGGGTAGGAATCCCTTTCTCCTTAGCCCATTTAATATCAGCTTCTAAGATGCAAACTCTAAGTGGACGAACAGTTATTTTTTTGTTCCTAGGTTTCTGGGCTCAAAGGCAATAAAAACATCTGTGAAGTTCAGAGGTTAAGTGTTCTACAGTGCTTGTGCCAGCACTGGGGAATGGAAAACAGTGTTTGAAATATATGGAGTCAGAAACTAGTCTGGAAATTCTTCCAGTCATTATATGCCTAAAATTGTAAAGGGGGGTTGGAGAGGGATTTTGTTCTCATGATAACAATTAGAAAAGATCTTTGTATATTGTCAATAATATCTTGCAAAATACATCGTATACAGTTAAAAATTCCCACATATTTCTTCTTTCTTTCTTTCTTTCTTTCTTTCTTTCTTTCTTTCTTTCTTTCATATGTGGTACAGGGAGTCATAGTGATCCCCCTGTTTTCAGCCTCCCCAGCACTGGGGTTACAGGCATGCAACACCACGCCTGGACTCTGTCTAAGGCTCAGCGCACCCAAGGGCGGGTCCAGCACAGCATGCGGTACTAGGGATTGAACCCTGGTGCATGCACTTGTCTAAGCAGGCTCTTCGTCCACTGAGCTATCTTGCTGGCCTCTTTCTTTCCTTCCTTCCTTCCTTCCTTCCTTCTTTCCTTCCTTCCTTCCTTCTTTCCTTCCTTCCTTCCTTCCTTCCTTCCTTCCTTCCTTCTTCTTTTCTTTCTTTGTCTTTCTCTCTTTCCTTTTAGTTTTTGAGACAGCATACTGCTATGTGGTTCAGGTTAGCATTGAATTCATTATGTAGTCTAGGGTGGTCTTGAACTTGCAATAATCCTCCAGCCTCAGGTTCTTGAGTGCTGGGATACGGACATGTGCTCCTACACCTACCACTTTTTTTTTTTTTTAGAACCCAGGGATTGAACTCAGGCCCTTGCATTTGCCAGGGAAGCGCTTATTCTACTGAGCCATCTCCCCAGCCCTCCCATATATTTTCAATTAAAGGATATTTGATTTGTTTTGTTTTTATGATAATGAGAATTAAATCTAGGACCTTTAATATGCTAAGCAAGTATTCTACTCAGGAGACTCCTACCCCTCGGATTCCTTGAAATTGCTATTGAAAATAAAATTTTACATTCCCAGAAATCTGAATCTCCCATGAAAGGGACATGATGGAAGTTTGTCCAATTTTCACAATAATCCTAAGAATTTCATGACATTAGCAATAACACGTCATAAAATCCAGAGAAACTATTCTATATGATCAATGAATCAAGACATTATTCTACAGGATAAAATAAATTATCTTTCTACTGTTTCTTCAGAAAATGATATTGCCCAGTTGGTACAGTATGAAGAGCCAACCAAAGGCCACCGTCAAAGAGTTAGAGAAAGCATTTTAAAAAGGCATGTTATGAAAATAATCATAAAAGTAATTTTTGTATGTTCCTGATATATGCGGTACATGTTAACTTGAAAAAAATTGTGATTTGGGGATTTTTTATTCGGGTAGTAAATAAATATTTAAATTTATAACTGTTTTCTTAAATAAATTATCCAAATTTGTAGATGCTCTAGGCTCACAAATTCTACCCAAGGTTTTTTGTTTGTTGCTTTTTTTTTTTTTTAACCAGAAATTGAATTCTGGACCTTATGCTTGGCAAGCAGGAGCTGGCTGCTGAGCTAGGTGTCCCTAGCTTCCCAGCCCTACAGATTCTACATCTGTTCCTGTTGGGAGATCCATGGCCTAAATCTAAGTTTGAGTGGCCACAGTGGATATTTGGTCACATCAATGAGAACATGTCCTATGAACAAATGTCCTATATCAATTGTATTTATCAAACAAATCAAAACAAAATGGAAAAAAAAAAAAAAAAAGCTTTGCTGGACAGAAGAAACAAACAAGTAACTTTCCCAAAAAGGCAACTGTCAATACCAAAACTCATTGTTTATTATGACTATGTACTTACATGTTTACTACGTATACATTTATACACCACATGTATGCATTCTGATTGTCTATCGTTGTATGAAAAAATCGCATCAAAACATGTCCTGAGCCAACAATCCATTTCATTACTACATCTCACCTTGGAGAGTGATCAAGGTTGAAGGGTAAATATTTGCTGAGCAGATCAGGCAGAACTGACATTACGAGCTAACATCTGCACTCGAGTGAAGCGCTGCAATAGGACATGGAATGAAAGCACTTGCTTCCTGAGCAACTGTAGCTGGAGAAAGATCCCAGGAATACTGGGGGAGAGGAGAAACACTGCAGGAGACTGAAAGTGTTGGAAGGGAGGTGAGATTTAACCACCAAAGGTATAACGATGAGGTTGCTTTAGTGGCAGTGACCCCAAGGGTTAGATAGGTGGTGAGAAGGACAATGGAATCTAAAGACATTGTCAAAGTGGGGTGTTTCCCACCCCCACGCAGACAGTCAGTATTTAGGAGTTCTGAACTAAGCTTAGGAGTAAAATGGAAACAAAGATCTGGCTGTTGTCCAGTTACAAATAACATATGCTCATTGTAAAAAGGCCACAGTAGATGTTGTCTTAATCTTCAAAGAGACTAAGCTATGTAGTTCCTTCTGTGAAGTCTGGGTTTCTCACGACTTCAAAGGCATTCCTGGGGGGCAGGGGAGTTACAGGGAATGTGTTAGGTGTTGACCGGATAGGCTGTTTCACTCACTACCCTCAGAGGCGTCTAACGTACATGGTAATGTTTGCTTCAAGCTTTAAGCACACTCTTACTTTTGGAAAAATGCTATAGCATATGATATAATCCCTAGGGAGTTCCTGCCAACATTCATTTGTATCATGATCACAGTTTAGAAACGATTCTTTGTCTACTTTTCCAAACATACTCAAACAAGTCCAGTTGATGGATCTTGACATTTTTCTTTGTTGTTGTTGCTCCCACCGTGAAGCCATTTTAGTGACAACAAGGCACCTATGAATTCTGTAGAAGTCAATAGTTTAAGCAGATGGTCCCCACTGCATCTAGGAGACTATTTACTCCAGCTACCTGAAACCATCTCTGTACAGAAGCTACGCTTCTAGCTACTTAATGGGCTGAATAATTGTTCGTAGCACTGTAACGTTTCAGTGTTGAGCCACAAGGACAGTGTGTTATCCAGAGGTACATGCTTAAGAACATAGGCAGCTGGGTGTGGGGGCATCCCTTGTCATCCCAGCACTCAGGAGGTTGAGACAGGAGGATTGAATTTGAGAGCAGCCTGGGTTGCATAGTTTGAGGCCAGCCTGAAATACATAGTAAGACCCTGTCTGAAAAAAAAAAATACAAACTCAAGCAAAACCAGAAACAAAACCAAAGAAAAAACCCATATGGCCAATGCAGAGTCTTCTAATTTGATGTGGTACCTTTTGTTGATTCTTGATAGAATTTCTTGTGCCAGTGGGGTTCTGTTCAGAACCACCTGGCCTTAAGAGTTTAACCTGTTTTATCTTCCACCAAATTATGTGTTTCTGTTTTAATGTTTACATTTCTGATCTATTTTGATTTTACTTTAGTATATGATGAGATATATGCCTCTAGGTTCAATGTTTTGTATGCAGATAGCCTATACACGATAAACCCAAACTATAAATAAAGAGCAGAATAAAAGATAGATAACGGGAAAGAGAGAGATAGAGCTTTTTCTAAGGGGAAAAGGATCAGGAAAAGAAGGGAGGTGGGAGGGATAAGATGAAGAAAGAGCCGAGATATGTTACACAGTTGTACTAGCTCTCCATAAGGAATATAATCATTATGCAATACAAAACAGGTACTAACTCAAAATAAAAATGGACAAAAAAGGGAAAAAGTTCATGTCCACATATAAATAGCAACATGACAGAAAACCAAACCAAACCACCCCCCGCAAAAAAAAAACCAACAAAACAACAAAACCAGGCAATTTCAGCCAACAGATCTGGCTTAACGCCTCAGCTACTAGTTGGGAGGCCTTGAATGAATTCCATGACCTTTTCAGTCTTGGTTTCCTCATCCATTAAAAAGCTGATGATGTAGACAGTATCGATAACCCTTGCCTCTCAGACTTGTTTTGTGGGTTAGATGAGATTAGGACTAAGTATTATTATCCATTATGTCCCTTCTCTTCAAAGGAAAGGTCCTAGACTTGAAAGATCTGCTTAATTGGAGCCATAATCATAATGGGAGGTCTGGGTTTTATCTGAGGGACATACCACCTGCCTGGCAAGTGTAAGGCCCTAAGTTCCTTTTTTTTGTATTTTAGTACAGTGTCTACAGGGTCTCACTATGCAGCTGGGACTCGGCCTTGTAGTGATCCTGTTTTCAGCCTCCTAAGCGCTGGGATTATAGACGAGTGCCACCATGCCCAGTCTCAATCACTCAGCACACCCCGGGGGACAGAGCCAGCACGACATGCTGGGGATCGAATCCCAGTCTCTGCATTTGCCTAAGCAGGCACTTTAATCCACTGGCTGGCCCTTCCTGAGTTTCATTTCTGGTTAAAATAATAATAATAATAATGGCTATCATTTATTGGCATGTGCTAACTACTGGGTTAGATCCCCCACAGCAGAGGACACAGATGGTCAGAGAGGCTAATTATCTTTTTCAAGGCCATAAAACCAAGTGGTAGGACTGGTGTTTGAACTTCAAAGCTGGTATTCTTTTCACTAAGTGAGAGGGATGTTTACTCATTCCAGTTTAGGCTTAAGTCATTGCACCTGGGGCTGAAAATAGACAGGACAGAACATTATTTTCTTCACCAAAATGGACAGCAGTCTTTGCTTTGCACAAAAATTGTCCCTTAATACTCGGTAGCAGCCGGGCATGGTGGCACATGCCTTTAATCCTAGCACTCAGGAGGCTGAAGCTGGAGGATTTCCATAGGTGCAAGGCAACCTGGGCTACATAATGGGTCCTAGGCCATTTTGAACTACATCTAAGACCCTACTTGCTCCCAAAATATTAAGCAGAAGCCTGAAATCGATACTCATCTGTCTCTAGTGTTCCGTATAGAAAAACCGCTTCTTGGGAAGCCCAGTTAACCTGAGTCAACCAGAGTTGCTCCATGCAGGCATGTAGCCCAGGTCCAGATCTTAAACCAAGCACAAGGAATCCTTGATGTTCTTGATTCGGTGTCTGTTAGAGAGTTTAAGTTAATGGAGCTAGACGGGCGGGGGGGCATGTACCTGCAAACTCAGCTACTCAGGAGGCCGAGGCAGAGGGACTGCACGATTAAAGTCCACGTGAGCATTTTATTTATTTTTTGTATGTGTGGGGGTGGAGATAGGGTCTCACAATATATTTCAGGCTGGCTGGTATTGAACTCAGTTTGTAACCAAGGCTGGCCTCAAACTCATGGCAATCCTCCTGCCCCAGCCTTCCAAGTGCTGTGATTACTTTTTTTTTTTTTTGTCTTTTTGAGACAGGGTCTCACTATGCAGCTCAGGCTGGTCTTGAGCTCACTTTGTAGGCCAGGCTGGTCTCAAACTTGCAACAATTCTCCTGCCTCAGCCTCCAGAGCACTGAGTCACCACACCTTGCTATGTGGGCAGTTTAGTGATCCTCAGCAGATCCCCACTACTACAAATGACAAAAGCCACTCCTACCCAAAGAGAATAAATTAACAATTCCAACTCACTAATTTATGTATAAACAAATTTTCCTGTTGCCCAGTAACTGCTATATTGGAATGCAGTAGACTCTTCAAGAAGTTAGGTTTAGCAGTAGGTCCTCAGGTCCCTAAGGGCCTGTCCATGAAAGGGACTGTGGGATTTTGCCCTTCTCTGTCTCTGCTCCTTGACTTGTGATAAGGTGAGTGATTTTGCTTACTGCACACTCCCTGCTCCTAGAGGCCTTGAAGCCCTGAGTCTACCCAATCATGGACAGAACTTTTCAAAGCCATGAGGCAAAACAATCATCTCTCTCTATGTATTGGTTATCTTAGGTGTTTATTAAAGTTAAAAAGTTAATGCAGTAACCCAGAGTCCTTATCTTAGTCCATATTTACTCCAGTGTGAACTCTGATTGCTCTGTTTCTTAAAAAAAAAAAAAAAAAATCCTCTCTCCATTTTTTTTTTTTTTTCAAATCTCAAAGGAACCCTGGCATGTGACAGATCAGTCTATTGGCCATTGTCGCACAACTTCTGGGATTAATCATTGGCTACTGTCCTCTGAGTCAAGGAAAAAAGCCTGCGGAGTTCACCGCAAGTATACAGTGCAGTTGTGTTAGTCAGCTTTTTGTCTTTGGGACAAAATGCCTGACATACACTGCCACAGGGAAAAAGGTGCACCGTGGTCCTCACTTTTTTGAGATCACAGCCCTTGTTGGTCTGGCTCCTGGACGGAACATCAGGGCAGTGGATGTCGCAGAGCAAAGCTGCTGGGTTCATGGGAGCTGGGGGGAGTGGGAACGTGGAAGCAAGCAGCAGGATACAGGGGCCAGAAACAAGACCAGTGGTGTGGTCAGCGCCACGTGGCCTAAATGCCTTCGGAAAGCTCCATCTTTGAACACGTGAGCTCTGTGTGTGTGTGTGTGTGTGTGTGTGTGTGTGTGTGTGATCCAAACCCTAACACTAGTGGTTAGGCCAAGCTTACTGTTTCCTGTGCTGCCAGTCCCGGAGGCCAATTCTCTGGGAGCCCTGTTTTGCTTGTCATTTCCTGGGCCTTAAAACAACTCTATGTTCAGGACTCCACAGAGTCCAGGGCAACAGCTCACCCCACTTCCAGCGGCTGTTTTTGCACATTCCTGCATCTTCAGGAGCGCCAGCTTACAAGTATGGTGTGGCTAAAACAGCGCTTCCAGAAAAAACACATCGCTGAAAAAATAACAAGGGCCGTAGAAATGTAGTTTATCTCTCATCGTAGGCAGCCTTGCCATTCACATCGAGAACAGCTTATCTCATTTGAACCACACAAATATACAAGTGCTCCACCACTGGTTACTTCCCTACCTCTTCTTTATTTTGAGACAAAGCTTTGTTAAGTTGCTCAGGCTGGCTTTGAACTTGCAATCCTCCTGCCTCAGCCTCCCCAGTAGCTGGGAGCGTACCCTAACTGCAATCAATTGAATCACCACACCTGACTCAATCTCTCTATCTTACAGGTGGAACACTTTTTTCTATTTTATACGGTTTTCATGGAGACTAAAAAGATGGCGAGTTCTAGCCAGTTCCCACATTTATGCCATGTACTTTGCTGTGTCCATAGAAGAGTTACAAGAAAGAATGTCCCCATGAGAAGTGGCAGTAGAATGTTTTCTTTAGGAGTCACTCCCCTTTTTCTGGACAGTGGATTTTATTTTATTTCATTTTTTAATAAGAGTGACTCAGACATAGTAACCACAGGCTGGGAAGTTATCAAGTTTGGTGAGCAAAGTAGGCATTAAAAATGTAGGGGAGCAAAAGGAGAGAAAATGTAAGCCGACAATATACAATGTATTAGTTGTTGAAACCGTGCTAGTAATCGGTTTTGAAACTGTCTCATTGCTATTGTTTTAAAATTATTTTTTAAAAAAGGAGAGAAAATGAAGCAAAAAGGGACAGGAAGGGAAGAAAAGAGAAACACAAGGGGAAATGGGTTAGAGTAATAAATGGAATCTGATTCTTTAAAGTTCAAGGCAAAGGGAAGAAACCCATGAAGGTTCCTATACATAGCAGATGCCTGCAACTTCCAAAAAAATGCCTGCACTAGGGAGGACAGGAGCTCGGCTGGAGGGAGGCTACAAGCTTGCGAGGAGGATCCGGGCAGCTTGTTTTGTTGTTGAACATTGCAAGTTTTATATGGCAAGTGGCCTGCCTATGCTTTAGCATTTACATTTGAAATGACTTCTCACATTTTAAAATCTTTTAACCCTTTTGTTTTTGAATATTCTTTTATTCTGTGTCTCAGCACATATTTTTAGTGAATAAAATATCTTTGCAGAATAATCTATGTAGTTTTTCTTTACTTTGTCCTCTCTTTCCTTTCTTTCTCCTCCTTCTCTTTTTAAGTATTTTGGGGGACAATAATAAAACGTGTTCTGACAAAGTGAACAAGCTAATTTCCCATGAAGGGGTGCTGGAGCTTGGATCCAAGACTTCACACATGCTAAGCATGCACTCTACCACTGAAAGAAGAGAAGGAAAGAAAAGAGAAAGGAGAAACTCAGGATTCTTTTTTTTTTTTTCTTTCTTGTTCTTCCTTGACTCAAAATAACACTGAGAAATAGTTATGGTCCAATATTGTGTTTGTAAATTACTTGGGTTAACCAGCTTTCTTTTTTTCCTTCTTCAGAATGGTTATGTTAATTTTATTTGTATTATTTTATTTATTATGATTAGTTTATTTATTTATTTTTGCAGAACCAGGGATTGAACTCAGGCACTGATGCTTGCCAAGCAAGTGCTTATTCTACTGAGCCATCTCCCCAGCCCTATCAGTAGTAGTAATAGCAGTAGTAGTATTGTTTTTCTGGGGGGACAAGATCTCACTATGTAGTTTAGAGTACCCTGGAACTCACTACATAGACCAGGCTGGCCTTGAACTTGTGGTGATCCTCTTGCCTCAGCCTCTTGAGTACTTGAGAATACAGGTGCCAACATGTACAGCCAGTTGGTTAGGTTTTGAATTTTAAATACTGGAGAGATCATTTGTTCAACTTGTTTTCAGTTTTAGTTCCTCATTCCCATCTTTGTTATTTATTTATTTACCTACTTACGTATTTTTGATTATATAGAACATGTTTCCAAATCAATGCTATTTGAAAAGATACAGAGAAATGCCACTTAAGACTGTATTCCTTTTGTCTTAACTCACATCATTATTATTATTATTATTATTATTATTAT
>NW_004524596.1:7214306-7217137 GCF_000260255.1 Octodon degus | reverse complement strand
TTTGTTGAAACTGTACTTTCGATTTGATTTGAAACTGTCTCATTGCTATATGTTTATCAATAAAACTTTGAAAAGAAAAAAAAAGAAAATAGGTTATATGAGATTTCTGTTGCAAATTTCTTTTTATAGGGGTTCCATCATTTTGCTTTTCTACTCAGCACTGTAACTTTTTCCTGTATCATAGCCAATTCTGTTATCTTGAGTTTTTGAATTTTTGCCAAACCGATGGGTGGGAAGTGGTTTTAACCTTCACTTATCTTACTATGAGTGAAAGTGAACTTTTAAAAAAATGTGTTTAAGCTTCATTTTTAGAACACTTCGTAGTGCATATGGCTATCCTTTACCCATTTTTTTCCTATGCAATTTGAAAATTTTCATGTTGCTTATTTAGCATTTACATGAGCTGTAGGTAGAACCCCCTAATCCCTGCTGCGTTCTGCTCTCCTGACACTCAGTCTGCAAGCTGACCACAGTGGGGCTCCCCATAGTCTCTACACCCACATTGCCCCAGGGCTTATATCATTTTGCCCTGAACACTACTCCTGCCCTGAGGCAGCTTACTTTACGTGTCAGAGGTAGGATCAAACTGTAACTCCTGTGGTGTCTGTTTCCCCACCTGGAAGCTGACATGTGTAACAGCCCTGATTTCTAAGGCTTGTTGCAAACACTAAGTGACCTAACATACCTAAAGGACTTTGAAAAGTACCTTGTGCACGGACAGTGGACATTCCACAGCTGTCAGCTGCTTACAGTCAAGAAAACGCTCAATCGTTTGTTTCTTTTGGTTAGCTGGAAATCAGATGATGTGGAAACTTAGAAGCATTAAACCAATCAGTGGTAGGATCAGAACTGTAACTCCTTTCTTTCTCCTTCCTTCCTTCCTTCCTTCCTTCCTTCCTTCCTTCCTTCCTTCCTTCCTTCCACAGGTGTTTACAGAAGCCCTGCTCTGCATCAGGTGTTGGCCTAGGTGCTGTGGTTAGATCCTGAGCCAGACTGACTTTCAAGCTTTGGAAGCTCGCTTTAATGCAGTGGTGGGGTCATGTCGGGGTATGCAGAAAGAGACAAAAACCTAGAAAAATTTTGTCTGTCTGATTCATTACTTGACTCGAAAGCACACAGAAGACAGTCAAGATTCATTTGCTAAATGAAAAAAATGAAGGTATGGATGACTGAATGATGAACATGTTCAATACACGGTAGAAGCCAAATCATAAAAGGCTTTTTTCAACTACCCCAAAGAGCGTGGGCGTGCCCTGAGCACAGAAACTACCCGGTCCGACTTGCTTCTATGAGAACTTGAGCTGGAAGCTTTGCGGAGGACCCACAGCAGGGAGAACCACTGCTACAACAAGTCCAGTAGTAGATGAAGTCTTCCGTCGAGGACCATCCTGGTGGGGTAGAGCAGAAGAGGGGAGCTGGGACAGATTCCCAAGTCAGAGTTCGCTTCAGGAGGGCTCTGACGGGCAAAGAGTGGGAGTGAAGAAAGGGAAATCTGGAAGAGCGCCAAGGTTTCACTGTGCCGAGAAACTGGAAGGAGCTGAAGCGGGGAGAAAGTTTTAAAACCCAGACTGAGGTGACCATTGGGGCATGATCATCTGATGGCGTGCGTGTAGTTTCTCCGCATTCCCTGCAGGAGCTGTGACCCCCTCCCCCGGCGAATTGTAGGAGCAGTTTACAAGATTAGCAGTATCTAATAGTACAACATGTACCAGTTAGGAGACCAGCTGACCAGCAGGGCCGCTGCAACCTCCTGAGGTCTCTGGTGGGGTGCACTCTCCCAGGACTACATGAACAGCTAATTCTAAGTGGAGATTTAGTTTTTGAAGGCAAAACTGATCACCTTTGCATCGTTTCTCATGTCCCAGATGGCACTTGAATAAAGTAGACTATGAGCCATATAAAATAGATGTTGCACAGGGGGAATATGGAAGGAACTCCTTTATTAAGGAAGGCGCTAAAGGCCAAGGATAGAGAATGCACAGTTTAAAGAGAGGGGAAGGCCTCCTACATAAAGAGAGAGCCAACACAAATGTAAACAAGCTGTAGGACGGCGGTGGAAGAGGAAACAACATCCAGGACTTGTGCGGGGTAAAAGAGCAGGAGAATGAGCAGGGCCCCAAGCTCCAGCGTGCAGGGTGCGAAGGGGGACAGGTGCCAGGAGGGGGAAAGGGATGCTGACGCTACCTCACATCACACTACAGATGCAAAGAGAACTGGGTAACTGTACTGGGAAGGAGGGAGTCAGCACTCTGTAGGAACCTTGGTTCATACAAACCAGCTCAGGTATAAGGGGGTGTGGCGTGTGAGCCGCGGCTGTAGCTGTACCTTCTCTTCCCGCATTTCCTCTACAAGTGTGAAGCCAGGGAAACCCAGAGGCTGGGGAGTGGGCGGCTGGCGCGGGAGAGGCGGGGCGAGGGGCGGTGGGCGGGGCGAGGCAAGGGGACGGTGGGCGGGGCGAGGGCGGGGCGGCCGGCGGCAGCGTTCCGAGGGCGGCGCTAGGACCCGCCAGTGGACCCGCCGGCTCCCGGGAGGTTGATAAAGCGGCGGCGGCGTTTGACGTCAGTGGGGAGTTAATTTTAAATCGGTACAAGATGGCGGAGGGGGACGAGGCAGCGCGAGGGCAGCAGCCGCACCAGGGGCTGAGGCGCCGGCGGCGGACCAGCGACCGCAGCGCCGAGGTTAACCACGTCTCGTCCACGACCTCCCTAGGTACTGGCCGGAGGGGCAGAGGTCGCGGGGCCCGGGTGGGAGAGGTCGCGGCGGCTTGGGCTCGCGAGCGGCGGGCGCCGGCGGCGGAGTCCGAGTCCTGGAGGCTCCGCGGTCGCCCCGCC
>NW_004524596.1:7206031-7214016 GCF_000260255.1 Octodon degus | reverse complement strand
GGCGAGCCCGGGCGCGGCGGGCAGTCGGTCGCCCAGCGGGCACTCGCTGCCCTCGCGTCCGTGCGGCCGGGGAGGAGGAGCGGCCGGGGCCGGGTGGGCTCCGCGGAGGAGGCGCAGGAGAGCGCGCGGTTCGCGGAACGCGTCCCGACTGCACCCTGGAGGTGCGAGCGGCAGCCCGCAGGCCGGGGCTGTGTCCTGGGCTCGCGTCCTGGGGTCCTTCGGCCCCGAACCCGGTCGCGCGAGTTGTGCGTGGCTAGGGTTGCAAGAACGGGTTTAGGTGTCCGACTTGGGTTAGGAGCCCGGGGTGACAGTCGCCCGGGTCAGGCCGAAAGGGTCTGGGGTGAAGTCACTTGGTCTTTCGCTCCTTTGCTCCTCCGTTTTGCTAAGTGTGATCTCCTACTGTACAGGTACCGGGCGCCCCAGCCCCCTGAAGGCGCAGACGCGTTGGCATCACAGTGTTGTGTTTCTCTCACTTCTAGCACCCCTATTTTTAGGAGTTTAGCATTTGATCTTTCACTGTGGTGTGAATTGAACGCATGAAATCTTGATTGAGATTTTAATGATACTTAATGACTGATTTTATCGCAGGCTTATCAATAGTAAAAGCCTACATTTCTGTGCGTACGGCCAACATAAGTATATTAAGCATACCAAATATGAGCTTGGGTTTTAGATTTCTCATCTCACAGTCTGATAAAGGTTTTACTGGATGAAATTTTAAAACATTTTGATTAAACATTAACCATAAAGGTTCACTTTAATGAAAAAGTTTACTTAGGATACACTTCATCATCCTTGGCAGGTCTTGGACAGATGTCAGAGGTGATGACAGACTAAAATTTTCCTAAGGGAAAAAGTAAAGGAACACAATGCTAGCACTCTGTAGAAAAAAATACTACCAAAAAAGAGAGGCTATACCTTCAAGGTCTGCTAGTTGGATTTCTCAGGCTCCTTCCAGTACCTGTAAAGATGGGGCTTGGGGTGCTTCTCTCTGTCTCTGTCTCTGTCTCTGTCTCTGTCTCTGTCTCTGTCTCTGTCTCTGTCTCTCTGTCACTGTCTCTCTGAAGTTTATCTTTTTACATATAGTTTAAAAATATTTTATGTACTTGCATCATTAGAGGCATATATTTTGACTTGGTCATGGTTATGAACTTCGTTGTTGTGCTCTGATACTTTGAGAAAAGATGAGACTTTTGAGTCTGTTAAAATAATAGGTTTGTTAAATGTTCTTGTCTGCTACTCAGTAGATTTTGGCTTTTTAAAAAATGGGTGGCAGGTGGAAGTTCCTCACTTGATGACTGCTGCTACTAAATGACTTCCCTAAAACATCTCCCTCTGTATTTGTCATTTTGCTCTGAGCCACCCATTTAAGCATTAAAAAACCAAAAAAGCTTGTTAGGGTTTGTGTTGATGGTAAGAACAAATAGGCTGTGATTAGGGACTCATCTGTTTTTGATCACATACAAAATGTTTATCTTTGGTTTTTGGAGAAGTTAAGCTGAGTTGGGGTGAATCCGATGTCATTTGGTAAAGACCATGGGGATGCTTTTTGGCTCTGATTAGAGGAGTACTCTTTTCAGGAATGTAGGATCTTTAGAAAGTAAAAAACAAACAAACACAGTATTGACTATATATTGATAGGATTTTGTAGATGTGATTAAATCTGTTGAGTAAATTGTTTTGAAAATCTGAAACTTTTGGGAGTGGAAGTAGCTACCATTTGGAAATGCTTGTTTTAGGAAAATAAACCAAGTGAAAATTCTACCTTTATGTGGAGTGTACATAGGTGTACATATCTTAGAGTTCCTGTGTGTGTCTGTAATACAAATTTAGGATGAAGTGTTTGATTAGTCACTAATAAATTATTAGAACTTTTCCAAAATTGTGCTTTTCCATAATTGATATTAAGCACCTACTTAGAGTACACTATTTGGAAGGCTGATTATCAACTTGTCTGATGATGCTGGACTTCCAAGATTTCTTTTTAAAATTGTGGAACTTAGTAGCAAGATGCCTACAGGCATTGTTTACGCTTACTTGTTTGACACACAATTGTAAGCAAAGCTGCTTGGCAGGCTCTCAAAATTAAAAGCCACAAATGGAAAGGATAAGAGTAGAGGTTAAATTTTTTTTTTTTTTTTTTTTTTTTTATGGGGACTAACGGCTTTCCAAATAGGGTTTTGTGTGGGGGAGATGCAAAGAAACAACTTTATTTTTTCCTCTTTGTGTTTTTACTTTTTTGAGACAGGGTCTCACTGTGTAGGTCAGGCTAGTCTTCAATTCATAGTAATCCTGTCTCAGCCTCCCGGGTTCTGGGTTTACAGGCGTGCGCCAACATGCTTGGCTTGTCTTTCTCTTTTGCAAGTGGGGTGCCATTCTGATTTTGAAGCCTTTGTGAGGTTTCAAAGCTAGCATTTGTTAACTACTTTCTAGAAAATTTGGGCTTTTTTTTTAACCTTAAGGAAGGAAGATGAGAACACAGAATAACAACTGTGTAGCACACAGTGAATTTGAGAAAGTTTCTTGCCATCCTTTATTCTCTCTTGCTACCCAGGATACAGAACAGCTGAGAATTACAGCTTTACAAGCATTTAGCCAGAAGAAAGCACCAACTTGAAAATACAATGTCAATAGGGTGCCGTTTGGTACTTTATAAAGCACTTTAAATGTCTTGTCCCGTTCTTATATATATGCTAAAAGCATTTTTCTTATTCCCATTTGAGAGAGTAACTGATTTCTCTAGTCTCAGAAACTCCTGAGGCACCCCCTCATTGGACTTGGAGGAGAGCAGGGGCCCTTCTTCATTGGACATTATCACAGCAATTAGAGATGACAGGGTATGACTTTGTTGAATAACTTTGAAATCATCCTAAGGAGGAAAGAAGATACAGGAATTTGTAAAGGAAAGGGAAGGAAATCAGTAAGTAGACTGGGAAATAATAGTAGGTGAAAAGGTAGATACAGAAAATAAAGTAATGAAGTTGAACAGGTCTGCTTGTTACAGACATTGAGAAACATGAAATTCAGAGATGAAGAGCCAAAATAGCTTTTTCAAGTTACTCTTCAAGTTGTTAGCAAATAAAATTATATGTGTTTGGTTGTATGTACATAATGTGAGTATAGGTCCACCTTCACTACTCTGAGACAGCTGGCTATATAGTAGTTGGTTTTATGGGCAAATGATGGGTATTAGGAATAGCATAAGTTATGAAGGCTGATTTATACATCGTTTATTTTCCTAAGGAGATAATATGCATTTTTGATTGACTTGGATTTGGTCCTCTGGCCAGTGTAAGTGGAACCCATGAGATTCCTTTGTAGATGTACTAGCTTAATAACAATTACTCAAACAGCCTGTGTTTCAGTGATGGATACCAAAATAATGATTTGATAGCTAGATAGTTCGCTAACTGGTAATTCTAATAATAAGCTAGGGAAATAAGTAATGGATGAAAGATGTATATCTAGGATCTATAGTGCATTTTATTTTTTAT
This sequence comes from Octodon degus, assembly GCF_000260255.1. NCBI lineage: Eukaryota > Metazoa > Chordata > Mammalia > Rodentia > Octodontidae > Octodon > Octodon degus. Next base: position 7,210,522 of record NW_004524596.1, on the reverse strand, counting down.
TGCAAAATGCCCAATTGTGGTAGAGAAGGAAGCTAGTGCAGTGCAGTGGAAGAAGACATAAGCTCTGTGACTTAAACTCTGAGCTTTGAAATACTCATACTTCAATGATCTCGTAACAAGGCTGTTGTGAGAAAGCAGATGATAGTGTTCAAATATGTGTAACAGTTTGTAAAGTGGTGTATTAGTTACATATGTAAGAATGTGTCAGTTTGACTACTTCTACTGTTTATTACACACATAATGTATAGTTACATTACAGAAAATGTCATTTTTTTGTTATTCTTATAATGTGAACAGAAGTTTAGTTTGAGCAAGGATGGATTTATTTAGTTTGGACAAGGGTAGATTTATCTATAAAATGCTGATGGCATGCTTATCATAGGCTTATTGTGAGTTTTGTTTCGTTTTTTGATGAGGGTTTTACTGTGTAGTTTAGATTGGTCTTTGAATTCATTATATAGGCCTAGGCTGGCCTGGAACTCCAGTGATCCTCCTGCCTCAGCCTCCTAAATACTGGGATTACTGGTCAGTTATTATATTGAATGTGACAAAAATGTTTAACTCAGTGCCAAGTATTCTCTTGGAGGTCGTTATTACTATAATATTTGGCTATTTAAGATAAGACTTTTTGTTTCTGGCTTGTGAGTGTCTTCCACCCCTACCCTTCCAAATACTAGGAGTCAAAACCAGGCCTCCTGCATACTTACTACGCAAGTGCTTTATCACTGAGCAACACTCTTACTCATTTTTTTCTTTTTTTTTAGTGTACTTGGTCCAGGGTCTCACTATGCAGCTTGAACTCATAGTGATCCTCCTGTTTTCAGCCTCCCCAGCACTGGGATTACAGGTGTGGCTAACAGGCCTGGACTGGGTGGCTGGCTCATTGCAGCTGGGGGCGAGGGTGGGGCTGGGGCACATCCCAGTCCCTGCACTTGCTTAAGCTGGAGCTTAGTCTGCTGTGTTATCTTGCCAGCCTAACAGTTATTCTTGTAATACGAGACTGAATTAAAAATTAATGTTTAAAATAGGTGACTTGGAAGACCTTTGTTTAGTTTTAACATAAAAGTATATAGTCATACTTCCTAGCTTTTTTATTGCTATAAACATGTATTTTATACAGCTATTTAGTTATATAGTGAAGTTACTTGGATTTGGGAATTCCTTAAGTCACAAGATTCACTGAGTTGATGTCTTAGTTTAAGGTCATGACAGTTTCTAAATTTTGATTTTTCAAACAGTAAATATGCAGAATATGACTTGAGTCTGTCATGTACAGGAATACCGAAAAGATGATGGGCTTCGAACTAATAGTGACTCCCAGTACCCCCCATTTAATCTTTTCTTACAGAGTCATAGATAGTGATCTGTATCCTTAACATTTTAATTGAAGTCTACTTACTTAGAATGGAGACCTAGATTTTTAATATTAGTATTGTAATATTTGCAACTTTCACCCCCTTGATAATGGTTAATATCTACCAAATTTACAGGTCTTATGTATGTATTTGTTTTTGTCTTTTTGAGACAGGATTTCACCATGCAGTTCAGGCTTGACTTGAACTCGCTTCTGTTAGCCCAGACTGGGCTCAACTCCAGGAACCTCTTGCTTTAGTCTCTGGATTGCAAGCAGGCGCTACCATGCCCATCTCTCAAGAGCTGAGAAAACTTTTTTTTTTTTTTTTGGTGGAACCGGGGATTGAACTCAGGCCCTCGCGCTTGCCAGGCAAGCACTTATTCTACTGAGCTGTCTCCCTGGCTCCAACCATGCCCATCTCTACAAGCTGTTTTTTTTCCTTTCAAATTAAAGAGATAATATCTATACAGTATTATTAGAAACACTAGAAAAAAAGCGCTTCCTGGCCTGGGCCCGTGCTGGCCTCCCCTCTGCTGCGGTCCCCCGGGACCTGCCCTCCCACCCTGTCCAGCCCGGGTCACCATGGCCAAGGCTTACGACCACCTCTTCAAACTGCTGCTCATCGGGGACTTGGGGGTGGGCAAGACATGTCTAATCATTTGCTTTGCAGAGGACAACTTCAACAGCACGTACATCTCCACCATCGGAATTGATTTTAAGATCTGCACCGTGGACATAGAGAGGAAGAAGATCAAACTGCAAGTCTGGGACTTGGCTGGCCAGGAGCGATTCAAGATGATAACCACTGCCTACTACCATGGAGCCATGGGCATCATCCTGGTCTATGACATTACCAATGAGCAATCCTTTGAGAATATTCAGACCTGGATGAAGAGCATCAGAGAAAAATGCCTCTGCTGGGGTGGAGTGCCTCCTGCTGGGCAACAAGTGTGACATGGAGGCCAAGAGAAAGGTGCAGAAGGAGCGGGCAGACAAGGTGGCTCGAGAGCACAGAATCCGGTTTTTTGAGACAAGCGCCAAATCCAGCCCAAATGTGGATGAGGCTTTCAGTTCCTTGGCCTGGGACATCTTGCTTATGTCGGGGGCCCAGAGACTGGGAGATGGCAGCAAGGTCTCTAGTGGTGCCCTGCAGCCCTGTGACAGGAAGAATGCGAGCAAGTGCTCCCTGGGTTGAGGCCCCGTCACTGCTTACCCACCCTGAAGGCCAAGCCCAGAGACACAGCAAGAGACATAGCAGGGACTTAGGATAGGTGCACAGGCAGGGAGCAGATGGAGAAGAAAGGGAAGGGGAGAGAAGAGTTGAGGAAGACAAGGCAAGGGAGGAAGGGGGAAGGATAAAGCACGTGAGAGATGGAGGGGGCTGGACGGAGGGATGTGGGGGGGGGGCTCTAGGCCTCCAGGCCTCTGCTATGCCTGGGTTTTCAGGACAAACCTAAATGTAAGTCCCCTGGTTTACTGTTACTGGCTGGGGTTCAAAGGTCCATCAAGAGACCGGCTGGGCACTGCTCTCTGAAGATGTCACTTTGCATGGTCTTTCTCAGTATTAAAGGCCTCTGTTGGCACGTGGGGGGGGGGGGGAAGAAAGAAAACCTAAAACCTTAAAAAAACAAACACTCCAGGGGGGAAGCTGACACACTAAAAAAGTTACTTTTTCATATTCAGATAAGTGGATTTAAAATAAATCAAATTGGGTTAAATTCAGTTTTATTAGAATGGAGAGTTAATTTTGAATGAAAAATCAGAAGAAATCTTTACAGGAAAACACCCTGCTTAGATGTTTTGAAAGATTGTTATTTAAGAACTTTAGAGATTCCTGTTTTCTCTTGCCCATGTAAGTACATATGGTAACATGAATTGACTGTGAAATTTTTGTGTAGAGTTGAAGCTTCTTATTGAAAGAAAGTGGTAGTGTGCCTGGATAATCTTTCTTAAAAAATAGTTTAGCCGGGCATGGAGGTGCATGCCTGTAATACTAGCACTTGGGAGGTTGACCGAGGAGGATCACGGGAGTTCAGGGTCAGCCTGGGCTACATAGCAAGACCCTGTCTCAAAAAACTAAACCAAACTAAAGAAAAAACCAGCTACATTATGAAGTAGGCTAGAAATTCTTGGGAAGATTGAACCATGAAGGTGATGCCAAATGTCTTTTTACAAATGGGTATTGGATGGAAATTTGCTGTCTTTAAGTTACTGCTAAACCTGTTGTTGAAAGGACTTTTAAGCTAAAACGTATAATATGGTATTTAACATTTTGTCCCAAAAGTTTTTGACTTTTCTGTAAAAGTGATAAAGCTTGGAAGACACTTTGTAAAATACAAATAAGTAAAAAAGAAAATAATAATCATACCATCTAGTAGTGTAACCACTTACTAGCATTGTGTAAAAAATGTTTAATGTATCTTCTTTTTTTTTTTTTTTTTTTGAGACAGAATCTCACTATGTAGGTAGGCTAGCCTTCAAATAATCATGTAGCCCAGGCTAGCCTTGAACACCATGCAATCCAGTCTTCCCAAGTGCTGGGGTCATAGCCGTGTGCCTCCACACTTGGCCTTTATCATAATGGTAATCTTGTTTTTCATTTTATATTGTGTTTCTTCATGAGATTAAAAGAACTCTATAATAGTGAATTTTTTAAGATGGCAGTATAGTGCCACTTAACTCCTTTTTTAAAGTTTTAAACAATTTTCTTTAATTCTTGAGAGAAAAAAAAATTAATTTATAGCAGAGAAAGACAGCTGGCTCCAGGTACATTGTTGCATAACTGAATGTAAATGATTGCTAATCAAACAGAATTAAATCATTTGTATGCATTGCCTATATTATTATAGTAGTTGTCAGTCTTAATCCTTGGTACATTAGATTATGCACACACACTATTAACTAACTTGTCTTTTGGAGATGGGGTTATTTCTTGTGAATAATATTGGCTAAACATCTGTGTAGATAAATCCTGACCTGTAGGTTAGCTTCTTTTTTTTTTTTAAATTCTTTTTTTTTTTTTTTTTAATATTTTTTTATAATTATTTATTTATACATTTATTTATTGTGTGTGTGGCCAGCTCAGCCCACCAGGGGGCGGGACTGGCTGGCATGTGGTGCTGGGGATCGAACCGCGG
>NW_004524596.1:7205335-7205931 GCF_000260255.1 Octodon degus | reverse complement strand
TCTTTTTGAAGCAGGTTTTCACTATGCAGTTCAGGCTTGAACTCAGTTTGTAGCCTGGGCTGGCCTTGAATGTACAGGGAAGCTCATGACTTCACCTCCCAAGTGCTGGGACTACAGAAGTGTGGCACCGTGCCTGGCCAGCAGCCTTTTAATTTTTGAGACAGGGGTATCACTAACTTGCTCAGGTGCCTTAAAACTTGTGTTTCTTCTGCCTCAGCCTCCCCAGAGGCTAGGATTGCAGGTGTCAAAGGAATTAAAAGCATCATACCACAACGATAGATGCAAACACATGTTTATAGCAGCACAGTTTATAATAGACAAATCTGGGAAACAACCCAAGTGCCCATCAATTGTTAAATGGATAAAGAAGATGTGGGTTCCCCACCCCCTGTTGGGGTTTGCACCACCACGATTGTTACAAATGTGTGTGTGTGTGTGTGTGTGTGTGTGTGATAATACTGGAGTTGTATCTTTGAGGGTGAATGCTCAGAAGTGAGATTGATGAGTTGAAGCAAAACCAAATTTCTTTCCATAGCAAATTCCTATGAAAATAGGTTATATGAGTAACAGTTGAAAGACTTAACAACTGGGATCTG
>NW_004524596.1:7187590-7203791 GCF_000260255.1 Octodon degus | reverse complement strand
CTGGCTGGCATGTGGTGCTGGGGATCGAACCGCGGGCCCTGTGCTTTGGCAAGCTTGTTCCAAGTAGGTGCTTTAGACCACTGAGCCATCTCTCCAGCCCCATGTAGGTTAGCTTCTTAAAAGTAGATTATTGAATCAAATGGAAAGTTCTGTACATTTTCAAGATTGAAGTGACCAAATCTGTTTCTAAAGGTCATACCTGTTTTTACTGCATTAAGGTTAGGTTTGTATATGTTTACAAACACAATAAATTTTGTTGATTGAAAACAAATGCCAAGACATAAGCAAAAATGAACATGTAACTTTTAATTTGTATTTCTTTGATTATAGTTGATGTTGGAAATATTAATATGGTAATTGAAAATGTGAATTCTTTCCTTTTTTAAAATTTTATTTATTTGTGTGTGTGTGTGTGTGTGTGTGTGTGTGGCCAGCTCAGCCCACCAGGGGGCGGGGCTGGCTGGCATGTGGTGCTGGGGATTGAACCGCGGTCCCTGTGCTTTGGTAAGCTTGTTCTAAGTAGGTGCTTTAGACCACTGAGCCATCTCACCAGCCCAGAAAAATGTGAATTCTTAATGTTTTCTTTTTTACTGTCTCTCAAGTTCTATTTTGTAAAAGTTTTTTTTTTTTTTTTGGCGGAACTGGGGATTGAACTCGGGCCCTTGCGCTTACCAGGCAAGCGCTTATTCTACTGAGCTATCTCCCCATAAAAGCCTTTTTTATGCAAGAAATTATTCATGTATAGTTTTAATTTTGCACATTTTGGATAAGAATAATGTGCATTTAAGAATATAACAGATGGGCACGGTCACACAACTATAACCTCAGCATATTAGGGAGGCTGAGGTAGGAGGATTGCCATGAATTCAAGGCCAGCCTGAAGTGTATAGCCAGATCCTGACTCAAAAAACAGCTCTTCCCCAAAAAAACCTTGAAAGATTTTCTTTCTGATAATTTTTTTTCTTAAATTGACAACTTTTGAGCTTACTTAGTGCTAGTCTCTTCCTAGCCTTTTGTTGTGCTGTTGGAATAGTTTACTTTTCAAATTTCTTCTTGAAATGATTATTCTGTTTCTGTTGCCAGAATATGAACATCTGCTTTGATGCTCATAAAGAGCTAGCTTTGACTCTTTATAACAATCAAGCTTACAATTTTAATAAAAACTTCTGGAAGTTTAAGATTAAAAGATAATGTTTTAACGGTGAACTGACATGTGAAATGTAGCAAACGTACAAATAAAGTTAACCATTCCTTTGGGTGAGGGAGAACATGACAGGATTGAAATTAGTTTCCTTTTGGGAATAAAGAGGGCATCAAGCAAATAGAGGATTCATACTTAGAAGTGGCTTTTTTTCCTTTAATGTTATCATTTGGCATATTGTGTATCTGCCTTGAAAATGAGGCTTTTGATTGCTTGTAGTAAATACATTGAAAAACATAGGGAGGTGACTTCATGTAGATGAGAAATCAGAGGGACCTTAAGCAAACTTATAAGCTTATCATTTGGTTTATAAGTTCAGAAGTAGAATTAGTGTTGAGGAAAATTTGCGGAAGAGAATGTTTTGTTAATCTTTGAAGACTGAATGGAACTTCACAAAGTATAGGATATACCATTTACTTGAATATAAAAAGGCCGTGTGTTGGTAAATTTTTAATAAAGTAATTCAAGCACTCATTCTTGAATTCTAAGAATTTTTTTTTATCTAAAAGGATGCTTAAAAAGTAATTTAAAGCTATTAGAGGCAACTGCAAGATGAATGGTGTTAGGACATGTTTAATGATGAAGGAATATGGGATGTTTTTTGGTAGTCAAGTAGAGCAAAGAATGAAAAAGAATTGTTACATCTTAACAGTGCGTAAGACTTACATTCCTTGTGAGGAGTTGGTACATGTCCGTAACTCATCTTAATTCCTTTTTTCATCCCATTTCCCTTTCCTCCCTCCCTCATTTGAAAGCTTTCTCTACTTCCTGTTACCTTATAGTTTGGTCTTTATTTATAACTTGATCATGTGATATTTAAGCTTTTGTGTTTATTTCATGTAACATGGTCTCAAAGTACATCCATTTTAAATGACTTAAGTTTATCTTTCTTTAGGGCAGAGTAGTACTCCACTGTGAAGATACCACATTTTCTTTATCCATTCATCTGTTGATGGACATACCAGGCTGCTTCCAAGATTTAGCTATTAAGAATTGTGCTGCTGTAAATATGGGTATGCATGATCACTGTAACATGATGTCTTCAAATTTTTTAGCAAAGTATTTAGAAAGAGAATAACTGGGTCTAGTGGGATTCCTAGATTAGTTTTTTTGAAGAATCTCCATAGTGATTTCCATAGTGGTTATACAATACTAGCTTATATTTCTATATAACAATGTAAAAGCCACTCATTTCGTCCCAGCATTTGTTGTTATTTGATATCTTGTTAATGGCCACTATTTTTGGATGTAATGTCAGTGTTATATTCATTTGCATTTCTCTAATGGCCCATGATGTTGAGAATTTCTTATGTATTTATTGGTCATTTGAGCCTCTGTGAAGTGTCTGTTCTTTTCATTTGCTCATTTTTTAATAGGGTCTTCTATTTTGATGTACTCATTTTCTTTTTGAATCTTTATATATTCTAGATATTAATCTTCTGTGGAGGAAGAGCTGGCAGTTTCCTCCCCCATTCTATAGGTTGTCTTTTCACTGTGTTGTTTTGCTGTGTAGAAGCTTTATAATTTGATATGATCCTATTGGTCGAATCACAGTATTGTTTCCAGTGCAATCAGGATTGTATTCAGAAAATTCTTTCCTACATTCCTGACTTTAAGAGTTTTACCTAGTTTATCTTCCAACAGGTTGTTCTTGCTTTAATATTTAGTTCTTTGATACATTTTGATTTTAATTTAGTATGGTGAGAGATAATGGGTCTAGCTTCAAATTTATGCATATGGATAGTCAGATTTTCAGACCTCATTTTCTAACATCATTAAATAGTCTATCTTTTCTCTGGTGTACTATTTTTGGCCCCATTCTTGTGGATCATATACAGAAGTTAAGTGTGGCTGGAGTTGTTTCTTTTTGCTTCTCTCTTGTCTGGGGCTGTTTTCTGTATCCTCTTCAGTTCTGTTGATCCTCATATTTTTCCTGAGTACCATGCTGTTTTTATCGCTGTAGCTTTGTAATATAATGTCAAGTCTAGGATAGTGATGCTTCCTGCTTTACTCTGGTTATACTGGATTGCTTTTGCTATTTTGGGTCTTTTTGGTTCTACATGAACTTTAAGATTTTTTTTTTTGCTTTAGGATTGTTTTGTGAAAAATGCTCTTTGTATTTTGATTGGATTGCATTAAATCTGCATATGAATTTTGGAAGTATGGTCATTGTGACTGCATTGGTTCTGCCTATCCAGTAATGGGATAGATATCTTTCCATTTTCTGCTATCCTCTTCAGTTTCTTTTTTTCAGACTAGGACTAGTAGTTTTCATTGCAGAGGTCTTTCTCTTCCTTAGTTACTTTAATTCCTAAGTATTTAATTTTAGTGCTATTGTGAATGGTATTTTCCTAATTCCCTTCTCAGTAGGTTTATTACTAGTATGTAAGATATGTATCTTGCTCTATGTTAACTAAATTTGGTTAGGAAACTTGTGGGTTTTATGTAGATCATGTCATTTGCCAATAATGATAATTTGACATCTTCCTTTGTTATGCGTGTCTTTTTAAATTTATTTTCTTGCCTAACTGCTCTTGCTGATGTTTCAAATACTATATTGAACATGAGTGGTGATAGTGGACATCCTGTCTTGTTCCAGATTTCAGTGGGAAAGCTTTCGTGTTTTCCCCATTTAATAAGATACTGGCAGTAGGTCTGTCATAAATGGCTTTTATCAGTGTCTTAGTTCTTATTGCTGAGACAGAGTATCTTACCTCAACAAGTTAAAGGAGGAAAGGTATAATTTAACATGCTGTTTATAGATGTTTCCGTCTATGGTGCGTGGCTCCAAGGTAGGAGCGGCATGGTGGAGAGGTGTGGCAGAGAGGCCTGACAGGCAGGAAGCAGCAGTGAACTTTCTTTCTATCCCATCCAGACTACAAGCATATTGGTCGGTGTGTCTTCTGTCTTCAGTAAATCCATTGAGCCACACGAAGAGCTATGCTAATCCATTCAGCGGAGTAATCCAGTTACTGCATGCCCATGACCCAGTCACTCCCAAAAGCCCTACCTGGGTAGCCATGAAGCTTTGAGGGATATTCTACAGCTTAGATATACTTATTTTATTCAGTGTTTTTTGTCATGAAAGGATGTTAATTTTTTTTTTTTTTTTTTTTTGTATTGTATTTTCAGGGAAGGGTCTACAGGGTATTCAGGGTCTCACTACTGGATTGGACTCGTAGTGAGACTCCCAAGAGCTGGGATTTCAGTTGTGCGCCACCACACCCAGTCTCAATTGCTGTTTCAGCATGCCTGGGATGGGACCGGCATGGCAGGCCTGGGGATTGAACCCCTGGTCCCTGTGCCTGCCACTGTGCTATTTGGCCAGCCCAGATTTTAGATTTTTTTTTTCCCAAAGGCGTTTTTCTGTATCTGTTGAAATGATTATGTGATTTTTTTTTGGAGGGGGGGGGGTCCTTCCTTTATATAAGTGATGTTAATATACTTACTGATTTGTGTATGTTGAACCAAACTTGCATCCTTGGGATGAAGCCTGCCACTTGGTCGTGATCTTTTTGATGATTCATTGTATTTTGTTTGCCAGTGTCATGCTGAGTATTTTGTATCTACATTTATCAAAGAGATTAGTCTGTACTTTTATGTTTTAGTGGGGTCCTTCTCTGGTTATGGAATTGAGTAATCAGTTTCTAGGAGTGACTTTGAGAATATTCCTTTTTTTGTAATTTCATAAAGCAGTTTTAGGAGTACTGGTGTTAGATCTTCCCTGAAGTTTTTTTTTTTTTTTTAAATTCTGCAGTGAATCCGTCTGAATCTTGCTTAATTGGTAGGCTTTTCTTAGTGGTAGGTACTGCTTCAGTTTCATTGTTAGTCAGAACTTTTAAGTCTCAGTTTACTATTGATAATTCATATTTATTTAAACATCTGTCCTTTTTTTTGAATTGATCAATTTATTGGCATAAAGGTTTGTGAAGTATTTGTTAATCTGTTTTTGAGCTGGGTGTGATGGCTCATGCCTGTAATCCTAGCACTTTGGAAGGCTGAGGCAGGATTACCATGTGTTAGAGGCCAGTCTGAACTACATAGTGAAACTCTTCTCTTAAAAAAAAAGGAAAAAAAAATGGCAGTGTGTTGTGATTTTTACTTTTTTCCTTTCTTTTTTAAGGTTTTGTGTGTGTGTGTGTGTGTGTGTGTGTGTGTGCAGGGTCTCTTTGTGCACTCAGACTTGTAGTAGTCCTCCTGTTCTCAGCCTCCTTACCTTTTTCTTTTCTTTTCCTTTTTTTGTTGCGGAACCGGAGATTGAACTCGGGCCCTTGCGCTTGCCAGAGAAGTGCTTATTCCACCAAGCCATCCCCCTGGCCCCAACATTTTTCATTTCTAATTGCATAGCTTTGAGTCTTTTATCTTTTTGTTAGAGTGGATAAAGGTTTGTCTGTTTTATTTGTTTAGTGAACCAGCTCTGATTCACTGATTCTTTGTATTGTTTTCTTTTTTGACCTGTTTCATTAATTTTTGCTCTGCTCTTTGTAATTTTCTTCCTTGCACTAGCTTTGGCCTTGGATTGTTCTTGTTTTTTAGGACAGTGAAGGTGAACCTTTTAATGATAAGCCTGCTGCTGCATGCATGCATTAGTTTGCTACCTGAGGCAGGATTACCATGTGTGAGAGGCCAGGACACTGAAGTGTACTGCTAGGTTGTCTGGACTTGCTCTATTTTTCTTTTGTGGGCATTCACAGCTACACCCTTCCCCCTGAGGACTGCTTTGATTGTGTCCCATAAGTTCTGCAATGTAGTATTGGCATTATTTAGTTTTAGAAACTCTTATTTCTTCTGCAATCCAGTGTTGATTTAAGTGTATTGTTTTGTTTCCATACATTTGCATAATTAGCACAGAGTTTATTTAAGTGATTGGATAATTCCTGCAAAAACAGAGCAGCCTAAAATAATTTAAAAACTGTGGAGTTGTAGCCATGTGTCAATGCACATACCTGTAATCCCAGCACTGGGGCAAACTGAGGCTAGCCTGAGCTATATAGTGAGTTCAAGGCTAACCTGTGCTACCTAGTGAGACCCTGTCTCAAAAACAAAGTAAATGTGGAACTTGACTTTGTTGTTGTTCTGACTAATTGAAAAAAAATAATAACATTTTATCTAGTTGGAAAGACATTTGTTTTTGGTGTCATGCTTTTTTTACACCTGCTCTTGTGGAAATTTTGCCTGTATTGATTGAAGTGTGGAATGCAAATGTTTTCTTTTTCCTAAGCTGCTGCTATAATAGTCATCTCAGACAGAGAGATGTGGCAAAATAGAACTTAATGTCTTAAATCCATAATTTTGAAAAATACCTTTTTGATTGATATTTGTCATGATAACTCTGTTCTAAGTTTAAGTTGGATCTGTGTATATGTGTATGTGTTTGTAACTGGTTATCTAAAATTTCTAACTCATTTGTGGGTTTTATTCTTTGCCTTCCACAAAGTTAATTTTTGAGCCAAAAATGGAATGATTAACTTCTTTTTTTTTTAATTTGATTTTTTTTTAATTTTATTTATTTGTGTGTGTGTGTGTGTGTGTGTGTGTGGCCAGCTCAGCCCACCAGGGGGCGGGCTGGCTGGCATGTGGTGCTGGGGGATTGAACCGTGGTCCCTGTGCTTTGCTGAACTTGTTCTAAGTAGGTGCTTTAGACCACTGAGCCATCTCACCAGCCCTGATTAACTTCTTGATTTATGGAAATTTGGTTTTGGCGGGTTCCTGATCCTTGTGTTACAAAACCTTGGAGTCACTGTGTCAAAAACACTTTTAGAAATGGAAATGGAGTACCTTGTCACATAATGGATTATATGAAAGAAAAGAATGTCCTTATAAAATTTGGTGTAATTAAGTGTCTCCTGTTTTCTAGGCTAAAGAATATGTGAGCACTAGCTCTTGCATGAATATTTTCCCAATTTTACTGTTACCTGAGTTTGGGCTTCTCACTTTATGTCCGGGCTCTTCCAGTTACTGTACCATATATCTGTTCTATTTTTAGACTCTTAGTACACTTCTTACTCATCACTTGTAAGTTGCTGCAATGTGGTTTTGATTTTATTACTCTTCTGCTCCAGAATTCTTGGTGACTTTTCTCAGGAATAATGCCTTAAATTCTTTGTCTACATTTTTAAGGTTACCCTTAGTCTAACTTCCAGGGCTGGAGAGATAATGGTATCTTCAGAATATCTTCGTTGATAACCATAGTTAAATAACTTTATATAACTTAGTAATATGGTGCTTTTTTCCCTCCCCAGTTGCATTTCCTTTATTATCCCTTTATACCTTGAGAATAAGGGTATTACTAGCAAATTGTTCTCTAGTATCTAGCATGGTGCTGCCCTGCTTTCTCTAGTTATTGTCTTGATGTGGATAGGAGATAGTGTAGGAGACATTTTAGTTATTCATGACATATTTGGTAATGGTACTGAGCACTGTTGAAGTCAATAAATATGAAGAAGTGAGTTATGAATATATATACAGGTCATGCCAAAGATTGTCGAATATATTTTGATTGAATCTTATATTTTAAAGGTCTGTAATTTAAAACTTAGCCTTCTAGAAAATTTATGAAGAAAAAATTGTTGGGGAACAAATGATTTGCCGGTGTACATGATTAAGTTTTGACAAGGAGATTTTTTAAAAAATTAGATGTATACCAAAATTTTTAATAAAGATCAGAAATAACCATCTTTTTATATAAGAATTTATATTTTTGGTAACTTTTTTTCAGGCTTCCAGAGATCTTGAACACGTATGAATTTAGACCTGAGTTCTACAGAGATGTTACTTTGATAATAAAGAAGGAATTTGACATAGTTGGAAGATGATAGGTTTGATAATTATAGAGATTTGGCTTTGCATTCTCACTTAGTCACCAAGTATGTGCCCTTGCAAATTAAGATGAGGCCCACTGTCCTCTTTTATGGAAATAAGAGAAAACTAATAACAGTCCCACCAATTGATTTCAAGTATTAACAAGGCAGTATTCCATTTTCCATAGTAAAAAGTAAAACAGCTAGAATTATTTCATATGGTAAATTATTTTGAAGGATGGGAAAGTTGCTAGTAATGTTTTTCTCCCTCTTCCCAGATACCCCCTTCAGTGTTAGGCTCAAATATCTTTCTATTGGAGAATTTTCCTCTAGATCTTTACATTAAATCTGTGCTGTCTCCTTCCACTGTACCAGGTGTCTTTTTGCCCGATTAAGGTGCAGGAGCATTTACTTACTTAGCAAGCCATGCAGATGGTGCTCATGAGATGAGACTTCTGTTGTGCGACTGAAGTTAATAATTAAGTGTTGACACTGTAACTGGGTTGTAGACCCACTATGATTAAATTACAGATGTGTTGGCTATACTGGAGCAAGCATTTTTTTTCTTTCAATTTGTTTTGTTTTGTTTGTTTTGTCTTTTTGAAATTGTGCAGTTCAGGCTTCCTTGAGCTCACTTTGTAGCCCAGGCTGGTCTCGAACTCACAATGATCCTCCCAGTGCTGAATTACAGGCATGCGCCACCACACTTGGCTTTCCAATTTGTTAATGAAGGGTTATGTGTGTAGTTGTGATATACTCTAGTTTTTATCCAAAAATTCAGTTTTATTTGGAATATTAAAAATTTAGAAATTTCAAATACTAGATGTTAATCCACTTATCCCAAAAACCCTTTAATTCCACTAATAGTCTGTCCTTGTCATTTTTGACTCAGAAAAATTGATCAACTCCCTCATTTATTTGAAGTGATAAGCATCGTTTAGAAGTACGGGTTGATTTGTGTCTCCTTAGTTTCTATGATTATACCACTAGGGGTCAATGAATATCTCTTTAAGAATTATAACACTGGGGCCGGCCAAATAGCTCAGGGGATTAAAGTGCCTGCAAGCAGGTGCAGGGCCTGGGGGTTTGATCCTGGGTTTGCCTTGCTGGCCCTGCCCCCGGGGCATGCTGAGAGGAGATTGAGACTGGGCTGGTGGCAGTGTGCCTGTAATCCCAGCACTTGGGAGGCTGTAAACAGGAGATTCACTACGAGTCTCATCTCGTAGTGAGACCCCGAACATCCTATAGACTCTTCCCTAAAATATAGAAAATAAATAAATAAATTAAAAAAAAAGAATTATAACATTGAAGACAATTTGGTATAATGGAAGGAGACAGCGTGGATTTCGTGTAAAGATCTTGCTGCAAACACACATTTACATTCTAGCTATAGAACTTTGAAGAATGTTTTAAGAACTTTTGAATATCCACATTTCTTCTCTCTGAAATGGGGTGAGCTAAGTCACAGTTGAGTGGATTAGTTTCACAGTGCTTGGTCTAATGTCATTGAGTCATTCAATGAATGTATAAATTCACTTCCCAGTGGAAGTAAATTCTGAGACAATTTAAAATGTTTCATGAAAAACAGCATATTTCAAACTTAAGAAAATGACAAAGGCACAGTAGATGTTCAAGTTCCTATTGCATAGATTTGATACATAAAACTTGCCATACTTTCTTTGAATTCTTTTTACAAGAAAAATATTACTGTACAGTTGAGAGGTTCTACGTGTACGCCTTTTCTTCCTCTGTAGGTATATACCTGTTCTGAAAGTGCTGTATCTTTTTTAGTACTTCTATAGTGTGTACTTATATAGTGTGTATAAAGATAAAGTGCTGTATCTTTTTTAGTACTTCTATATGTTGTAATAATGTGTTTGAAAAATTTTAATGACTCAAGCTATGTGTTCTTTTGTGGGTTGATTTACATTTTCATTGAACATTTGTCTCTTGTGTATGTGTAAAGTTTAGATTTTTAAAATTAATTTTAATTCCCAGGCTTATGGTTTCTTTGTCCACTTATATTGTTAGCTTTTTATTTTTTTTTAACAGTTGCAAACAAAACTTCAGTGAATAAAGAGCCATGTCTCTCTTGTACATATATGCAGTAAAAAAGTTGACCACAGAACAAAAATAAATTCCTCCCATTCCACAAAAATACCTAGGAAAAGATAGGGTCCTTTTTGTCTTGAGGTGAAATTTTTTCTGCAAGACTTCTTAGAAGAAAATGGATGAAAACTTTAGTGTAAGGACTTGTAGAACCGTAGCCATTTTTGAGTTGCTGAATTTCTGTATTGTTACTTAGGCTTCCCAGAGCTGCCATTTACTTGAGCATCTGTTTAACAACCCAACAAATGTTATTTCATAAACTATAACCTCATGCATTTATTTATTTAGCTTTTTTTAAATTTTTTTTTCCTGCGGTATGAGGGCTTGAACTTGGGCTTCCCAGGCAGGCGCTTATGCCTCCTAGCTATGCCATTTAGCTATCCAGGCAGGCTGGTCTTGAACTTGCAGCTGTCTTCCTGTGCTTCTCCTGCCTCAGCCTCTGATTGCTGGGTTTACAGGTGTGCGCTACCACGCCTGGCAACTTCAGAATGTTTTTGGTCATAAAGCACACATTTAAAAGAACCAGTTAATGTTTGATTTCATTCAGTGTGAAAAATACTGGGCTTGCATATTTATAACCTATTTTACATTTTGTTTCTTTTTTAAAAAATGTATTTGGTACAGGGTCTCACTACAAAGCTCAGATTCAGAGTGATCTTCCTTTTTCAGCCTCTCCAGTGCTGTGATTACAGGCATGCACCACTACTCCAGTCTCTGTGGCTGGCTCAGCATGCCTGGGGGAGGGGCCAGTGCAGCATGTGATGTTGGGATTGAATCCTGGTCCCTGCACTTGCCTAAGCAGGCACTTATGTTTCATTTATTTAGAGAAATCAATACCAGCATTTCATGCCAGTGTTCTTTAAATGGGAACAACAGAAATTGTGTGGTATCAGTGTGTTACTATGGAAACAGGATAGATTTCAAGTGGAAAATAATATGTGAATCTTATAGGAGTAACATTTCTGATTTGTTAGTAGTAAAGGAGGAAGCTCAGTATTTTTTTAAAGCCTCAATATTTTAGGATGATCTGTTGTTGGCTAAAGGGGCAGAGCTAGTTGGGGTTATTTGATAACTGACATTGTTAATAGGTCCTTTCTAGATTCTTCCTACTTTGTTTTGTTGTAATTTGTGCCATTACGACAAATTGTAATGGCTATTGCAATTGTATTGTAATCTGTAATAGAAATTTATAGGAACAGATTCAGAGTTATAAATATTTTCTTGTAATAGTACCTCACTGGCTAATAGCTGCTTTTCTTCTTCAAAATTTTTTTAAATTGAAGTCTAGGTTTCTGGTCTTTGTCAGTATCCTGACCTAGGATGCATCAGTCTGGGAGGTAGCCACAGCTGTGTGTAATAAAAGCTTACTTTGATGATGGTGATCAATTCTGATTAGTAGCTGTATATCATTTTGACATTTTAAGATACCTTCTTTTTCTGTTTTTTAAATGTAATTGTCATATAATTTGTCTCTTTTATGCTTTATGTAGAATCTGCAATAGCTAGGGTGAAGTTTTAGTTGTATCAGAGTATAAGCACTTTCCCAGGAAGAATGGAGCCTTATAATTGAAAATTTTTCTCTTTCCTTGAAAACTGTACTTTGACATCATTAGAGACTACATGGAATAAAATTAAATGTCTTGTGTTATGGTTTTTGTCTAGTTGTCCCCCCAAAGCCTCATGCAGTCATGCATGGGTGTGGGCTTTTAGAGTTTGTGATTTTTTATTTTTTATTTTTTTGCGAACTGGGGATTGAACTCAGGCCCTTGTGTTTGCCAGGGAAGCACTTATTCCACTGAGCCATCTCCCCAGCCCCTAGGGTTTGTGATTGATTTATGGTACAATGCTGGGATTGTGGGTGTGAGTGCTACACTTGTCCTAGGTAGCTCACCTGTATACAGAGTAAGGGAGGGAAAGAGTCTTGCTCACTCCTCTCTTTTTGCTCTTGTTGCTTTTGCTGCCTTCTGCCACCATGGCCTGTTGCCCTCTGCCATGTGCCACTCTGTCTTGGAGTCAGCTGAATATGGACTGAAGCCTCCACAAACTGAGCTAAATAAGCTTTTGCTTTCTTAATTCTTGGCATCAGGTTATTGTGTCTCAAAAAAGGAAGAAAAGTAACCAAGATACATGGCATTTACGTACCAAACATTTAAAAAGAACTGTGACTCTTCTTACTATGTATGTTCTGAGGATCTGGCGTATTGCTATTGTCTTGGAGTTAAAAATGCACTTTCAAGCTTTACCCAAGAGATTTAAGTAAGAAGTCAGAACATGCATTTTAACAAGATAATCTAGTGATTCTTATTGATATTCAAAGTTTGAGACCATGATTGTAGAAGTAACATTGAATAAGTTTTAGCTCAGCTCCCACTTTTGCCCCATCCCCGGTGATTTGGTTGTGTTTTCCTTATTTCTAAAGGAAATAAAATGAATGAATTCAGGTGCACATCTGTAAAGCTCCTATGAGTGTTATATTAGACTTAAATATTGAGTATGGTTTTTAAGATTATGTATTAGAACGTGAAGGTGATATTTTCATGTACAGTGTTCCTAGGAGCATATGTGTAGTTTATTGATTCTTAAAAAACCTGTAGGGCTCAGATAATGCCAGCTCCTCTCCCAATATGAAAATCCCCGTGGTTCTTTAAGACATAACTTCATAACTTTTATTGTAATTATTATTAACTGTTGTTACTAAAATAATAATAAGGTTGACCTTTGCATTGAGCTGTAACCTTAGTTCTTTTTTAAAATTTTGAGACAGAGTCTCACTAAGTCACTAAATTATCTGTGCTGGGCTTCAATTTGTGATCCTCTTGTGTCAGCTGCCAAGAGAGCTGGGTTACAGGAGTGCACCACCATGCCTGGCTAACTTTTTTTTTTTTTAGCCAAACATCCAGACATGATCAGGTACTGTTTTCACAAGATTTCATCCACAGAGAAATATACCACCACTGGAGACACTCAGAATTATGTTTTTAAGATTCTATATTCATACTTGAGAATATTACATATATTTGGTTGAATTTGAGGAGTGTAAGAATTGGGCAGCTTGGGCTGGTGAGATGGCTCAGTAGTCTAAAGCACTTATTTAGAACAAGCTTAGCAAAGCACAGGGACCGCGGTTCAATCCCCCAGCACCACGTGCCAGCCAGCCCTGCCCCCTGGTGGGCTGAGCTGGCCACACACACACACACACACACACACACATACATACATAAATTTAAAAAAAGAAAGAATTGGGCAGCTCTTTTTTTTTTTATCATATTATTGTAACCCCTATGGGCAGTTATCATAGAAGAATACAGTACAATGTTGATTGGAATGTGTTTGTTATAGAAGATCACTAGATTGACTGTTTTGCTTTATTTTAATGAAATGTTAAGAGGCTAGATCTGATTTTTAAAAAATCTGACTTATTGGGATATACTTTGTATAAAATTTACTAATTTGGGAGAAGAGTTTAGTTTAATATGTATAAGTGGTGGAAGTGGTGGCATATACATGTAATCCCAGCATACAGCTGAGGAAGCTGAGGCAGGAGGATCACTGTGAGTTTGAGGCCAGTCTGGGCTACATAGTGAGTTCAAGAACAGGGAAACCCTGTTTCAAAAAACAGAATAAGCAAAACCAAAGGCAAACAAATGTGTTGTTTAAATCACTCTTACAATCATGATATAGAATATTTACAGTACATAAAAAGTTCCTCTGGCAACCACTGATCTGCTTTTTCTCCTTGTTGTTTTTATGCTTTTTCTAGAATTTCATGTAAATGAAATCATAGAGTATGGTTTTGTGTGTGCTGCTTTCATGTAACATAATGCTATTTAGGTTTATCTCAGTTGTGTGTGTAAACACACATTTGTTTGTTTATATGTGATGTAAATCTATATTTTTATTGCTGAGTAGTAATCTAGTATATAGATGTGACATATTTTCTAGTAAATGAAAAACATTTGGGTTGTTTGTAGTTTTTGGCTTTTATGACTAAATCTGCCATGAACATTTGTGCTCAGGTATTTTGTTATCATATGTTCTAGTCTCCGTGAAGTACCTGAGAGTAGAACTACTGGTTGTATGTAAGTGTTTAACATTATATGAGATATGGCCATATGTGTATGAAAGTGACTGTATCATTTTACACTTTCACCAGAAATACTTGTGAGGACCAGTTACCCCCCCCTCCCACCAACCTTGCACTTGGTTTTATAAATTTTAGCTATTTGGGTGAGTATATAATGGCATCTTACTGTGGTAGTAATTTATATTATTTATTTAACATGTAGTGTTTTGAATATTTTTTACATGCTTAGCAAGTTGCATGAATGTTTTGCTTGTATCGCTAAAAGGTTAAAGACTAAAAAACAGGCACAATATCACGCAAGAAAAATAATATCAAATATCTAGTTTATAGTTCTTTAAATTTTATTTTTGTTTAATAGTTAATTTATTTAAACAAAGCTCAAACATTGCATTTTGTTTTTAGTCTCTTTTATATTTTTCTTTTTCTTCCCTCTACTCTTCCAATTTGTCTGTCCAGGTCTGTTTGTCATTGGAATTTCTTATGTTCTGCAGTTTAGCATGTTTGTCTGCCTTTTAGATTTCCTTCTATGCAATATTTTTGTTTTGTTTTTGCCATGCTGGGGATTGAACTCAGTGCCTTGTGGATGCTAGACAAGTGCCTGCCTCTGAGCTATATCCTTTGTCCCACTCCATGTAATCAGATATAGAGGCTCGATCAGTTGTAGGTTTTTAGAATTGTCTCCTCCAATACATCATGGGTGGCAGGTATGCTTTTTTGGTGTGTGTATTTAGTACAGGGTCTATCAAGTTTCACTACACAGATCGGACTCAGTGATTCTTCTGTTTTAGCCTCCTGAGCACTGGGATTACAGACATGCACTACCACGCCCAGTCTCAGTCAGTCTCAGCACGTCCTGGGGGTGGGGCCGGCATGGCACGCTGGGGATCGAACCCTGGTCCCTGGGTCTGCCTAAGCAGGTGTTTTAATCTGCTGAGCTATCTGGCCGGTCCCAGTTCTTGAAGTATACATCAGAAGCCAAACAGTGTCTGATTATCTCTTGCATAGTAGGATTGATTTCTAGAAGTTAGGTCTTAATCCTGATATCTGCTCCATCAGTTTATTATCTGATATTTCCAGTCACTGTCCTTCGTTGCTTTCTTGAAGCTCCCATTTCTGGATTTTTTTTTTTTTTTTTTTTTTTTTTTTTTTTTAAGACAGGTTCTCTGTGTTGTTCAGGCTGGCCATGAACTTACTTAGCTTAGGCTGACCTCAAACTCAGCAATCCCCCTGCCTCAGCCTCCTGAATGCTGGGATTACAGGTGTGTGCCACTAAACCTGGCTATGGGTTCTTTTTATGTAAGTTCTCCTTATGCAGTGGAAAGAACCGCATTTTCCTATGGGCAAAGCAGTTCGCCTGTGAAATTAAAATGTAAGTTACATTTCTGATTTGAGTCTCCATAGGGAGGAAGTCAAGGTTATATAAGTAAGTAGGTAACAACAGTAAATCCTGGTGTTCAGTGTTAAGTTATGTATTTCCTGTAGACTACTCCAATATAATCTTAAACATGCAGATAGCACATAAATTATTTAGAATTTATAGTTATATGTAAAATACTACTTAAGCATTTAATAGTTTGCTGCTATAGAATTAAAGGGACTTCTTGGTGACAAACTGCTTTGTTTTCTTAAAGTTATCTTGATTGTGAACCGTTCTTTCAAAAAGAAATACAAATATGGAGAGCAGTAATTAACCTTAGAGTAGTGCACAGTAAAGCCATATGGGTAACATGACCAAAAACACAGTTTTATTTTAGTTCACCTCTGAGGTCCTGAGTTTGAGTTTCACTTAAAAAAAAAAAAAAAAAAGCCTTACTGGTAGATTTGCTGTTATGAAACCAAATATGGCTAGCAAATGAGTTTTTAAAATATTCTGTTAAGTTTTTAGAAAATTTTAAATATGTTTGGAACAGCTTGTATATGTGGCTTTTAATTGTACGTTTCATGAAATCTGATCATATATTTCTGGAAAACGTTAATGTCTAAATTGAGATATACTATACATGTAAA